>NC_091472.1:50363582-50669832 GCF_036971445.1 Narcine bancroftii | reverse complement strand
TCTGCTTTCATTATTAGTTTTATTCTACCATAAGAACATAAGAAATAGGAGCAGGAGTCGGCCATCCTGCCCGTCGAGCCTGCTCCACCATTCAATAAGATCATGGGTGATCAGATCATTGACTCAACTCCACCCACCTGCCTTTTCCCCATATCCTTTAATACATTTTTTTTCAGTAAAAATCTATCTAACTGAACCTTAAATAAGTTTAATGAAGTAGCATCTACTGCTTACCTGGACAGAGAATTCCATAGATTCATTACTCTCTGGGAAAAATAGTTTTACCTAATTTCCATCTACTCCACTGAATCTTGTCCCCTAGTTCCGGTCTCACCTACCAGTAAAAACAATTTTCCTGCCTTTCATAATTTTATATGTTTCTATAAGATCTCCTCTGATCAAGCCAGATCTCACAGGTAAATGTTGGCAGCTCTGGTTGGGTTTAAGCACTTAACTGGTGACAAGTCAAGGACTTCCGTATGTATATTGTGAGACACGGAAAGTAGGGGCACAGTGCTGCCAGAGCTCACCAGAGTGCTGCTCTGGTTCCTCAGGGGGAAGCTCTTTTTCCACCTTGCCACTGTTTTTAGTGAGCTGCAGCACCTAACAAATTAGCACTGCACCCCTGAGGGAAGGCTCAAATTTATTGATCATCAGTGCGTTCCATAGTTTGACTCTGGATGGCAAAGTGCAATTCACTTGCTTTTATGTTGAGGAATTGTTCCCAGATATGTTATAGTGGACCTGGTACATTGATTTCAGTGGGGATTGTACAACAGAAGCTATTAAATAAAAGGATAGATAAGGTATTTTATAAAATGTATTTGAGCTCAGATGGTTCAAATGTTTTTAAGAATTTTTTTTCTGCTTTGAATTACATTTAATTATTTTAAATTTCTCGAAATATAGACAAATAAGAACTGTTGAAACTTATCATGGCTTTGACTGTTGGCAACTTAGGGGCATGGTTTTGTTTGCCGTTAAAGCTTTCAGTATGCTTCAGGGATGGAATTCCCTCAATTAACCACTGGGACTGTCCCTGGAGACCAGAACCCTTTGGGTTAATGAGTATGGCTCTCTGCAACTGGGAGCAGCTAAATAGGGTCTCTAGTAGGCCAGGAGTGAGGTTTCAGAAAGAAGACCTAAAGGATCAAAATTTAGTCCATTACGAAAGGAGTAGGGTAAAGCTTTCAATTCTGTGTCGATATTGACACGAGATTGTTGACATATGGTATTTGTTTATTTTTACATTTAGACAAAAAAGCACGGTAACAGGCCTTTTTGGCACAAGAGCCCATGCCTCTCAATTACACCCAAACGAAGTACAATCCCCAGTTTGTTTTTGATCGGAGGGAGGAAATCCATGCAGACGGAGGGAGAATGTACAAACTCCTTATAGACAGCACTAGATTCGAATCCCGGTCCCCGGCACTGTAACAGCGTTGCGTTAACTGCTACGCTAACCATGCCTCTCTATGTTGATTATATCTTCAAATATGCTTTCCTTCACTAACTGTAATTTGTGTGATTTTATGTCACTGAGTATAGAATAATGATTTTTTTCTGAAATATGTGAAAATGGTGCTCAGTCATATCACTCTTACATTTTAATTTAATGATGCTATCACTATTTCCTTCATTCTTTTTTATTCATGGAAATAATATTAAACCAAAGCTCTGGATTGTTGGTGTGCTCTAGTTTCTGAGATGTCTGGGAAACCATCACTTATACAGTGGCTTGGTGACACTTTGTACTGCATCCTTTAGTCACTTCTGTCAACCTGCAGAGAATAGTCACCATCAGTACTTGTAAACATACATTACTGTCATATTCCCATCTGCTCTGCTTGCTCAATGCACAGCCAGACTTCAGTGAAACAAACAACATTTGTGTGATGACAGAACTACTTTCATTTGAAAGCAGGAACCTAAAGAAAGCAACAGCTTGATGAAAATAACAGGTCTGTTTGGGGAAAACATAATAAATAATGTCTGTCACTGTACAATCCAACAAGCAGCCCACAGGAATAATCTGGGTGAGATGTACTCAATTGAAAAGAGCTACGGCAACAATGGTATTGGAAAATTAATGATTATTCTTTCAGAGAAATTACAAACAAATAACCTACTTGTCCTTGTTCTGCGCAAAATGGTGGAGAATAAGGTATCGGAACTGACAGGTCAGGTGCACGCCCGTAGGAACGTTGAGAACTATTATTGTCCCATTCTCGAGAGGGACCCTTTGCGTAAAGGTGAGTACGCCTCTAGAAATGGTGGCAATCCTCACTTGTTCAACACAAGCTGTTTGTGACTGAAGCTGCAAAAAAGTTTTAGAATATATTTTCTCACAAAGTTTACAGTGCATTCACCAAGTTGAGTATCAGTGTTGAGTGGACTCCAGCTTCAACAAGAAGTGAAACAGCATTAGATCAACTCTTCAGAAGACTCACTCCTGGAGTGAAGGGATTCTGGGTGAGCATGGGTTGGTTGATCAGGTTAGGCCAATATCCAACAAGGCTTAGGAATATGAAGGGCAATCTTATTGAATCCAATATGAAGCTGAATGGCTTTGTCAAGGTAAATGCTGAGAGGATGTTTCTTCTCTTTTAGAAATCTTGAACTGTGAGAGCATAGATTCAGAATAGATAGAAGAAAGGAGGAATTTGTTCTTTTGGAGGGTTAAGAATTTTGGAATTCATACAGAAGCTGGGAACCTGATTCTTTGAAAATAATGAAGGCTGTAATGTTTGGAATATAGGCATTCTAATTTCAACTTGTGACCAAAATCTGAATGGCCATGATTTTATTAAATGATAGAGCTAGATTGAGGGATTGTATGGCCTATTCCTCTCTCTATATCTTATGTTTTTGTTGACCTCTGAACTATTATTATTAGATAATCCTTACTAGTTGTTACATGGCTTGCAATAAGCAGAACATTCTTATGGTAAAATGAGTTTGGCTTTAGTGATTTTATTTTTAAATGCAGAACTTGACACTAAAAATTATATCAATTTGGGACGAAGTCAATATTTTCAAACTTAACTTCCTACTTCCAATTTCAGTCGCAAACTTAAGAACAGAAAAGAGTAGGTAATGACTATTTATTATTAATTATGTCCAGTAAATCTCTGATCACCTGTGGATGTTTTCCAATCCATATATGAATAGAAAAGAGGTTAAGAATGGCTTACTGACCTTTATTGTGTGTGCAAATCAAAGGTTTTCATTAAATTGTTTTAAATGTCGATCTGGTACACATTATATTTATATGTCTATATTTGTTGATCAACATCTCTCAATGTTATTATGTTAGTGGTGTTTAAACAGTTAATAACTTGGAGAAGGAGTCTATTTGGCCACTTAAGAATGTCCACCATCCAATAAAATTATGACAGAAATGATTTTTGCCTTAGTTCTATTTCTTCCTTGTTTCCAATTACCCTTGACTCCCCTATGGCCCAAAAATAGAGAGACCCAAGCATTCAGAAGGAGCTTGTTAAAAAGATGAAGTCCTGCAGTTAAGTCAAAAACTTTTCTTTGTTGTGTCAGAAGAAATAGTTTGTCATCGGCTTCCTTAATAGATTCCTCCCATTTCTCTTGTGTGTGAGACATTCCTCAGATCCTCCCCATGACATCCATTTGGAAGGTGTGAAAAGTGAGTTTTCTTTCATGGTCAGATGAGAAATGGCTCAGTGGCACATTAATGAAGCCCAACTTTTAAAACCATCATGGTTAAACCTGTCTCTGCTAAAGGAATAATGAATTTGCTACATTGGTTTGTGCATCGAGGATTGCTCTGAGTTATAACACATCATGTTGCTTCTCACAATGTCTTTTTTTCTGATGGTATTCAACATCATAAGTCTCTCTTCATACCTTAAAATCCACGTGATATTTTCAAAGGTAGGGTTTAGATAGTGGCACATGATGCTCCAAGTTTACTCTGATGAGCAGCCTATGCAAGGTCAGAATAACATTTTCAAATGTCCTTGTTAAATTCAAATTCACAATTTGTCATGATATTCATTGTCTGCTTGAACAGTCACCTGTCATACTCATCATTTTCCATTTCTAATGACTTCTACGATTCACTTTCACTTGTTTGCTAAGCAGAAGATGAATGAATCAAAAATAAAAACAAAGATATGAATTCAAGTTTGGTTTCCTTCCTGATACCTCCTTTGTGACCTTTATCATGAATAAAGTGAAGAGCCAAGACCCATTGTATGAAGGACCAGCAAGGTGTCCTAGAAAATGTTTCAAGTGGATCAAAACTTTGTAGTGTTTCATGTGGATCAAAAACAATTCCTAACATCAAAGAACTGTCAATAAAGGTTACCTTTTAAATTCAATGACATTTTATATTAAAAAAATTCAGTAATTTTCCTTCATATGACAGTCAATTTGAGGCATGTCATTCTCAATATGTACATCAATGAGATTTCTCCCTGTCATTTGAAAATGATTGACAAAGCCCAGCCTTAATCTACAATAGTGGGTGTTTAATAAAAACTTGAACCAGTCTACAGTTTTGGTAACTTATTTGAAGTTAGATTGAACAATAAGGATATCAATGCCACTCTGTTAATTTTAAAGCCTTTTATCTTTCCATTTGCTGGAGGGAAATGTCTGACCTGTACTCAGTAAACCCACATTTCCACAACAGTTTGGTCGGTGTAGAGGTTATCACATGCTTTTACAGCGATAGCAATCGGGACCTGGGTTCAAATTCTGCGCCGTCTGTAAGGAGTTTGTGCGTTCTCCCTGTGTCTGTGTGAGTTTTCCCCAGGGGCTCTGGTTTCTTCCCACTGTTTAAAAAGTACTAGGGGTGTGGGTTAATTGGGTGTAAATTGGGCGGTACGAACTCATGGGCCAAAATGGCCTGTTTCTGTCTGTAGGTATAAATTAAAAATTTTAATTTAAATTTAAAATTTAAATGGACTTCAATGCAATCAGCAGAGTGGTAGAATCAACCTGCCTCCATGGTCTTTACCAGGCTAATATCAACCATTTCTCATCAGCTGGATAAGCTACTAATAATTAGAAGGAAAAATAAACACATTTTAAAAAAATTAAATGGTAGGCTATTGAGATGTGCAGAGCAACAAGGGATTTAGGAGTGATGGTAAATAGTACCCTCAAGGCTGATACTCGGGTAGATGGTGTGGTGAAGAAGGCATTTGGAATGTTGGCCTTCATAAATCGGAGTATTGAATTCAAGAGTAGGGAGGTTATGATGAAATTGTACACGGCATTGGTGGCCAAATTTGGAGTACTGTGTACAGTTTTGGTCACCAAATTATAGGAAAGATATAAACAAAATAGAGAGAGTGCAGAGAAGGTTCACGAGAATGTTGACAGGATTTCAAGGTTTGAGTTACAGGGAAAGGTTGTGCAGACTGGGACTTTTTTCTCTGGAGCGTAGAAGATTGAGAGGGGACTTGATAGAGGTGTTTAAGATTTTAAAGGGGACAGACAGAGTAAATGTGGATAGGCTTTTTCAATTAAGAGTGGGGGAGATTCAAACTAGAGGGCATGGTTTAAGATTGAAGGGGGAGAATTATAAGGGGAACATGAGGGGAAATTTCTTTACGCAAAGGGTGGTAGGGATGTGGAATAAGCTTCCGGAAGACGTGGTTGAGGCGGGTTACATTTAAGGATAGACTGGATAGTTACACGGAGAGGAGAGGACTGGAGGGGTATGGACCGGGTGCTGGTCAGTGGGACTAGGAGGGTGGGGATTTGTTGCGGCATGGACTAGTAGGGCCGAAATGGCCTGTTCTGTGCTGTAAGTGGTTATATGGTTAATGAATGTTTATCTGCAACTTTCTGGCTAAGAACTTTAGTTAAAGAAGCTTAGGGTGAGTAATGAACTTGTTGGAGAGGCATGGGATCTACCCAAGGATCTTCTCCGAACATTTTCAAAATAATATATTGGAATTGGGCCATTTGACACAGGGTGCTCTGCTGTGTTGAATCTTTGAACAACTATGCAAATGCATAAGGAACAAAAAAGAGATAGGATGACACTCAAAGCAATGACAAATTTAACACCATGCACAAACTGATATGACTTTAAGAAAAAAATCTTGCCATTGTTCCAGCTCCTCTTGGCAAGAACTTTAAAAAGTGTAGTGTAAGCCAGAATATTGGTCCCACCACTGGAGAAGGACCATATGGGATGTCTGTTTATTACAGGAAGATGAACTACCACCCAGGAAAACGTCTGGCAATGCCACATCTGCATCCTAAGTAATGACATCACTTACATGGGCTTGTGAAGCCATAATAACGAAGGAGTGAGCTGCAGGTTTTAATGCCAAGGGAATTGAATTCATGTCAGAAATGTGTCAGTAAGCTTCACAGTTCATATTTTTCATTTTTAGCTTTGCATTCTGCCTTATGTTGGGTAGAACAGGAGAGGAAAATCCAGGCCCAAGTAACTGTTGACACAGACATAAGCCCTTCTGTCAGAGCTTGATTCAAAGTTGGACAGTAGAAATGGGTCCTCTTTGTACTTGGAAAAAGGGCTAATTCAGGCTACTCAGCCTCTGCAAATTTGATCCATTGAAGTCGGTGGAACTGAGGCTTGGAGGGAGAGTGGAAGATGCAATCACCACTCTGTGATATGTTTATCAGTTCTGCCCAGGGATTATTTCTGGACCTTGATGCAAAGCACCAGAGAGATGAGGTGAGAAACCTTATGACTGAAAGGTTTTTTTTGTAGTCTGAGATTATGGGATCTGAAAAACACTTTCACCCAGAGGTTTTATAGCAAAACACCCCAAAGAAAGGCACCAAGGTCCCGAAGGTCTTTCTCCAGCGTCTCTGCCAATTTTCTGCTGCACAAGTTCCAGTTGATTGTAGGAATGCCACAAAACTTGTCCATTTTAATTTTATTTTAAATTGGCAAAAGAGCCCTAAATATATTAAGCTGTGAAGAAAAGGAGGGTCATATGGGAAGAGGGGGCAAACTAATATGTCAGTTCCTTGAGAGAAATCAGTAACCATGGTGAATAATGAAACTTTATCACCCACAATGATAAGGATGAGAAGGAATTCATCAATCGGAAACACCAGAGATGGTTCAACCACTCTAAAGGGAAATTTAACAACCTGGATTAAGAAGGATTAGTTACGTGGTTAATATTCTGGATTCATAACTGAACTACTTAGATTTTAACATAGCCAGTAGAATTGTTATTTAAGGTTGTCACTTTTCATTTATACATAAGAGGAAGTTTAAATTAACACTACTGATATACCAATCTTGGACTTTGGATTTAATTATATTGTCTTGCACTGATGCTCATTGTCAAGGTTTAATTACATTATTTATTTCCTTCTATCTAAATTTTTTTCATTCTATCAATATGTAAGAAGTATTAAAGAAATGTTAGCTTGTGATCTTTGTTCCATGGACTTTATTCCTTGGAATGAAGAAGAATGAGGAGAGATTTGATAGAGGTTTACAAAATTATGAGGGGCATAGACAGAGTAAATCCACGTAGACTCTTCCATTGAGATCAGGAGAGATAAATACGAGAGGACATGGCTTTAGGGTGAAAGGGGAAAGGTTTAGGGGGAACTTCTTCACTCAGAGAGTGGTGAGAGTGTGGAATGAGCTGCCATCTGATATGGTGTATGCAGACTTGATCTTCAGTTTTAATAAATTGGATAGATAAATTGGATAGATAAATTTGAGGGTTATGGAATGGGAGCAGGTTATTGGCACTAGCTTAACAATGGTTAGCACAAACTGGAAGGGCCAAATGGCCTGTTTTCTGAGCTGTAGCATTCTATGGTTCTTGGTTAATTTTGTCACCAAGAGATGAGCACATTCATTTTGTAATTTGTATGTATCCAAATAAGCAATTGATTGCATAACTGTTTTTATATTTGGACTAGTTGATGATAACTGGTTTTTGAGCCAAATTTAGGTAGTCTGCACTTCCCTAAATGTAAATAGTAAACATTCAAATAACCAATGGATGGGAAACTAAGGGGACGAGGTGAAGGATTTACATCATGCTCATTGATCAATATTCCTGAAAAGTTCATTAATTTATTCGCCCTAACATTGTTATATGAACTTTAATCATTTGAAAACAATATTTTAGCTTTGTCATTATCCAGAGATAGTCACTGAAATGATCCTGAAGTTAACCACTAAAATCAAACAATTGGCTGCTTTGGAAACTTGAGAGTTTTCAATCACCAGGAGTATGTTTATGTCAGACAACCACACTGAATAAGTTAATAAAGACAAAGGTATTGCAATCAGCTGCATGGATCAAACACTCAGAGTCTCACTGCTGAACAAAAAATATTTTTTACCCAGATTTATGAAACTCAGTGGGATGGTGGCTCCTAATTATGATGTGGAGTTAACCAAGCTTAAAATTATGCTAAACCAGATAGATAAGTTCTCATCTGGGTTCTATTTGTTCTCATTTTTAAGAAGATATAAGGGAAGGATTTTGTAACTTTGGATAATTATGTAAATATTGAAGAAATGCCAGTTCATGATTTCATGGTTGATTTTGTCAGTAAGGGTTGAATTCAAAAGGTCAATAATGGGAAAAAAAAACTTTTCAATATTGAGTGAAATATATCACAAGATTTCAGGTGAAGAATGTTAATCCGTCAATCTGCTTCTTTATTACCCCTTTATCTGCTGCCTTCCGGTATGATAAATTTAAAACCAGCTTCTGTTCGTTTTTTTCCCAATTTACTATTTAATCTTGATTTTTGAGTAGAGGTGAATTTCATACATGTTTAGAATCTGTTTAGTTTCCCCATTAAGAGAAATTTGGTTTGGGGAATAATTTGAATCACACCTGTCTGGCAGCTCATTAATGATCTGGGATAATAAAAATAGATAAAATTTGAACAGGAAAAGTTGTGATTGCTTCACTGACAAAGAGGAGGCAGCCCATCAAGGTATAAACTGTCAGATATAATTTGGTGAAATCGAAAATATTCGGTTCTGAAACTTCCATCTTTTTAAACTAAGCAAAACGGCAGCAGGAAAAGAGAAATGTAGGTTCAATAAAAATAAAACATGATATTGCCAAATAGTTCCAATGCAGGATTGTAGAATATTCATTCCATTATGACCAGGAACTGCAGATGATCTAGTTAACAATTCTGTCAAGCTTCCTGCGGTCTTTTCAAACGCAAGACTTGTCCACGCTGCCCTCTGGCCAAGTTCTGTGGGACTGAAGCACAAGCACAAGCCATCAAACGCACTGACAGCTTGTCACCAGTGAGGCTCCATTAATTTACACACATTTTTGACTGTTTGGCATCTGCCGTGATACATTTCTTCTGAACAGGCCTGTTTGCATTTAACACTTGGGTTAATTTTCATCATAGTTTAAATTTAGCCATCAGTTATTTCAAGAGCTGTCAACCAACATATGGATGGCTATTCAAAAAAAAAATCTTTCAGAATTCATAATAAAGAGGAATCTGTTGAATGTGAAACAAAAACTGCTGCAATATACTGCAAACCCCTATTGGTGAGACCCAGGTCAAGTGAGAATAGTGGAGTGGATTAGTTGCTGTATTCACCAGAGTGACGGCTGAGCACCTCAGGAGCTTCTTGATGTATCAAAAAATGATGGAAAGACACAGTTCAATTTGTCCCACTTTCATAAAGGATAATTAACCTGTCATTCTTGCTGCTTTAACAACTTCATTAAATGGGAACATAAAATGGGCACAGCCAGCTCTGTGTCTTTCCAAAATGAAACACCTTGGACACAATTCTTTTAAATTAACCCATAAAAGTTGATTTATAATATGTTCAACGAATGGCACATTTTTAAAACCATTTTCAAGCTTTGTGGTCAAAACAGCTCAACAATTTTAAATCCATAAGATCATGAACATCTTTAGTTCCTGTTTCCTGATCAATGGAAAGTTAAAATTCTAATTCAATTGCAGTATTCCTAATACTTTCTCTTTTGCTGCTCAAATGGTGTTTAACTGGAACGAGTAAATGCTCACACTTTGATTTTGTCCCTCTTCACTTTATGATTAAGGCATATTTTTCCCCCCATAGTATTACAATTCACTACATCGGGGGAAGACAACATGCATGGTGAGGAGAATGCAATGAACAGATCCAGACTTCTGTATGATTTCCAAGTTAGTGCTCTTTTGTAATCCTGCTGCAAAAAGAAAGAAGCCTCACAGAGAATATTCCTCGTATAATAAAAAAAACAAAGCATAAATGGCAACAATTAATATAGAAACAAAACATGCTGTCATATACAAGTTCAGCAACAAAATAATTTGATGAAGACATCCTGTTTGTTTAAGCATCTGTAGTCCCTTGTTTCTGCTAGAGAACAAGTACAACTGAATCAAAAGCTTCCCGGAGCTATACCAATTATTTGTGTGTATTATTTCATAGTGAGCCACCTTCCATATTGTTTTTTGTCCATTTCATTCATGAATAACATATCTACAAGAAATATGTTTGATACAATTTGGATTGTAGTGCAAGCATGAATTGTTTTAAAAATCTACTGGTGGTTCTGCACTTCAGCTGTGCGTCTGTTCACTCCAAGTATTCCATCACTCGCCAAACCCAACTATCATCAACACACCAGAAGAGACAGTCCATTGTTGTAGTAAATTGAATTGAATTGTTTGTCACATATACCAAGATATCATTAAAAAGCTAGCAAGTGAACTCATGCAAGAAGTAGTGCAATAATAATTAATAACAAGCAAGTGTGCAGAGTACTATGGTGCAGGGTATAGAGAAATGTACAAGAACATTGTGCAAGGTATAGGGAAAGTACAATTAAAATTAAACACTGAAAGCACATCATCTTTTTCCAGTAAGAGATCCATTTCATAACCATATAACATCTGGGAAGAAACTGGCCTTGAATCTGGAGGTACCAGTTTTCAAGCTTTACTGAAGGGGAGAGATGACAGGAAGGGATAGCTCCTTTAATGCTTCAGCATCTTTACTGAGACAGTGGGTAGTTCGACGGTCATTGGGGGGGGGGAAAGGGGGTGGGGGTAGGGGGTTGATTTGTATAATGGCCTAAGCTACATTTACAACTCTGCAGTTTCTTACAATCTTGGGCAGAGCAGTTTCAATACCAAAATGTGATGCATCCAGACAGGAGACTTTCTATGGGGTATCCATGCAAGTTGGTAAGCCATCTGGGAGATGTAGCAAATTTCCACAGAATTCTGAGAAAATAGAGTCTTTGTCAAGCCAAGTTTATTGTCATCTAATTGTACAAGTAGAACCCAACAAAATAGCATTCTCCAGTCCTCAGTGCAAAACACACAGACCTACAATCAGACCTAACACAAATGCAGATAATGATCCTAGTAGATCACATCTTGGGGTTGGGGGGGGGGGAGTGGAAAGAGAGAAAGGGAGACTGCATTGATCTTCTCTGCCACTCTTATGGTCCTGTGGATTGACCTCCAATCCATTTCTCTGCAACAACCGTACCACACTGTGATGCAGCCTGCAAGATGCTCTTGATCGAGCTCCTTTTGAAGGCTGACAGAATGATCGCTGGTAGCCTTGCCTGCTTCAGTTTTCTCAGGAAGTGCAGTTGCTGCTGTGCCTTCTTGACAAGTGAGGAGATGTGTGTCTATGATAGGTCACTGGTTAAATGAACTCCAAGAAACTTAGTACTCTCCACTACAGAGTTGTTGACGTGTAGTGGAGGGTGGTTATTCCTGGTCCTCCAGAAATCCATGATCATCTCCTTCATCCTGTCCATGTTGTTACTCTCGCACTATTTCACAAGATTTTCCATTTCTTCTCTATAGTGCAACTCATCATTGTTGTTGATGAGGCCAACAACTGTTGTGTCATCTGCAAACTTGATGACACTTGAAGCTGGATCTGGCAACGTCGATATAGATCAGTAGCATGAGCAGGAGCAGGCTGAGCACACAGCTCTGAGGTGCGCCAGTGCTCAACATTCTGCTATGACCTGGACAGACAGTGGTCTTTTTGTTAGGAAGTCCAGAATCCAGTTACAGAGAGGTGTTTTGATTTCCAATGAGGACAGCCTTTGAGGAATGATCAGTATTAAACACTGAGCTAAAGTCAATGAACAGCTGCCTGGCGTATGAGACATTATTTTCCAGGTGGATCATAACGAAGTGAAGGGGTTGTCGTGATATGGAGAATGTCAAGCTATCCATCATCTCTACTGACAGATAGGCCATCCAAGAGCTCAAAAATTCTCAGAAAATTATTAGAAAAATGAAATAATTCAACATTTAATTTTGGGTTAAGTCTGGAACAGAGCATTTCATCTATTAACATACATCAGAGAGTGGTAGCTGAGTGGAATGACCTTCTGGAAGAGGTGGTTGCAGCAGGGTCAATTTTGTCATTTAAGAGGAGGTTGGATGTGAGGGGGTTGGAGGGTTATGGGCAGGGAGCAGGTAGGTGGTACTAATGGAGTTCACTAAAATTGGTGTAGACTAGAAGGGCGGACATGGCCTGTTTCTGTACTGTAATTGTTATATGGTTATGGTTATTTTTTTACAACAAACATGCATTTGGAAAAAATAAAAACATTATGCATTTAAGGTCAATTTTTAATGAAGTCTTGGATAAATACCTAGAGCTAGGTATTCATTCATGTAATTTATTCATTCCTTGTTGGTAGTATATCTTTCTATGGGCTTCCCATGGCATCGACCCGAGATTCTCCAATTGTTATACTGGGGAATTAGCCACAGAATCCTCTACTAAGATCTGTAAGTTTCATTGGTTTAGATGGACAGTTTAAGGCTATGCAAAAAAATGTTAAACTCTATTTTTTAGACATATCAGTTTGTTCAATATTTTTAATTGAGTTCATTCATCTTGATTATTTACAATTAATTCCTTAATACATTTATAATAATCTTTAAACACTTCTGAATATCAGAGACAACTTAGAAATATTTAAAAATCCTGATTGAGTGAAAATTGGCAATTCCCCCACCCCAGATTGTAGGAAATTTGAGGGTTGCCATTTCTCTGACCAATCGAACTTTTAAAAAAATAATTTCAGGATGTCTTCACTGAATATCATGGATGCTAACAAGTTAAGATTTTTCTATTCAGTAATTTATAATTCATATGAATTGCAACCATTTTAAGATCTGTAGTTTGAATGGATTGTTTGAGAATGGACTGTTTAGGAGGAAGACAGGTGTGGTGAGGGGTGATGGTAGGAATCAGTGGAAGTTAGGAACAGAGATAAAGAAGATTATTGAAGCCACAATCAGAAAGGAATGTTTGAGAGTAATGAAAAGTAATAAGACAAGTATCATCAAAGCAGATTCCAGGACACAGAGATACATGTTATTTATTTGTCACAGTCCCGTGAGAAGGGTTCCTCTGTGAGCAGTCTGACATTAATAAAGCTGCATAAAGTAAAAGAGCATAATTATCAAAACTGAGTTGCAATAAAAACAAAGATAGTTAGTACTAAGCAAGCACGGCATCATAGCATCAATGTGGGGTTCATTCAGGTGCCTGAGATTTGGTGAAGAAACTGTCTTTAAATCTGTGAAGTGCGTTTTACGAATGGGGAGGAGAAAAGAGTTCATTCAAGGTGCAATGGGTTCTTCAGTACATTGGCTGCCTTTCCTAGGGGATGTAGATGAAGTCCATGAAGGGGAGGGAAGTTTGCATGATGCTCTTAGCTGCTTTCACTATTGATGCTCGAGATTCTTCCACTGCTTCTGATGGAAGTTGAAATACAATTTGGAATTTGTACGAGAAAGAGAAGAGTGCAGAATGAGAACTAGGGCAAGACCTCGAGACAGTGTTCTTAAAGTGGAAAAATCTGAAATGAAGATGATGCTTTTTACAAACAAATCTGGGAGATGGTGAGGAAGGACTGAAAGGCGATTAGGAATGATTATTATATGAAATATATTGTATAATAGGCACCACAGTTAGTGTAGAATTTAGTACAGCATCAGTGACCAGAGTTAGAATCTGGTGTTGTTTATACATCCTCCCAGTGTCTGCATCCTCCAGGTGCTCCAATTTCTTCCCACCATTTAAAATGAACAGAGGTTTTAGGTCATTTGGGCAGCACAGTCACTGATAGAGTGATGTTTGTCTAAATTAAATTAAAAATTAAAATGTAATTTGCAGGGTCCTGTGGGTGAATTAGTGATCTATCAGATTAATATTATGAGCAGCAAGTTGGATGATCACACATTTTGGGGCTTCAGAAAATATTTGGCCCACGTCTTTCAAAATCTATTTTGACTTGTTGATAGTGGACTTTTAAAAAGAATGAAAGTGACCTTCAACATTTTTATTTCTTTTGTCCAATTATTTTGCATACATGCTGATGACAAAGTGCAAAATGAAAAATTGTGCTGCAATTTTTCCTTACAAAAGCTAGGGCTGAATTGATACAATTGTGCATGTCAATTATTTCCCACTAAAATCTGTGCTCAAGTTGGAATAGTGTAGGACAGTGGTCCTCAACCTTTTTACTTTCCACTCACATCCCACTTTAAGTATTCCCTATGCCATAGATGCTCTGTGATTAGTAAGGGATTACTAAGGTGGTATGTGGGTGGGAAGACAAAGGTTCAAATCCACTGTTTTAATTGTATCTAATTGATTCGTTATGTGCACAGTTTCATAACTCCAAAGGAAATGGGCCAGTGACAATTTCTCTCAAGCAAAATATTTCAGTAACAATTAGATCTAGAGCAATGGTTCTCCTCTTCCCACTCACACATCACCTTAAGCAATCCCTTACTAATCACAGAACACCAGTGGCATAGGGATTACTTAAAGTGGCATGTGAGTGGAAAGAAAAAAGTTGAGAAACACTGGTGTAGTACTTTTGCCATAAATACAAAAAGTAGTCCTCAGAAACAAAAGAACACTATTCAGACCTTCCAAATATTTTTCAGTGTTGCATTAATTACAAAGTGAATATAATTTCAATGATCCCACAACTCCAAAAAAAATTTGTTCATATGGGTTAATCAGATTCGTACGAGTTAACAGAATCTTGTGCAGTATTACTTTCATGTGTTGACTAGGAAATTAGGTCACCTTGCTCTGAGAAGTGTTTGTCTTTGGGCACTCTCAAAACAACTATGTTTTAATGAGTCTTCTCCCTGAACGCTTTCTGGCCTCAGGCTTGGAATCCCACACTGGTAAGCCCCCTTCTTGTCCTTCAGCACCTCCCTCCAAAAATGCTGACCTAATGGACAACCCCCTCACCCTGACCCCCAGCCCCAAATCCCTATCACAGTTCTGTATAAGGCTTGACTGAACTCTTAGCTAGGACTGCAATCTACCTCTGAGGACTCAACTCAGTCCCAGATCTCCACTGAAATAGAATAAATAAGGACCTATTTTCCCGTGACAATATAATTGGGAGAATAACTGGATAGTGGGCAGGGAATGGGAATGAAGGGGGGGGGGGGGTTTGTGAGATACAAGAAATAGATTTTACACCTAAAGGATGGTTGTGAATGGATCTCACTGTTTGTAAAGGTGGTAGAGGCAGAAACCCACATCACATTTTACAAAAAGTACATGGACACATACCTGATGAAATGCAGTTGAAATTGAAATTGAAATTTAGACATACAACACAGTAACAGACCATTTCAGCCCACAAGTCCGTGCTGCCCATTTTACATTCAATTAATCCACACCCCGGTACATTTTGAAAGATGGGAAGAAACCAGAACCTCCAGGGAAAATTCACGCAGACACAGGGAAAACATACAAACTCTTTGCAGAGAATGCAGGGTTTGAATCTTGGTCCCAATCGCTGGCACTGTAAAGGCTATGCCTCTCATACTGCCCAGAGGGCTGTAGATCTCATGCCGGAAACTCGGATGAGATTAGGTAACTTTTTGTCCAATTATGCCTGTGATTTTGATTTAACAGGAGTTTTTGTAGACTTCAGAGCTTCTATTCTACTGACATTAGCAGCAATCATTTCATAACCAAAATGGTTATCTGGATCTACTCAAAGTCCTCTAGTTGCATTTTCTCAGGCCAATATTTTTTTAAGCCACAGAGTGCACAGAAAATATGAAAAAAAGAAAATGAGTTCAAAATTGTAGATTATAAACTCATTTTCTTTTTTTTTCAAATTTTCTTTGATCAGTGCTGTAAACCGATAAGCATTCTATTCAAATTGCCGTGATCCAAGTTCTCTGCTTTCTCTTGTTCGCGTGTTAGCTTTAAAAATTTTTGTCAGAGTTAGACTTTTGTAACATCTCAATAACCCTGTGAGCTCTGCTCTGTGTCAATGTAGTCATTGATGCACCATCAATTACTCGAAAGACTGTTGTTGAGAGATCAGTAGACTTTTAATCACTTGAGAACAATGGCACACCCATACTGTTCGACTGTCCTGCACTAAGGAGGGGACTGTGGAACAGCCACCTTTATACAGGAGCCTGTGGGGAGGGGCCACAGGTACGATTGGTCAATAGGTGTCCCTGACCAGACAATCGCCACTTGCTTTTAAAAAGGGTCCAGAGAGGTGAAGTGGAACTTGTAAGGTTACAATTCAAAGTCAATACAAGTTCAGTCTTTCAAGTGGTCTGGTTGTTTGCCGAGACCATCGTAGCACTGGTTGTGGCTGCAGTGTAGTGGCAGGATCTGGATGGTCTCTGGCATCTGTACGTACACATCAGTGTGGCGCTGGTGGGACAGAAGTAGAGTACCAGGCGTCAGGTGCATCATGTGTGTTCAACAGAAAGTGGATTGTGGTGATGATCAGTGGTCTCCAGGGCCCCTGAGGGAGCCAAGTCCCTGATAGAGACAGTGTCTTGGTGTCTGTCAGGGGATGCCATGTAGGCATAGTGGGCATTGGCATTGAGGAAGTGGACCCTTTTGACCAATGGGTCAAACTTATGGCCCCTTCACATGCTTCCCAAGTAGAACAGGCCCTGGGGATCAGCCATGGTGGTAGTGTGATCCCTGTCACAGATTACCTGGGAAAGGAAAAATGCGGTGTGGTATTTGCAGTCATATATAGCAGGGACCTGATAGAGTGAATTACCTCTTGGAGAACCTCTTGCCAAAGGAAAGTGGGAGGCCCTTAGACTGCAAGGCCAGGAGAACTGCAAACCATAGCATTCTCCCTCTCCACTTGCCCGTTTCCCCCGGGGTTGTAACTCATAGTCCTCCTCATGGCAATGCCCCTGGCCAACAAGTACTAGTGCAGCTCTTTATTCATAAAGGAAGGCCCCCAGACACTGTGGATATAACTTAGGGAAGCCAAACAAAGTGAAAAGGCTGTGCAGGGCCTTGATGACTATGGCAGCAGTCACGTCAAAGCAGGGAATGGCAAATGGAAAATGGGAGTATTCATCAATGATGTTCAGAAAATACACATTGGGGTCAGTGGAGGGCAGGGATCCTTTAAAATCGACACTGAGTTGCTCAAAATGGCAGGTGGGTTTAATTAATTGCACCCTGTCTAGCTGGTAGAAGTGCAGCTTGCACTCAGTGCAGACCTGGCAGTTCTTTGTCATGAAGCTGATCTCATCGATGGAGTATGTCAGGTTGCATGCTTTGACAGTGAAAACAACCTGGTAACTCTGGGGTGGCAGAGATCATTGTGGGAGTTTTGCAGTTGGTCGATCAGTGCACTGGCACAGATCCCACAGGATAGGGCATCTGGCGGCTCATTAAGTTTCCCCGGCCAGTACAGAATATCATAATTGTAGGTGGACAGTTCAATTCTCCACCTCAGTATTTTACCATTTTTGATTTCACCCCGCTGCTGATTGTTAAACCTGAATGCAACTACACGTTGATCAGTTAGAAGGGTGAATCTCTTACCAGCCAGGTAATGGCTCCATTGCTGCACTGCCTTGACAATGGCTTGGGCCCCTTTCAACCTGTGGCATTATGTGAGGTCAGAAAGCATACCTCCATTCGAGGGATATATGGGGCAGAATTTGGCAGGTGTGGCCAAGAAGGATTCCTGACAGAGTATGTAGACAAGTCGACTTGAGGAGAGGCCATACAGATTCCATTTCTTGGTAATGAACCTGGTCAGGTGACAGATGATAGTGGACCCCAACTCCCTGACCTTTATCATAGCTATGAACAAAGATAGAAATAGACAAAATGGTAAAGTGTTCAATTGTGGAAGGGCTAATTGAGAGTTTGTTTTGCTTGACAGATTTTTAATTTTTTAGAATTTAAATTTTAGACATATCAAGTCAAGTTACGTTTATTTATTGTTCATACCATAACCATTGCAATGTACAGTGAAAACAAGATAGTGTTTCTCCAGAACGTGGAACTGCTTATTTACATGGATAAATTACCTCAAACTTTTTATAAATAACACATTATAAATAATATATCACTTATAAATATCATGTAACATATGCTAGCCCTGTATTCCAGGAATTCAGAAGCTTCAGGGCTTGGAGGAAATAACTGTCTTACAATCTGGTTGTGAGGGCCCAAATGCTTCAGTACCTCTTCCTGGATGGTAGGAGGGAGATGAGATTGCGGGAGGGGTGTGTGGAATCCTTCACAATGTTTGTGGCTTTCTGCAAATAACAGCCATTATAAATATCCATCATGGCAGGGAGAGAGACCCCAATAATCCCCTCAGCAGTCTTTACTATTCGCTGCAGGGACTTGCATTCTGAGAAGGTGCAGTTCCCGAACCAGGCAGTGATGCAGTTACATAGGATGCTCTCAATGCATCCCCTGTTGAATGTAGTGAGGGTGGAGGGTGGAAGCTGGACTCTTCTCAACCTCTGCAGGAAGTAAAGGCATTGTTGGCAATGGGTCTGGTGTTGAGGGACCAGGAGAGATTCTCTGCCAGGTGCACACCAAGGAATTTGGTGCTCTTGACTACCTTGATGGTGGAGTCATCAATGGTCAGTGGAGAGTGGTCCCCAGGGCTCTCCTGAAGTCAACCACCATCTCCTTTGTTTTGATGATGTTCAGGTGTAGGTTGTTGTATCTGCACCAGTCCATTAGTGATTGCACCTCCTTTCTGTAAGATGACTCATCATTCTTGCTGATGAGCTCCACAACAGTCATGTTGTCAGCGAACTTGATGATGTGATTAGAACTGTGTCTCGCTGCACAGTTGTGGGTCAGCAGCATAAAGAGGAATGGGCTGAGCACGTAGCCCTGGGGGCCCCCCAAGCTCAGTGGAATAGTGTTGGACAAGCTCTTTCTGATCTGAACTGACTGAGATCTTCCAGTCAGGAAGTTGAGGATCCAGTTACAGAGAAAGGTGTTTAGGTCCAACAGGTACACCTTCCTAACCAGATGCTGTGATATGATTGTGTTGAATGAAGAGCTAAAGTCTATGAATAGCATTCAAACATACGAGTCTTTTTTTTCAGGTGGGTGAAGGCTAGGTGAAGCATGGTGGCAATGGTATCATCTGTAGATCAGTTGGGACGGTACGTAAACTGCAGGGGTTCCAGTGAGTGGGGCAGCTTAGGCTTGATGTTCTCCTTGAAGCACTTCATGATGGAGGTCGTGAATATGACAGGACAATGGTCATTGAGACAGCACACTGAGGGCTTCTTTAGAACAGGTTTGATAGTGGCTACCTTGAAGCACCACGGCGCTGCTCAGGGAGATGTGTAAGAAGTCTGTGAAGACGTCAGTTAGTTGGTCCACTCATCCTCTGAGCGCCCTGCAAGTGATGTTATCTGGTCCTGCAGCGTTACAAGGGTTGACCTTGAGCATCCTTCTCACTTCAGCCTTCGTGAGACACAGGGCCTGCTCACATGCAGGAGGTGTGGACTTCCTCGCCTCCACAGGAGCTCAGTAACAGTCTATTTCAGCCCACGAGTCTGTGCCACCCAAATAACTTGCAACATGGTGGGAAGAAACCCGAGCCCCAGGGAAAACCCATGCAGACATGGGGAGAATGTACAAACTCCTTACAGACAGCGTGGCCCCAATCACAGGTGCTATAACAGCACCACTGCGCTAACCATGTCAGGTTGTAAGGGAAAAGCACAGGCATAGTATGGATGATGTACAGGGATCACTTGCATGGGGTTCTGAATATGTTTTCCCCACTGAGACAAGAAAAGCATGCAAAAGAGACAAGTTAAAAGGAAGAAGGAAGCATACATAAGATTTAGGAAGCAAAAGTCAGAAAAGGCTCATGAAAATTATATGGAAGCCAGGTAAGAACTTAAGAGAGGTCTTAAGTGAGCTAGAAGGAGGCATGAGAAGGCATTGGAAAGAAGAATTAAGCAAAATGTTGTGGTGTTTTATGCATATACGAAGAACAAGGGATGACTACAGTGAAGATAGAGCTGCTTAAGGATAAAGGAGGGAACATGAGCCTGGAGGCAGAGGAGATGGGGAGGTCCTAAATAAATACTTTGTCTCAGTGTTCAGAGAGAGAGATAAAGACCTTGGTCATTGGGAGGTCATTATGTGATGGACCATATTGAGGTTAAAAAAGAAAGGACCAGGCTAGATATACCACAGACTACTACAGAGTGAGGGAAGAGATTTGTGGGGTATTGGCAATGATCTTTGTGTCCTCTCTGGCCACAGGAGATGTGTCAAAGGATTGGAGAATGGTGAATTTAATCCCTTTGTTTAAAAAATGTAATAGGGAGAATCCTGGGTATTATATACCTGCAGGTCTCATAGGTGTGGTGGGGAAACTATTGAAGAGGAGTCTTAGGGACTGGATTTAAGTATTTAGAAAATGGTAGTCTCTCAGATATAGTCAGCATGGCTTTGTGAGGGGCAGGTTGTGCCTCATCAGACTAATTGAGTTTTTTTTTGAGGAAGTGACAAAATAAATTGATGAAGATAGGGTGGTAGACATAGTGTTTAGAGATTTGACAAGATCTTCCATGATAGACTCAGTCAGAAAGTCATGAGCCATGGCTATATTGATTTAGAATTGTCTTGCCTGAAGAAAGCAGAGGGTAATAGTAGGTAGAATGTATTCTGCCTGGAGGTTAGTGATTAGTAGAGGATCTGTTCTGGGACCTCTACTCTTTCTGATTTATTTTTATATAAGTGACTTGGATGGGTCAGTAAGTTGGCAGATGACAAAGGTTGTAGATGTTATGGATAGTGTAGTAGGTTTTTGTAGGTTACAGCAGAATATAGGTAGGATGCAGTATTGGGAAGAGAAGTGGCAGATGGAGTTCAATCAGGATAAATGTGAAGCACTGCATTTTAGAAAGTCAAACTTGGTTAATGGCAGGATTATTAACACCATGGATGAACAAAAAGGGTCAAAATCCATAAATCTCTCAAGGTTGCCATGCAGGTTGATGAGATTGTTAAGAAGGTGTGCTGGTTTTCATTCATCAGGGGATTGAGTTCAAGCCATGAGGTAATGTTGCAGCTCTAGAACACTCTGGTTAGACCACACTTGGAATATTGTGTTATGTTCTGGTTGTGTCATTACAGGAAGGAAGTGGAAGCTTTGGAGAGGGTGCATAGGAGATTTAGCAGAATGTTGGTGAACCTGTCTTAAGAGAAAAAAAGTTTACAGAGATCAAGCTTTCCTCTTTGGAATGAAGAAGGAAAAGAGGTGTCTTAGAGGTTTCCAAGATTATCAGAAGGTGGACAGCCAGCACCTTTTCCCCCAGGGTGACAATACCATTTACTAGAGGACATCTATTTAAGGGGAGGAGAGGAAAGTAAAGGTTCCATTGTTGTCATGTAATGTGACGTGTAGAATGTAACAAACATGCAATTCTTTAACTTTGTCTCCACTTGATCCCAGTGCCCCTCACAAAAATGAGGTCCCAGTAAGGAAGTTTCAGCAAGATGTCAGGGGTAAGTTTTTATTTTTTTTTAAATAGAGTTGTGAGTGCCTGGAATATATTACCTGGAGTGGTGATGGAGGTTGGTACAATAGGGATATTTTAAGACAGCCACCTGGATGCAAGAAAAATAGAAGGTTATTGGTATAAAATGAGGAAAGTTTAGATTATTGAGTGGGTTTACAGTACATAGGTTGGCTCAACATTGTGGGCCAAAGGGCCTCCACTGTGCTGTAATGTTCTATCTTCTATAGATAGGACTTTCTGCAATCTCTCTTCATAGTTAAAAGAAGAACGTTTGTATCAAAACTATTAGTCGTCTATACCAGTTTTCTCTTCAAGTTTTATGATGGTCTTCAGACGAAACAAACCAAGCACTTAAGAATAAAAAAAAATTATATTTGGACCATCCAATCCTTTGAAATCATTGTATCAGATTGAAAGCGCAGCAGTTTCCCCACATGAACTTGGTCTATAAATAACAACAATCAGCAAAACAATCCCAATTCCCCAAATAGTTTTCCTTTATAGGAGCATTCATTACCATTAACCAAAGCTTTACTCCAAAGGCTTGGGTTATAACCTAGGTATTGTGCAGTGTAGTTCCAAATTGGATGCAATTACAATATTACTGTTATTTTGTCCCTAGGCTAATACTAATCTTTCAACCATGGGGGAACAGATATTTAAGTTTTTTTAAACACTTCATCTGAATTATAATCCTTTTCTACTGGTCTCTTTCTCTTTTGCTTCCTTGTTTGCTCTTTGTTATAACCTACACCAGTTTGCCTTTGATTGGTCTCGTGTATTAATAATCATGACACAAGAACCAAAGCACAAATTGCCTTGAAGAAACATACAAAATGGTGGAGGAGCTCAGCAGGCCAGGCAGCCTCCATGGAGGCAAAACATAGTCGACATTTAGACCAAAACACTTCAATCAGAATGACAAGAAATGGGGAGGTTCCCAAATAAAAGGGTGGGGTAGGAGGGCATGTTGGCGGGGTATAGGTGAATATAGATTGGAATGGGGAAGAAACGGGAATATAGTAGGAAGCTAGGAGGTGATCAGTAGATGGGGCAGAGAAAGATTCATAGGAAGATGAGAGGGAAGGTGTAGGTGATGGGCAGGGAGCGAAGATGGGAGAGAAGGAATGGTACCACAGAGACAGGGAGGGGGTTAAATTGAGAAAACAATGTGGAGGGGGTGGTTGTGGAGGGGAGAAGAGATTACTTGAAATCAGAGTAGTTGATGTCGATGCTGTCTGGTTGGAGGTTGCCAAGATGGAATGCAAGGTGCTGTTCCACCGTTTGCATGTGGCCTCAACCTGGTAGTACAGTAGACAGACATGTCACTTTCGGAATGGGGAGTAGAATTGGAGTAGCTGAGTGGAGGTTGCAATGTTGTAGTAGACCTTCCCTCATTAACCAATGATCCCCTTTCAATCTTTATTTTCTACAGTGCTATCTATGGTTCAATTTATCAATACTCTACTCTCAACTCAACTGTGAGTGTAAAGTATAATCATGCCTACAGGGAGAATGAATTAATGTGCATACATTTTACAAGTGACGGAGCAGAGGAACAAATATGTAGCAGCTGTGCATTTACTGAAGTTTCTTCTCTGACCTTTCAGGTTTTCTGACTGTCCAGAATGCCACAATTTATCTGCAAGTTCCATGGATCTGAGGCTTCATGTTGTTGGACTCATCTGCTCATAGAATCCTGCAGCAGAGAAAGAGGACCTCAGGCCTAGTTTGTCCATGCCAAACAATGTGCCTGCTTGCTTTTGCCCCACTTACATGCATTAGGCTCACACCCCTCCAATTGATGAAGATATTCAAGTGTTCCTTAAAGGATGCGAACATACCCGGCTCTTCTGCTTTGTCTGACAGCCCGCTCCACAAATCCACCATCCTCTGAGTTAGAAGCAGTTACCTCATGGCCTTTCTGAGATGCACCCCCTCACCATATACTGTAGTTCTGCCTGCTTATCTTAGATACTTTTACTCTAGGAAACAAACCATCTCTCATGATTTTATTGACTTCAAAGTGATCTTCTCTGAACTTCCAATGCTCTAAGAAAAACAGGCTTCATTTTATTCAGTTTCTCACAATTTAATTTCCAAATCCTGGCAACAACATATAACTTTAACATATTATTTAAACAATTGTATTCAATGCTCCAATGGATGAAAGCAAGTGTTCTTCACTACTCTACCTGTGCTGCCACCTGTACCCAAGGTCCCTCCACGCCATAACATTCTTTAGAGCCCTGCTATTAACAAAGTTAATCAAATTGACAAAAATTCTGGGCCCATGTTTGTTCCACAAGTATATGGTAATTGGATGTCCCAATAGCATCTTTAGGTAATTAGACAAAGTACGCTGAGACTCTACGTAAGAACATAATTCACATAGCAGTACAACGCAGGGACAGAGCCTTCAATCCACAAAGCCTGTGTTGAACATGATGCCAATTAAACTGAAACTTCTTTTTGACCAAACTAATCCTCTGGTTCACCATGGTCCCCTCTACATCAATGAGTCCAAGCCCAGATTGGGTGAATATGCTTCACCAAGTATCTCTGCACTGTGGGTGGTCTAAACTTGAGCTTACTATAGCCTTCCATTTTCATGTACTCACCCTAACCCTTCAGTGACAGATCTGTTCCTGGCCTCGTCCATCATTAGGCTGATAGTATTTGTAAACTTGAGGAATAGCACATCATATTCCTCTTGGACAGCCTTAAACTGAACAACATGAAGATTGATTTTTCAAATTTTAGGTAACCCCTTGTAACCTCACTCGTCAAACAAGAAACACCTGATGGGTCAGAAGTAACACATCAAATTCCACTTCCCCCTTGTTAATCAATTCAGAATCATCCACAATCTAACCCACTTTCTGATCGGTCATCTTAAAAGTTGAAGTCACATGACTCAATACTCCAGACAATACTTCTGACTGGCCATCCTCCTCATCTGAAGTCATATCCAGGCTGACCTCTGGTCCCTAGTACTATAAAAAGTAACACATGAGTAGTTTATTCTCTTTGTTACTCCAGATTCTGACTGGACCGATTTGCATGGTGTGAGCAGATGCACCATCAATAACCGCAAAAAACTGGAAGTTATGTAAAACTGATAGGATTTTATTAGCAGATGAATGGAGCCATGTCCATGCTGGTCAACAGTCCTAAATTTGGGAGGGGGCTGTGGAACAGTCACCTTTATTCAGAGTCTGTGGAAGGAGCCACAGGTACAGTCAGCCAAAGGGGCGTGTCCAGGCAGCTAAATATACATGTGTGGTTTACCAAATTTGTTTCAGAAAGAGTCCGGTGGGGTGAAGTGAGTTAGGTGTTATTACAGATTAAATCTTTCACGTGGTCTGGTCTGCCACTGTGACCGTTGTAGTACCAACTGCAGCTGTGGCACATATATTGAGTCCTGGACAGTCTGGAAAGACTGTATGTAGTTGTTGCCTTGGTGGATGCATGGCAACGAGCCTGGCATGCTATCCGCTGAGGCTGGGGTAACACGCCATGGCCCTGGTGCATCATGGATGAAGGGGGTGATAGGTAATTGTCTTAGGAACCTTTGAGGGTGCCTGGTTCCTAACAGAGACCATGTCCTCATGCCCATCAGGGTATGCTACATAGGTGCATTGGGGGTAGGTGTGGAGGAGATGGACCCTTTTGACTCGTGGGTCAGACTTATGGCTCCTCAGATGCTTCTGGAGTAGGTCCAGTCCTGGGGATGTCAGTCATGCCAGCAGCGTGGTCCCTGAAGTGGACTTCCTTGGGAAGAAAAACATTCTTTCATGTGGAGTGGTATTGGTGACTGTACATAGGAGCGATCTGATTGAGTAGAGTGCCTCTGGGAGGACATCTTGCCAACGAGAGCCTGAAGGGCCTCAAGACCACTGGGTTAGAAGGATGCCCTAACAAACAGTAACCTTTCCACCTGCCCATTCCATCAGGGGTTGTAACTGTTGACCCTGATCATGACGATGCTTCTGGCCAGCAGTTACTGATGTAGCTCATCACTCATAAAAGAGACCCCCGGTCACTATGGATATAGCAGGGGATCCAAACAGGGTGAAGAGATTGCACAGGGCCTTGATGACCGTGGCAAATGTCATGTCGGAGTAGGGGTTGGTGAATGGGAACCATGAGTATTCATCAATGACACTGAGGAAGTACACGTTGCAGTCAGAGGAGAGGTTTGGTCTCTTGAAATGAAAGGGGTGGATGGGCTTTATCAAGTGCACTCTGTCTGGTCGATAGAAGTGCGGTTTGCACTCTGCACAGACTTGGCAGTTTCTGGTTGAAGTGCCAGTTGATGAAGTAGACAAAGACGATGTAGTCAAACAATAATCATGGCTTTTATTAGCAGAAACTCATGGTACAATAATGAAAGACAATAGGTGCATATACAGTTATACCCAAGGGGAGTATCCTTAACAGTAGAGATAATGCACAGCCAATGTTAGTACAGCAAGGCTTGCCAGAGAGGAGACAGGCAGCTTGGCAGACATTCACCACAGTCTCCCCCCGTCAGAAGAAGGGTTAAAATCAAAAGGTCAGCTGCTAGGAAAGACTGAAGCAAACGATACATGGATACCATGTTTGGCATTGAGAATACTCTAACAGCCAAAATATGCAGTATCTAGCAAACAATCGAAAAATAATGAGGTGTTTTATGAATATGTCAGCCTATCAGGTTGTTTATGAATTCTGGTGCTTCTTCTCAAAACAGGTGGCTCCTTTGCAACCTTGGGAACTGGTACAGTTCCTGGGTCTGCAGTGTGGGAAGGACTGACTTCTGGACCTGCTCCAGAATCGCCAGCGTGAGGCAGTGGAGACTCAGCATGGCCATCTGAAAGCTTACTAGGGGTCACAGGCTTAGGGAGTGAGCCCAATTTCTCAGGCTCACTCTCAATAGGGGTGTGAGGAAGGGGCAAACCAGGTGAGGCCAGATCTCTTAGGGGTACAGTGTCAGCACTCCCATCTGGGAATTTAACATGAGCATAGTTGGGGTTGGTATGCAGTAGCTGAACTGGTTGGATTAGGGAGTCTGTTTTACGCGCCCGAACATGGCTCTTCAGCAGCATGTTTCCAGACTCAGATAAACAGGCTGGCCAATCCATCACAGTTCCTGATTTCCTAGGAAAGGCAAACATACGTTCATGAGGTGTTTGATTTGTTGCAGTCCACAATAATGACCGAATAGAGTGTAGCGCCTCAGGCAGCACCTCCTGCTACCGGGTAACAGGGTAACCATGTGTTTTTAAAGCAAGATTAACAGTCTTTCGGACTGTAGTATTAGCCCTTTCGACCTCCCCATTGCCCTGCGGGTCGTAGCTCGTGGTACAGCTGGTGGCAATCCCCTTCCGTAGCAGGGCTCACCACTGTTCAGCGCTCATGAATGTTGAGCTCCTATCGGTATGAATGTAATTGGGAAAACTAAAATTGCTGAAAATTCTGTCAAGTAACTTAATGACAGATGCTGACGAGACATCAGGGCAAGGTATTGCAAAGGGAAACCTGGAATATTTGTCAGTTACATTAAGGAAATATGCATTTTTGTCATTGGAAGGTAAGGCCCTTTAAAATCTAAGCTAATCCTCTCAAAAGGTTGGGTTGCCTTGATGAGAGTGGCCTCCGGAGCTTTGAAGTATTGTGGTTTGCATTCTGTGCAAACAGGACAGCTTTTAGTCAGTTTCCTGACTTCTTCCAGAGAGTAAGGAAGGTTGTTAGCCCTTATGTAGCAGAAGAATCTCATGATCCTGGGTGGCACAGTCTGCTATGGATCTCTTTTAACCCCTCAAGCTGAGCACCAGCAGCAGATCGTGACAATGCATCAGAGGGATCATTTAAACTGCCCGGTCTGTACTGGATCTCATAATTATAAATTGAGAGTTCTATTCGCCAGCGTGCCATCTTATCATTCTTGATTTTACTTTTGTGTTTAGTACTGAACATATAGGCTACAGATTTCTGATCAGTGACGAGAGTAAATTTTCTGCCGGCTAGAAAGTGTCTCCAGTAGCGAACAGCTTCAATAATAGCCTGGGCTTCGTTTTCAATGGCAGGATGTTTAAGTTCAGGTCCGTGTAACGTGCGGGAGAAGAATGCCACAGGTCTGCCCTTTTGATTAAGGGTTCCTGCCAAGGCACAATCGGAGGCATCAGTTTCCACTTGGAATGGGACATCCTCGTCAATGGATGAGAGTGCAGCTTTGGCAATATCAGCTTTAATTCTCTCAAAAGCCTTCAAGGCCATTGGAGAGAGAAGAAAAAATTTAGTGTCAAACAGAGGGCGTGCCTTCATGGCATAGTCCTGAACCCATTTGCAATAGTAGGAAAAGAATCCCATACACCTTTTAAGGGCTTTTGCTGAGTTTGGGGGTGGTAACTTTTTAAGGGGGGCCATTCTTTCTGGGTCGGGGCGGATTTCGCCCTTGTGGACAATGTAGTCCAGAATGGGTAGCTCTGTCGTGTTAAACACACATTTACCCTCGTTAAATGTAAGATTGAGTTCTTTAGCTGTTGCTAAAAATTTCTTTAAGTTGTTGTCGTGCTCAGCCTGTGCTTTCCCACAGATAGTGACATTATCCAGATAGGGAAACGCACCCTGTAACTCATACGCCCTAACAATCGTATCCATTTCCCTCTGAAACACAGACACACCATTAGTGACTCCAAAAAGTAACCTTTTAAACTGGTATAACCCCCCCGCCCCCATCAGCCTCAAAAGCTGTATAGGGCCTTTCCCTTTTCTTAATGGGGATTTGGTGATAAGCTGCTTCGAGGTCAGTAGTGGAGTACACTTTGTATTATGCTATCTGATTAATCATTTCATTGGTGCGTGTCAGGGGGTAGGCATCCAGTTTTGTGTAATGGTTGATTGTCTGGCTGTAGTCAATAGCCAGTCATCTCTTAGTGTGATTTTTCACGACTACCACTTGGGCCCGCCACGGACTCTTACTAAGTTCAATTACTCCCTCTTTCACCAGTCTCTGGGTCTCTGCTTTGATAAACTCACAGGGGGATGGTAAGTGTGGGTAGTGGCCCACCAAAATTTAACACTGCACTGTTCATCTAAGATTGAATATCTAACCCCAGTAACACAGGGGTGCAGAGCTCCGGCATAATAAAGAGCCACACATCAGCAAGGTAATGTCCCTGCAAATTTAAAGTAACTTTACACTTGTCCCATACAGTTTTTGTAAGTTCATTACAAGCCATTGATATCTTTTGGTTCGCTGGATATCTCCGCAAATTTAAAGCTCTGGCAACTTTCCCGTGGATGTAGCTATCAGTACTCTCTGAGTCTATTAGACAATCAAGAGTCTCACCATTCACCTCCCCCTTCATAGTTGACCGTTCCAGTCTGTAACATCCCCAAGCTGGCTGGAAAGAGTAGGGGAAGAGGCCAGGTTTTTTTTAGAAGTGAAGCACAGTGAGCGGTTTAAAAACTGCTGGTTACAGCGGGTGGGGGGGGGGGGGGAGGGGGAGTGGAAATGTGGCCCATCGTACTCCATTGTCACACTTTTAAGGTGGCATTGAAAGTCCAGTCCCAGTAGCACTGCAGCACAGAGCTGTGTGATCTCCAGCAGTTTTGTCTTTGTAGTCTCGGGGAAGAGTCACGTGATGGAGTAGTGGCCGGAAGGGGAATACCAGCCTTCTCCAGAAAAGAAGAAAAAAAGTGAAGAAAGGACAAAGTTCAATAAATACAAAATATAAGAAATAAAAGATAAAGTTGCAGAGAAGAGAAAGAAAATGGCACCCAAGAAGGAAAAAGTGAAAACAACCGGAAAAAATTAAGAAGAAAAGACATTGGAAAAGGAAGGAGAAGGCCTTACCTGCATGAAGGAACAGGGAGCCATGCTGGAGAAGAGCACCTGATCTCCAATGTTGGTGTCGGCCCTGCTGAGTCGTGACCCCCCAACCGATGGACTGCAAAAATGGCTCTCTGAGCCAAACAAAAGTACGCAGTGCGCAATCTAAGGTAAAGGAAAACACTGACGGGAGGGAGGCTTAGCCGAGGAGCGCAAAACCACGGCGCAACCAGCTGAGGACGCCCGACACCAGGGCTCTCAGCTGGAAGATGAGGAAAGCGGCAGGAGAGGGATTGAAGTACCAGGTGAGAAGGAAAGTCAATGGGGTGAACGGAAAGAGGAGCAGCAGCAGGAGGCTCGACAGATGAGCAGCTCAGGACCAACAGCAAGAGGCCAAGCAAGAAGAGACCCGACAAAGTGAGACAAGCTACTCATCAGAAAAATCAGAAGAGACACAGATACAAAGAAGAGAAGAAGACACAAACACAGGTACAGACACAGAAGAAGAGGAAGAAGAAGACCAAGATCTTCACAGAGAGATAGAAGGTAAAACAGATGGACAGAATATAGATAAAGCTTTTTTTGAAGAGCATTAAAAGAATGGATGTCATTAGAATTTAGTGCAATTAAAAGAAAAATGAAAAGAACAGAAGATAAAATGCAAAGATTAGAACTAGTCATGACACAAATAAGGAAAAGAGTAGAAAATGTGGAAGAATGAGAAACGGCTGTAGAAATGGAAGTAAATGACTTAAGAGGAAAATTGGAAGAAAGTGATAAAAAAAATTAAAGAGGTACAAGAGTTGTTAGCTCAGAAAATTGAAAATTATAGTAGGCAAAACAACATAAAAATAGTGGGCCTAAAGGAAGATGAAGAAGGCACAGATATGAAGGAATTTATAAAAGAATGGATCCCAAAGGTCCTGGGAATGACAGAAATACAGGAAGGAATGGAAATAGAAAGGGCACACAGAGCACTAGCTCCAAAAACAGACACATCAAAAACCAAGATCAATTTTAGTAACATTTTTGAGATATATTACAAGAGAAAATATACTGGAGTGGGCAAGGAATAAAATTAGAGAAGACAATAAACCATTGGAATGCAAGGGTCAAAAAATATTTTTTTACTCAGACACAAGTTTTGAACTCTTAAAGAAGAGGAAGGAGTTTAACACAGCAAAATCGATCATATGGAAAAAAGGTTATAAATTCATCTTAGGACATCAAGCTGTGCTTAAAAAATTTATCCCCGGTGAGCAAAACAGATTGTTCTCCGATCTGGAGGAAGCACAAGAATTTGCAGAATGTCTGTAGTACAGAAGGAGAGATGAAAAGATGTAATAAGAATGAAGAATGGCAATTATATATATATCTATATAGATATATAAATAAAGATGTAAAAAAAACTAAAGGGAAAGAGAAGGGAAAGAAGGAAGTAAGGAGAAAAAAGGGAGAACTTTGTTATATGTGTAAAAAAAGTGTTTTCTGGGGGTTTGGGGGGCGGAGAGAATAACTGTCACTGCGAAATCAGTTGATGTTTGCGAGCAGGTCACTGCGAAATCAGTTGACGTTTGCGAGCAGGAAAGGGGAGTTGTGGTTGCCCGGCAAGGGATAAGGGGAAACTCAGAGAGGCGGTGGGGGGGGGTAGTATTTGGGGTTAAGGAAATATTGGATGTGGGAGTTGTTGGAGTATTTTATGTTTTAAATGTGTTGTCATACATTAAGTTTGAAAAGGGAAAACTGAGATGGCCTCATATCCTGTTTACACCTCATTTCTGCTTCCTCACCACCACCTTTCCCTATTTTCATCTCTCAGTTTTCCCTTTTCAAACTATATGACTAGAAATATTAATGGAATACATAACCAAATTAAAAGGAAGAGGCTATTAAATTTATTGGAAAAAGAAAAAATAGATATATAATTTGTGCAGGAAATGCATCTAACTGAAGTGGAACATAACAAATTAAATAGAGACAGGGTAGGACATGTAGCGGCAGCATCATATAATTCAAAAGCTAGAGGGGTAGCTATATTAATTAATAAAAATGGACCAATCAAAATAGAGGAGGAAATAATAGATCCAGTAGGGAGGTATGTAATGATAAAGTGTCAGATATATTCAGAATTTTGGAATTTGCTCAATATATTAGCACCTAATGAGGAGGATCAAAAGTTTATGCAAGATTTTATTTTTGAAGATTGTAGATACACAAGGAAATATATTGATAGGAGGGGATTTTAACCTTAATTTGGATCCAATGTTTTATAAAACTGGACAAAAGACTAGCAAAAAGAATAAAGTGACCAAATTTATGGTTAAATCAATGCAGGAAATGAAACTTATGGATATATAGAGGAGGAAGCTCCCAAGAAAGAAGGAATACTCATATTATTCAAGTAGGCATAAAACATACTCAAGGATTGATATGTTTTTGTTGTTGGCCCATATTCAATGGAGAGTTAGGAAAACTGAATATAAAGCTAGATTACTATCTGATCATTCGCTCCTGTTATTAGCAATAGAACTGGAGGACATCCCCAAGAAAATAGAGATGGAGGTTAAATTCCATGCTAATTAAAAGGCAGGAATTTAGAGAGTTTATTGAATGCCAAATTAAATATATATTTTGAAGTAAATGTGGAATCAGTGAAAGATAAATTTATATTATGGGACACAATGAAAGCCTTCCTTAGAGGGCAGATAATAAGTTATGTAACTAAGATGAAAAAGGACTACAATCAGGAAATAGAGCAGTTGGAAAGGGAGATAGTAAGTACAGAAAAGGAACTAGTAAAAAGGGATGATATAACAAAAAGGAGAGAATTGGTGGACAAAAATTAAAGTACGAAGCATTACAAACGTACAAGGTGGAGAAGAACATAATGAAAATAAAGCAAAAGTATTATGAACTAGGAGAAAAAACACAAAATATTAGCCTGGCAACTTAAAACAGAACAAGTTAAAAGAACTGTATTGGCATCAAGGAAAAAGGACAAACAAATTACATATAACCCAATAGAGATTAATGAGAACTTTAAGGAATTTTATGAACAATTAAACCAAACTGAGAATGAGGGGAAAGATGATAAATAGAAGAGTTTTTAGCTAAAATTGAACTGCCAAAATTGCAAGAAGAGGAACAAAACAAACTGATAAAACCATTTGAAATAGAGGAAGTACAGGATATATTAAAAAAGCTTCCGAACAATATAATGCCGGGAGAGGATGGATTCCCAATAGAATTCTATAAAACATTTAAAGAGTTATTAATTCCTCCTCTCCTGGAAGTAATGACCAGATAGAAGCAACACAAAACTTGCCAGATTCATGTAAGATAGCAATAATTACAGTAATACCAAAGACGGGGAAGGATCCACTCACACCAGCATCATATAGACTAATATCTCTACTTAATTCAGATTATAAGATAATAGCAAAATTATTGGCAAACAGATTGGCCGATGGTGTACCAAAAATAGTAAAACAAGATTAAACTGGATTTATTAAGAAAAGACGAACAGCGGATAATGTCTGAAAATTTATTAATTTAATTCATGCAGTTCAAGGAAATAAGAAGCCAACAGTGGCTGTTGCTTTAGTTGCAGAAAAAGCCTTTGACAGGGTAGAATGGAATTATTTATTCAAAGTATTACAGAGCTACCAGAAAAATATATTAATTGGATTAAAGCATTGGTGAAAGTGACAGTAAATGGATATGTATCGAAACAATTTTAATTAAGTAGGTCAACTGGACAGGGGCGTCTATTATCCCCCTCATTGTTCGCTTTAGCAATTGGCAGAACTGATAAGAACAGAAAATAAAATAAAAGGGATAAAAATAAAGGAGAAGGAGTATAAAATCAGTTCATTTGCAGATGACATCATAGTATATTTAACAGAACCAGAAATATCAATAAAAGAATTACATAAGAAATTGAAGGAGTATGGAGAAATATTGGGGTACAAGATCAACACAAATAAAAGTGAAGTGATGCCAATGAGTAACGCAGATTATACAGAATTTGAAAAAGAATCACCATTTAAATGGGAAACACAAGCAATCCAATACCTTGGTATTATGTTAGATAATAACTTAAGACACCTGTAGAAGCTAAATTATCAGCCATTAATAAAGAAATTGCAGGAAGACTTAGAACATTGGAAATAATGACCACTTATGTTGATAGGGAGGGTAAATTGCATTAAAATGAATGTTTTCCCAAGGATACAATTCTTATTTCAATCGTTGCCAATTTCCTTAACAGAGAAATTCTTTAATGAACTAAACAAGGAAATTCTTGTGGAAAGGGGGGAAACCAAGGATAGCATTAGATAAATTAACAGAGAGGTACAACCAAGGTGGTTTGCAGTTACCAAACTTTAAAAATTATTATAGAGCAGGACAATTAAGGTATTTATCAGATTTTTACCAGACAAGGGAAAACCAAACTGGACTAAAATAGAACTAGATAAAATAGGGGAGAAGGTACCGGAACATATACTTTATAAGTGGGATGAAAAGCTAGTGCAATATAAAAGCTCACCAGTAATGCATCATTTATTTAATATATGGAGGAAGATCCACTTAGAAAGAAAAAAAATGAATTACCAAATACCAAAATTTTTATTGACACAAAACCCACTAATTCCTTTTACAATTGATAACCTTTCCTTTAGAGAATGGGAGAGAAAAGGAATCAAAATAATAGAAAATTGTTTTTTGGGAAATAATTTGTTAACATTTGAACAGCTGAAATTCAAATATGGAATAACTCATGGTACAATGTTTGCGTATCATTAACTGAAAGCTTATTTAAAGGATAAATTGGGAAGCAGGTTGAGGTTACCAGAAGGAAGCAGCTTTGAATATGTGATTACAGAAACAACGATAATAAAAAGATTTATAACGAACATGTACATCAAGCTGCAAGAGAAGGAAAATGATTAAATAATCTATAAACCCAAACAAAAGTGGGAAAAAGATTTAAACATCAAGATAAAAAATGAAATATGGGAAAAGTTATGCTCTGGAACTATGAAACATATAATAAACATGAGGTTATGCATGATACAATATAATTGGTTACACAAGCTATATATCACGCTCCAAAAGTTAAATAAATGGGATCCAACATTATCAGATAGATGTTTTTGCTGTAAGAAGGAAATGGGAACAACAATACATGCAATTTTGGCATGTGAGAAAGTGAAAAAGTTTTGGGAAGATCTAAATCAGGTATTAAATAAAATCACAAAAAGCAACAAACCAAAAGATCCAGAGATCTTTCTTCTAAGTAATATAAGAAGTAAGGAATTAGGCCTCAAATTAGATAAAGTGGAAAAAAGATTTATTATGATAGTCTTAGCTGTAGCAAAAAAAATGTATAATGCCAACTTGGAAAATGGAAGAGAGACTGAGAATACAGCAATGGTACATGGAAATGAATAAATGTATTCCATTGGAAAAAATAGCATATAATTTAAAAAATAAAGTCACATTATTTGAACAAATTTGGGAACCATACATGGAACATAACAGAGAAGGCTTGCCTCAGACCTTCACCCCCTAAAATGATAGGAAGACAAAACTACTTGATCCAGTGTGTAAAAGTAGATGACACATTTTTTATTTTTCATTGTGTGATGACATTGTTTAATAGTTTTATTGTATTGTATATGTTGAATATTTATTGGTTTTGGAGTGGGGTGGGAAGGGGGGAGGGAAGGTAGGGGAGAAAAAAAAGGGAGAAAATGCCACTGTGTATATTTAATGAGAAACGTTTGTATATATTTTGGTTGATATGGTTCACAGTGTGAAAAATTAAAAAAATTATTTTAAAAAGTCTTTGTAGTCTCTGCCCACATGGTCAGAGACAGTAGCCTCGAACATCAGCTGTATGGGCCTTCAAGGCCAAAGAGATATTCTGGCTTACTGGCCTTAGTGTGAGAGAGTAATGCAGTACTATTCAGTGTGGATGAAGCTCTCTGTGCTCCCACTATCGAACAGGAAGCTCATCTCATGGCCATTTACCTGGATATCAATCATCAATCTGGTGAGTTGGTGAAGGCTACCTTGATCCTTGATGGAGCACAGTATTGGATTGCTGTCTGTAGATGCGATGGAGTGTTCAGGTGTTCGGTCCCAAGATGGCAGTGTCCAAAATGGCAGCCCTCACGGTTTTCATATGGTGTTACTGGATTTCAAAGATTTCCCAGATCTAAGATGGTGACCCCCATAACCTGCACGCAGAGCTGTTGGGTTGGGATGTCTTGGACTGGCACACTTTCACGTAATGTTCTTTCTTCCCACAGTTAGAGCAAACCGTGTCTTTCATCAGGGTTTCTTCAAGTGCTTCTTCAATCTGCAGTAATGTCCTCCACTTCGAATGCTCGCAGAGTATGGCGGCTGTGGTTGGGTCGCTGGTGGGAGGAGGTAATAGTGGTGTTAGGTGCTCGTGGAGTAGAGAAGCCATGGCCCACGTCCCAAGATGGTGATGCCCATGGCAACTACAAGGTGGCCATGTTGTCAGCCGATTAGGCTTCCATATTCTGGAAGGCCATCTCTAGCATGCCTTACAGTTCAACTGCCCTCCACAAGTTGAGCTCACCTTGCTCCAACAGTCTCTGCTGGATGTAATTGGACCTGATGCCCAACACATAAGCGTCTCTGATCATGTCCTCCATGGTTACAAGATCACATTAAAGGAGCAGAAGCAGGCCACAACGCCCATCGAGTCTATTCTGTAACTCAACACTAAGCTGAAATATGCTCACACCTAGTTCCAATTTCCAGCCTTTTCCTCATATCACTTGATACTCTTATTAATGAGATACTTGTCCATTTCCTGTTTAAATACTCCCAGTGATCTGGCTGTGATAGTACAGATTCTATCATCAATGTGTATATGTACATATGTACAGATGGAAGTGTAGGATGACTGTAATTGGCTGAGAGTGTAGCCACACCTACTGACAGGTCTTAAAGGATTGCTCCTAGCCAGATCAGGTCATTCTGGACTGGTCAACCTACTTGTGATATGTTCCAGTCTTTTAGTTAATAAAAGCCTTGGTTTGGATCAACAAGTCTTTGGTTCTTTCGACGCACATTACAATTTTATTAACTAAAAGGTTTTGAAGGGATGGAGCGTATGGTACAGCTGAAATGCCTCGACATCGACCCACAGTCAGCTGCAGCCTTGAATGACTTTAAGCACTGGGTGAGATGCTTCGAAACATACTTACAGCTCCCTGACCCTTCCGTAGTAGAGGACAGCCATCGACTACTAATATTGATGACTATGGAGTCTACCAGACTGTCCAGCAGGCGACCACTTATGCCGCAGCCATGAAGGTGATGAAAGGGCTCTACGAGCAACGGTGAATAGGATCTATGCTCGGTACAAACTTGCTACAAGGAAGCAACAGCCCAGTGAATCCTGTAGAGCTTATATTCAGGCACTAAGGGGAATGGGCAGGGACTGTGCCTGCACAGACAGAACTGCTGCGGAGACCACAGACGATCTCATTCAGGATGCCTATGTGGCTGGGGTTCGATTGAATGAGGTGAAGTATCGCCTGCTAGATCATGAGGGAGAAAACCTAGAGGACGTGATCCGGATCGCAGAGACGATGTAGGCTGCGGTCTTAAGCATGGACATTTACTCTCGGGGCTAGACCTCACACTCTGATGTGAGTAGGATGCCCTCTCTCTATCCTACTACTGCCACTACGCTGCCCGATGCAACCCCAAAGTGTTATTTCTACAGAAGAAATAATCACAGCATGTCCCAGTGCCCGGCGAGAAAGGCCAGGTGCCAGAAGTGCCTTAAAAACGGCCACTTTGCTGTAGTCTGTTGCTCCAAAATGGCTGCTATCAAACACAGTGCCTCGTGTGAAGCCCAATCGCCACTCTCCATTTCAAATACTTCTTCCTCAGAGCTCTCGTCCAATGAGAGCAAAGACTCCACTGCGCGGCAGCACTTGATGTCACGGGGCAGATGCCGAGCGCGGAAGGTACAACCCACCCTCACCGCAATGACGTTCACCCTACCTCACGAAGCAATATCCGACCAGACCCCAGCCCCGACCTCAACGCCCACCACCGCTGCTGACCAGGGACCCGCTGCCGATGACGACCAGGGACCAGCTGCTGCCGCCGACCAGGGACCTGCCGCCACTGCTGACCAGGGGCCGGCCACCACCAACCAGGGACCTGCCGCCACCGACATCAACCAGGGACCCACCGCTGCCACTGCCAAGCAGGGACCTGCCACCGCCGCCGACCAGGATCCACTGCTGCCGCCAACTAGGGACCCGCGCCGCAGACCAGGGACCCACCACCACTGCTGCCAACCAGGGACACGCTGCTGCCAACCAGGGACCTGCCGACGATGATGACCAGGAACCAGCTGCTGCCACCGACCAGGGATCTGCTTGACCAGGGGCCTGCCACCGCCAACCAGGGACCTTCCGCCGCCGCCACCGACCAGGGACCCACCGCCGCCGCTGCCAACCAGGGACCCGCCACCACCACCGACCAAGGACCCACCACTGCTGCCAACCAGGGACCCGCCACCACCAACCAGGGACCCACCACCACCAACCAGGGACCCACCACCACTGCTGCCAACCAGGGACATGCTGCTGCCGCCGCTGCCGAATGGGGACATGCCGCCGCGACTGACGCTGCCGACCTGGTACCCAGCAATGCTTCCTACCAGGGACCCAACGCTGCTGACCTGGGACTCTCCACCACTGACTGCCCTACCGCTGACCACTCCACCACTGACGGCAACCAGCGACCCCCAACACTTACCGTTTGCTGCAGGCAGCAACACCAACTCCTTGACACTGTTTTTCAGGCCCAACTGTTTGCATGACGTCATCACACAGATCTTCATTGTCCCCATTACAAGTCTCTCCTTCAATAATCCTCGACCAGGACTTCCCCCAACCCCTCACTAAACCAATGGAACTGATTAAAGTGCATGGACACTATACCAATTGCTTATTTGACTCGGGGTCAACTGACAGTTTTATCCGCCCAGACCTGGCCCACCGTTGTGGACTGGCTATTCTCCCCACTGCACAGAGAATTTCGTTGGCGACCAAATCGCTCCTGACTGGGGTAAAGGGGTACTGCATGGTGACCCTAAATGTCCAGGGCATCACGTTACCTCACCTCATTCAAACAGACCTTCCCCAATTGTGCGCCTCTGCACTGCTGGGACTGGATTTTCAGTGCCAGTTTCAAACCATTTCCCTGCACTTTGGGGTCCTCACACTCCACTCACTGTCTGTAACCACTCCACCCAGGAAACCTTCCACCAGCGGCAGCCCGAGCCACCTGCCTATGCGCCCCGGGGCCTCACCTGTAGTCTCTCCACCCTCCGAGTTGCTCCACCAGTGGTTTTCGCAAATCTCACCCCTGGCTGGAAGCCTGTGGCCACCAAAAGCTGTCAATATATTTACGAACACAGGAAATTTATCACAAGCGAGGTGCGCAGACTGCTGGATGAGGGCATTATCGAACCTAGCTTGAATCCATGGAGGGCCCAGGTGGTGGTTGTTAAAAACGGAGAGAAGCCACGGATGGTGGTTGACTACAGCCAGACAATCAGCCGCTTCATGCTCCTGGATGCGTACCCCCTTCCACGGATCACAGATGTGGTGAATCATATCATCTAATACCGTGTATTTTCCACCAATGACTTAAATTCGGTCTATCATCAGCTCCTGATCCGCCAAGAAGACCGACCTTTCACGGCCTTTGAGGCGAATGGGTGGCTGTATCAATTCCTCAGGGTACCCTTTGGGGTCACAAATGGTGTTGTGGTCTTCCAGCGGGAAATGGACCGGATGCTGGACCAAAACGGGCTGACTGCTACTTTCCTGTATCTGGACAATGTCACCATCTGCGGCCATGACACGAAGGATCATGATGCCAACCTTGAGAATTTTTTTCAGACTGCGACTCAGCTGCACTTGACCTACAATTTCGACAGGTGTGTCTTCCGGACCACTCTGCTCGCAATTCTGGGTTGTGTGGTGGAGACCGGGGTGGTCATGCCGGACCCTGACCGCATGCATCCCCTCATGGACTTGCCCCCCCCACCCCACACACCCAGAAGGCACTCAGACGCTGCCTGGGTTTTTTCTCTTACTATGCTCAATAGGTTCCACACTATGCCGACAAGGCATGGCCACTCATCAAGACCACCTCCTTTCCCCTGTCAACCGAAGCCAGAGCAGCCTTCGACTGCATCAAATCGGACATCGCTGCTGCAACGCTGCACGGCGTCGATGAGTCCATTTCATTCCGTCGAAAGCGATGCATCTGACTTTGCACTGGCAGCCTCTTTGAACCAGGCCAGCTGGCCGGTAGTCTTCTTCTCCAGAACTCTCCAGGGTCCTGAGAGCCGACATTCCTCTGTCGAGAAGGAGCCCAGGCCATAGTCGAAGCAGTACATTGTTGGAGACACAACCTCACTGGCAGGCGCTTTACGCTGATGTCCAACCAATGCGCGGTCTCCTTCATGTCTAGCAATACCCAGCGAGGTAAGATCAAGAATGACAAAATTGCCAGCTGGAGAATCAAGCTCTCCACCTTTAATTATGACATACTGTATCGGCTAGGTAAACTCAACAACCTGCCAGATGCACTCTCCAGGGGGACTTGCGCCAACATACAACTGGACAGGCTGCAGAAACCCCACGAGGAGCTCTGTCATCCAGGGGTCACTAGGTTCATGCACTTTGTCAAAGCTCGCAACCTGCCCTACGCGGTCGAGGAGATTCACTCCATGACACGAGCCTGCCCAGTGTGCGCTGAGTGCAAGCCCAACTTCTTCTGTCCGGAAAACACCCACATCATCAAAGCCACCTGCCCCTTTGGGTTCCCGGTCCAGTCCTCTTACGACACCACATCTGGTACTCAAAGAATGACCACTTGGTTGACCGAGTGACTCTGCTCCATGTGAACCCGCATTATGCCTACGTTGAGTACCTGGACAGACGGGAGGACACAGTCTCGGTAAGGGACCTAACCCAAGCCAGATCAGGTGCAGCAGTGCCTTTAACCCAACCTCCTTCTCCCCAGGTCATGTGCTTGAACAGAGGGACCAGCACCACCCCACCAGCTCAGGCCAGACTGTTGAATTGAGCGAAGCAGTGGCTGCACCCTACGGCCCTGCCGGTGACACTACTCTGGCGACCCCAATCCTGACGCCACAGCGGTCATGCCGGATGGTTAGGCCCCCTGACCGGTACAGCCCCTAACCTCCATCCACCCTGGGGTCGGATCTCAGAGAAGGGGTGAATGTGATAGTACAGATTATATCACCAATGTGTATATGTAATTGAACCTGATGCCCAACATATAAGCGTCTCTGATCATGTCCTCCATGGTTACAAGATCACATTAAAGGAGCAGAAGCAGGCCACAAGGCCCATCGAGTCTATTCTGTAACTCAACACTAAGCTGAAATATGCTCACACCTAGTTCCAATTTCCAGCCTTTTTCCCATATCACTTGATACTCTTATTAATGAGATACTTGTTCATTTCCTGTTTAAATACTCCCAGTGATCTGGCTGTGCTAGTACAGATTCTATCATCAATGTGTATATGTCCATATGTACAGATGGAAGTGTAGGATGACTGTGATTGGCTGAGAGTGTAGCCACACCTACTGGCAGGTCTTAAAGGATTGCTCCTAGCCAGACCAGGTCATTCTGGACTGGTCAACCTACTTGTGATATGCTCCAGTCTTTTAGTTAATAAAAGCCTTGATTTGAATCAACAAGTCTTTGGTACTGCTTTGTGCGGCAGTGGGTTCCACAGATCTACAACCCTCTGACTAAAGAATTTCTTCCTCCTCTCTATTTTAATTGGATAACTTCTAATTTTAAAACAATGATCCCTTGTCCTCAATTCACCATCAAGAGAAACATCTTATCTGCATTCACTCTGTCAAAATCTGCAGTTGCAGGCCCACCTGAGAGCTCGAATGGCCCAAAGGTACTAAGAGCTAGATCCCCAGGTTGATGTTTTCGGATAACCAGGAGGTGTATTGCATAGATCTAATTTATCTTCCTCAGGTACTGGGGTTTCAAGATGTCTGTCACCTTTGGGTACAACTCAGCGTTCCTGATCATTGAATATACCAGGGGCCCGACCTGGGAATGTAGTACCTGCAGCTTGTCATTTAGGTCATTTAGATGATGCCTGCAGAAATGTTATGAAGCAAAGCATCCAGAGTTCGAAGTTGTTGGAGGCTTCCAGCAATTGTGGGTTGATTTCCAACTTCTCTAGTTTTAGGATCTGCTCCATTATCATAATTTTATTGCTAATAAAATTGAAGCACCATCAATAACTCCAAAAGACTAGAAGTTATGTCAAACTGATGGACATCCATTCTGGTCAACTGTCCTGACCTTTATTCAGGATTCTCTGGGAGGAGCCACAGGTACAGTCAGCTAGAGAGGCATGTACAGACAGTTAAATATGCATACAGTGTTTTACCACATGTGCTATGAGGGGTTGGTTTTTAATTATGGTGTGCACCTGGAGGACTATTGTGATTCACCCAGTTTAACTTGTATATTTGAATCTGTAGCCAGATAGCTTTAAGCTGTGTGTTGTGACTGTATGGGATTCCTCCCGATGTTCTGGTTTCATTCCACCCTTCAAAACATACAGGGGTTGCAGGTTAATTGGGGTATTTGAGTGGCACAGTCTTGTAGACTGGAAGAGCCTTTTACTGAACTGTATGTCTAAATTTAATTCAAAAACAATAAATAAAAACCAATATGACAAAGGAGGAGAGAAGCAAGACATTCAAAAACTGTTATTTGCTTTCTAAAAATCACCTATTTATGAAAAAAATGTGTCCAATGCCACAGAGGTTGTTTGGCATTAATTATAAGTTAGCACAACACTGAAAATGAACCTTTTAGGTCAAATGGTGTACTTAACATTAAGGACACTGCAAGATATTATTTATTTTCTTTTCTTTGTATTTGTTGTCTCTTTTTAATTCATTAAACATACTTAAGCATTTTTTTAACAAAGTATTTATTTTGCTGCAACAAGTGAGAATTTTGTTGCATATCTACATTGTACAATATTTATGACAATAAACTCATAACTGCATCAAGTCTTCCTTCACCGGAATATTTGCGTTCAGTTTAGTAGGAATTTGGTTCTCAAAGAGTTAAATGTATTTTGAGGTAACTCAAGCTGAAATAAATGGGTAGTAATCAAAGGGTAAAACAGCCAACACATGCCCCGAGCAGAGAACAGCTGTTTCTCGATTAAATTGTCAGATAAATATATGTTCCTCCAAATGTAAGGTCCTTGACGAAAGCTGATCAATGAACACTGGCGTCCTATTATGTACAATATGTAAACTCTTCATACCGTTCCCATCCTCAACCAAATTTGACATTAACTCTGCATTTTCCCATGAAGGCTATTTACCATATTACTCATTGGCTGAGATGATACATGGGTATTAATGATTGAATATACCAGGGGTTTATTATGTGTATGTTTGTTATTGCATGTTGAATAACAAGACGACTACTGAGAGTAACGTTGACCAAACTGTTTACTTTGTACACACAGGAGAGGGAGCTTCTTACATGGCATACACTTTGTGACACAGCCTGTCTTTTCATCACCTTGCCTTCGCAGAGCTTGCGCATGCACAGAGAGATTTTGCAAGTGCGGTGGCTGCTACGCAATTGCAGTGGGTGCAGAGCACCCGATGGCAGCGACTGTCTACAATATACAATTGGTAATTGAGCAATAATGCTTGCTGACATGGGTTTCAATATCCTTTGAAGTTTGCAATTGTTTTGGGGAGATAAAAAATAGTATGAATTTAGACTGAGTGTGTACTTGTATCAGGGAAACTTCAAATGGATGCCAAACTTATTTAGGCCATTTTTATTGTAGCATTGCATCACTTGTGATAACCAACTACACATGTTGTATTTGGAAAATTAATCATTAATGTTAGAATAATTAAACAGCACTAAAATAAATGTGATCTGGGTGGAACCTGACTAAGTAGTTGCAACAGTTGAACAATTCTAAATCTGTGCTCGTAATCTTTTGGTACAAGGATCAGACCTTACTCGGCAAACTGGCGACACTCTGATTGTTCTCAACGGAAAAACCCATTCACCTTTTTAAACAGACTTAGTTGATTTAATTAAAAAAAGTAGAAAATATTGAAAATACTCAGTAGGTCAAACACTGTCTGTGAAGCTGCAGAGTTAACAGTCAGATCAATAATCGTGTTTCAGGCTTTACCTTAACTACATATATTAATTCTATTTATTTCCCCTGGGCTGCATGCTCACTTGCAAGGATTTTCAACTACTTTCTATTTTTGTTTTCAGTAATCACTCTATGAATCAAAGAAAGGACAACTTCTTACAAAAGTTGGGAACATAAAGCAAGAATCAAAAATTGTAAGAAACACACAAAGTATGTTGCAATGTGTCTTTTATGAGGGAATAATGTAATCAAGTCAATTAAACAATGGAAGAAAAGGTGTCAGATAATTGGTAAAGGAGATGGAAATGAAAGGGTAAGTTAAGGGGGAAAAAGGTTTTTTGAGAGATGAAGGGATTTAAGGATATAATAAGAACACTAGAATCTTGTAAAATTAAGATGTGGCTACTAATGGTGGAGAGGAGAAAAGGGAATAAATTACGAAGTCTATTTTGAATGTTGACCATTTGCATTGGTCTTGAGTAAATGGACTTGGTTATCTACATCCAAAAGACTACAACTTCATATGAAAGAAATTCATTCTCTAATTTTTAAATCTAAACTTTTCCACTTATCCTGATTTTTCTCCATTAATTTATGGGAAGCAGATGTGTCATATTTGCTGTTAAAACTTCCTGTAAGGGAACATCAGAATGAATGAGACATTCAAAGGCTTCATCTTTCACTAATGTAATGTGTGGGACTTGTCAAAAGTGCAGCAAAAAGGCACAATATATCTCATTCTTGTCTGGCGCATCATGTTATTGGTCCACTGTAAACTGAATTTATGGTGAATGGTCTGCCAGCTTCACATTTTGCATGGGTTTCTCAGCCACTGAACAGAAATGGAAAGGAAAATAAGGCACAAGTGGATATGGTAGTTTGTGATGACCCCCACATCTCCATCGGGCACACAAAACTCAAAACGGTCAACCAGTTTACTTATCTCGGCTGCACCATTTCATCGGATGCAAGGATCGACAATGAGATAGACAATAGACTCGCCAAGGCAAATAGCGCCTTTGGAAGACTACACAAAAGAGTCTGGAAAAACAACCAACTGAAAAACCTCACAAAGATAAGCGTATACAGAGCCGTTGTCATACCCACACTCCTGTTCGGCTCCGAATCATGGGTCCTCTACCGGAATCACCTACGGCTCCTAGAACGCTTCCACCAGCGTTGTCTCCGCTCCATCCTCAACATTCATTGGAGCGACTTCATCCCTAACATCGAAGTACTCAAGATGCCAGAGACCGACTGCATCGAATCCATGCTGCTGAAGATCCAACTGCGCTGGGTAGGTCACGTCTCCAGAATGGAGGACCATCGCCTTCCCAAGATCGTGTTATATGGCGAGCTCTCCACTGGCCACCGTGACAGAGGTGCACCAAAGAAGAGGTACAAGGACTGCCTAAAGAAATCTCTTGGTGCCTGCCACATTGACCACTGCCAGTGGGCTGATATCGCCTCAAACCGTGCATCTTGGCGCCTCACAGTTCGGCAGGCAGCAACCTCCTTTGAAGAAGACCACAGAGCCCACCTCACTGACAAAAGACAAAGGAGGAAAAACCCAATACCCAACCCCAACCAACCAATTTTCCCCTGCAACCGCTGCAACCGTGTCTGCCTGTCCCACATCGGACTTGTCAGCCACAAACGAGCCTGCAGCTGACGTGGACATTACACCTCCATAAATCTTCATCCGCGAAGCCAAGCCAAAGAAAGAGATTGTAAGTAATAGAATTAGCATCAAACCTTATTCGCCAAATTACTGATACTCCAACTAATGATTAGAAAACAAACTTTTTCATCTTTAAAAAAAAATCAGTTGATTAAGTATTTAATTAAAATGTAGAAAATATTGAAAATGTTCAGAAGGTCAAGTGTCTGTATAGTTAGAGTTAAAATTCAAATGAATAATTATGCATCAGGCTTATCCTCAATATGGATCAGCAAATTGAAGATTTTACTGTTTATTACTTCATGTTCTGACCAAAGAGTCAATAACACACAAAAATTAAAAATAATACTGAGTCTCCATAATATCAGTTATCTGGACAACTAATAATTTTTAAAAATCCTGTTTAGACACTCTTACAACTTAATACAGTTAAGGTAATTAAGTTTTTTTGTTTTGATTTTTTAATAAATGGGAAACATCCAATTTAACATCTTGGAGGTATCCAATTCACCATTGATAGAATAAATCTAGTGTGAGTGCATTTTAATGTTAAATGGTGTATAAACTGATTCATTTCTGACTTGAATTTCAACTTCCCACTAAAGATGAATGGAATGCAATCCTAGTTCAACAGTTAGAAATATAATTCTACCCTTCCACCCCTCTACTATTCGTTCCATTACATCACAGCTAATCCATATTTTAATCCCATGTTTTTGCTTCCCTTTAACTGATAAATTTCTCAGTTGATTCATCCCTCTGCTGCTTTTCAATTGAAGCAGTTTCAGATTTTTATCATTCTTTATCTGAAGATCTGCTTCATGGCATCACCACAAATAGTTTTAGAGAGCTAATGATATTACTTTTTCTCCTTCTATAATCAGTGAATTCAAATCCATTTTTGTATCTAACCTTTATTGTGGTAATTTTTATGTGAACTGGGCAGCAGATGTGGCCAGCCAAAGCATTATATCACCACACTGTAACTTCAACCTTGTTGAATTCCAGGCTCTAACATTCCATTTGCCTTCCCATTACTTTTATACTGCTCATTAGTTTTCCCTGAATTCTAAATATTTTTGTTTCACCTCAGTTCCTTACAAATACATTTTTATGCCTATCCAAAGCTCTAAAAAGCAATAAATAACTTAAGGAAAAGTTTGATTTCATGAAAAGTGGCCCTTATATTTCACCTTAAAGTGAATTCTGGAGAATGAAACATCTAAAAATATTATGAACATTTTACACCAGAACCATCCTTGGATTCAACACTCAATAGAATCTGAAGTGTCCCAGCATTTTCTTGTCCACTATTTTCCCATTTATACTTCATGCAGAGAAAAATTTCCTGATATATTGAATCCTAAAACTACCTTTTACTAAATTGTATCCATGTCTCCTTGCCTTTTCTTAATATTTATCCATAACCTCTGTGCGTGTTGAGATTTCCCATGATCCCAGTTAAGCAGGGCCTCAATTTTAAAATTTCAGTTGTTCTTTCAAATCCTTCTATGACCTTGTGATCAAGGACTAACCATCTGAGACAATTATCTTCATCTAATTCTTTGTCACCTTCAAAATGTATATATTTTTTGGTTACGAGTGGGCCTTGAATGCTTAAATTTCACCCCTAAAACTTTCTGTTTCTCAACATATTTTCCTTCTTTTAAGGCATCCCTTATAATTTTCCCCTTTGAACATGTGTAGGTTATCTGCCCTCATATCTCCTTATATTTGTCATTGTTAAGTTTTGCTTGATAACACACCAATGAAGTTTTTTGAGGACAATTTATTCCAGGTGAAAGATGCCAAATAATGGGAACCCTTGCAATGATTATATTTCTACACAATTATACTATATTTTCCAGTTCCACTTTTATCCTACACAATATAATAACCTACCTCCTGGATTTATCAGTTGAAAAGATTTTAAAGCAAAATCAATGTTTATTTACTTATTCCCCATAACTTGTGTTTTTGATCAACCATTGCCCTTCCTTTGTCTCCAGATTCTGAATAACTCCCTTGGATATCAATCCTTTCAATATTGGATATGGTTTCACACAAAAGATAAAAGATGAATACTCTTTCAAAACCTCCTAGTGCAACACAATTTGATTTAAAGTTTGCCTTAATTTAGTGTCTGGAAAAGGTGAAGTTTGATTCCAGTTAATATTGAGATGAATCCACATCCCTTAAACAAAAATCTGTTTTCATAGAGAAAAGGGATGGGAGGTTCTTCAATTTATCTGAAGTAAATATGAAAAAAAAACAAAAGTTAGGAACTTGCCATATGTTCGAGTCAACTTTTACTGGATAAGTTTTGTTAGGTTGAGCTTTCCAAATTGGGGAGGATTGGATCAGGCTAAATTACTTTCTCCCGTTTAAATTTGGACTGAGCTTTATGTGCATGCAGGGGTTAACATACAATTAAATTGGTACGCTTTTAACAGTAGTTCTAAATAATGCATTTTTGAGACTTCCACTACAATTATATCCTGTGTGATGAAACAGAATGTTCTTTTGTTGAATATCCTGTACTCTCTACTTTGAAATGAAAATGCCGATGACCTTCACACTCTTTCAAGTATAGGACTGCAAGAATAGGTTTAAGGACTAGTGTATTGCGTGCATGAACAGGCAGCCTTTCACTTTCATTGCCCATTTATTATTTCCTTTCTCTAACCCATCTCTGTAGCCATTCACCCCAGTGCTCTCTGTTTATGAGCATGGATTTGGAGGACAAGATCTGTGGTCAACTTTGCACACCGGCCCGCAGTGAGGGCTGATGAAACCTGCCACTCATATATTGTGCAGTGCTAGATCAAAAAGATTTTATCATAAGGGATCTTGAATCAAAAACTGTCCAAGTTCCAGACCTCCTAATATTGTTGTCTGTGGTTGTTGCTTGTATAATTCTTTCCCTAACAAGAAATATGTAGTACAAGATTTAATTACTCTGGAAATGACTCCACATATAAGGCACATATCTTATTGTATATAAGGCTTCAGAATTTTCAATAGAACGTAGTAGTTTCAAATGCGAAAGGTTTTAGCCACATCAAATTATCTAAATAACTCCTCTGATCATGTTTCCATAACATTGCTGTTTAAAGTATATAGTAGCATTCATTGGAGCTCCAAAGAAAATGAAATTGTTGTAATTATTACAATATCATTATTATTCATTTTCCACACTCATGGCATATTTTGAATTTGTTAAAGCTCTCTTAACATTTGTGTACTTTTATTATTTGAAATGTTCTGCTAATAGATGGACTGATAATAAAATAATGGTGAAGCCTTTCTGATGGTCTTTGACAAATAAATAATTCTAAACCACTGTCTGCTCTTGGGGTTAAAATGCTCCTTCATGTTCATAATACCCATGATGCCTTAAATGAGTAATCTTTTACTGTACAAAAGAGATTCAAACTTCAGAGACTGAGATGTGCAAATCTTATATCCACTTACTCTAATTATTAAGAAATGAGTAATTAATAGGTATAAAGGTGAATGCAGAACATGATTAAAAGATTTCTTTCCCTGGCTGACATTAGGACATCTGTTTCAGCATAAAATAATCATTAATAAAAGCTAACAAATCTAAACAGCAACTCTCAGAGTGAAATACTAAGCAAGAGTAGAAGGAGGTTAAGTACATGTGAAGGGCATAGACTCTACATCAGGTGTAGAGCCAGGGGCCTTTGCCCTGAGATTTATTACATAAGTGTGGTCACCATTTCTCAGCCCATCAAGTAGATTTTTAGATCCTCACAATGTCACCAGGAGATAAAGAGAAACTAAATGTTTTGCTTAGCATACTAAACAGACTTCTGGATTTGTCGAACTTTACCATCAGCCTTAGAAGCCTGCTCCATGCTGATTCATCTTCCTAACTGGTTGCTTTGCACTTTAAAGTAGAATCAATTCTGGAACAGTGGTGAAAAGTGAGCAGTAAATCACAACTAACTCAGTCTTCCGAGTAACCCAATTGTACTGAGACGGATGTTATGTTTTCAGTCTGGTAGAAAAATAGTTTCTTCATTCACTTACTTTACTTCTGTAAAGGTTTTGCAAACACAAATCTCACTCCCAATTGATGATTTATTACATTCCTATGTAGCAATGTTGTTATCTGCACCAACCAGTGGCCTAGCGACTGCTACCCCTGAGCACATTTTCCAAAAGTGGTACCTTCCACCCCCATCCCCCCACCCCCCCAAGCTCCAGTCTGACATCACCCTCCCTTCCCCACAAGTACTTTGCTGCTGCCACTGCCCCCCCCCCCCCCCCCCGCTGCAGTCTGATACCTCCGAAAAATCAGTGCCGGCCTGCCATTCAACCACTGATGCAGCATTTGGTACATGTTGTGGTGCCTTTTTTCATGTGCTCTCTCCCCCTAATTTTAGAACCTGCCTATGCCCCTGGCACCAACCTTTGAAGCCAACTAAAAAATCTTGAAGGGCTAAACAAGGCAGCACATTAATTATTGTTCTCATTTGTAAAGAATTTCACCTGTAAAAGAACCATTCCTCTGCAGAGCCCAAAATATCATTGCTTCAGGCATCCCCTTAATTTGTAAAGGAATAAAGGAGACAAGGTACCATCCTTTAATTATTTTCCAAGTCTTTGATTATGTGAGTATTCTAGTTTGATGCAGTCTTTTCTGGGGAAAAAAATGGAACTCATGAGAACTTATTGCCACAACACAAAAGATCGAAGGTGCCTGCCCTCAATATTCTAATTGATATTAACTTCAGTGATGTGTTACATACTGCCTACATCATTGCATCTAAGTCTTGCTCTTTTATGTAGGCAATATTGCCCGGCATATCGCCATTGTCAGTGTCTAAGCACCGACTCTCGTGAGTTCAGATGAAGACAAGGAAAGTTTCAACAAGGACCTGAACTAGACTCTTCAGACAACCACCGCCAGCGACAAACTCATCATCTTGGGCGACTTCAACACTAGGGTGGTGATAGATAGCAACAACTGGGATGGAGTCCTTGGGAGATATGGGAAAACTAATCTGTAATCACCTGCTGCTTCTGAACACAATGTGTGCATCACTAACACAATGCTCAGATTAACAAGCAAGTACAAAACAACTTGGATGCATCCTAGGTCCAAACACTGACACCTACTTGACTATGTCATAGTACGCCGGTGTGACCTTCAAGACATCGCCATCACCCGGGCTATGCAAGGTGCTGAATGTTGGACAGATCACAGGCTGGATCAGTCAGTCCTCAACCTGTATATAGCCGCTTTGCATTGTAAGCAATCAAAGACAGTCAAAGTGTCTTTCAACATTGGCAGATGTTTATCCATGTCAAGCCCAACATTTTCATGATGTTCTTAATGAAAAACTCTCCAGCAATTCACTGCTTATGGGAACCTGTTCTGAAACGTGGAAGCAGTTCAAAGATGTTGTCACACAGACCGCAACAACTAAACTCCAAATGAAAACCCGAGTGCATCAAGATTGGTTTGATGAAAACCATGAGACCATTTCAGCAACCCTTTGGGCCAAGAACAGGCCTATGTGGGCAAATTGACCCATCTATGTCTTAAATAAAAGTAAGTTTAAATATCTGCAGTCCAAAGTACAGGCAGAACTGCAAGAAATGAGGGACAAGTGGTGGCAGAGAAAGGCTGAGCAGGTGGAATGCTGTGTAAACATGGATGCCTCCAGAGAGTTTTTCAGCACCATGAAATCAGTTTATGGTCCTTCTAAATCAGGATGCTCTCCCTTACTGTCATCTGACGGGTCGAGCCTGATCAAAGACCAGGAAGGACCGAAAAACCATTGGGTTGAACACTTTCCCAACCTTTTCAATAGGCCATTCAGAGTTGATCCTGATGTATTACAGTACATCCCTCAGCAGCCAGACCTGGATGATCTAGATTTGTCACCCTCTACTGATGAGATCAGTAAAGCGATCTTGCAGGTGAATTCAAATAAAGCAACAGGGCAGGATGGTATTCCTGCTGAGATCTACAAAACTCTAAGCCCAATGCATTACAGGTGTTCTAAGACATCCTAGAAGAAATCTGGATCACAGAGGATATGCCTGATGGCTTCCAAATAAAGAAAGCAAATCAAATTGCAGAAACTACAGGAGTATCTCACTGCAATATTTTCGCCCGCCTCCTCTTGAACAGATTTGTCACTGCCTCGAATAGGAATCTCCCGGAGGCCCAGCGTAGCTTTCAGCCAGAACTGAGTACAGTGGACATGATATTTGGTGTGAGACAAGTTCAGGAGAAGTGCATCGAGCAGAACAAGCGTCTTTACTTTGTCTTCATTGACCTGACAAAAGCATTTGACACTGTAAACAGCGAGGCCCTCTGGACCATCCTGAATGATTACGGATGCCCAAGGAAATTGGTAAAAATAATTCAGCTGCTCCACAATAGAATGATAGGACAGGTCCTCTACAGCAGTGACACATCAGCTGCATTTGCCATTTCTAATGAGGTGAAGCCAGACCTGTATACTAGCCTCAGTCTTGTTTAATCTGTTTTTCATTTACATGTTGACATATGCTGTCCAAGGTCTGGAGGAGGGAGTGTACATCGGGGACTAACTGGACAGTTCTCTTTTTGACCTTCGTCACTTGAACACATGGACGAAGTGCCTCTACACAGTCATTCAAGAAACCCGTTTTGCTGATGACTGTGCGCTCTTGGCGCACAAAGATAGTGATCCACAGTTAATTCTCAGACGCTGCTATGCTCTTTGGCCTGACCATCAACCTGAACAAGACTGAAATACTCCATCCATCTGTGCCAAACTCTAACACCATAGAACCAAAAATCACTGTTGATAACACCCAGCTGACAATGGTAAACAGCTTCAAATACTTAGGGAGCATCATCTCGAGTGATGGGTCTTTGAACAATTAAATTGACTCCAGGATCAGCAAGACCAGTCAGGCTCTGGGGAGGCTGCATACCAGAGTGCTCAATCAACACCATGTCCACATCTCCACAAAGCTGAAAGTCTACAAAGGCCATCCCTTTTCTCCTATACGGATGTGAGACCTCGACTTTACCAAGTTCACATCACACCTTCCATTCCATCTTTGGCATCTGTTGGCAAGACCATGTCTCCAACCTGAAGATCTTGGGTCACACGAAGTCTACCAGCATTGAGTCCCTGATCATCAGAGCCCAGATGCGGTGGGTGGGACATGTCATCAGAATGGACGACCACCATATGCCTCATCAGGTGCTCTAAGGTGAACTGAAGACCAGAAGAGACCTCAAGGTCATCCACATAAGCGCTATAAAGACGTGAAAGAAATCCTACACCACTGTGACATCCAGCCAACAGAACTAGAAGCTGCAGCTGCTAGCAGATCCCACTGGTGATCTCTGTGCTATTAAACCTGTACCAGTTTTGAAGACCGGTGCTGCCAAAAACTGATGGAAAACTGTGAACAGTGTCACAAAGCAGTAGCCACAGTTATTACAAAAACGGACTTCCAGTGCCCCCATTGTGCTAGACTCTGTGCTTTCAGACTGGGACTGCAAAGTCACCTTCGTGTCCACAGATGAACTGCACAACAACGTATCTTCTTCAAACTGAAGGACGATTGATGATAAAAAAAGAAATCTGGTTATCCAGAGTAGTCCCACAGTGTTATCTTCAGGCTATGATTCTGGTGACCTGCATCTATAAAAGGAGGAGAAGTTGAGGAATCATCTGGTAAGTTTTTGTATTTACTCACTTTCCTGAGGAAGGTGCAATCCTTTTTTGAAGGCAATCTTATAGGATGAATCAGCTTACAATACTGAAGATTTTGAGTGCTATTAACGAATACTCTGAAATGATAAATTATTGATATCGTACCAAGAAGTTCTAGTCAATGGCATTATGTTACTGGAAAATTAGGATGGGCAATTTCATTAAAACATGCACTACTTCAGTTTCCTAGCTTGATGTGATATGATTATATTTCATTTGAAAGAGAGATCCGATTTGGGGTGGCATGGTTGTTGTAACGGTTAGTACAACGCCTTTACAGCGCCAGTAATCCAGACCGGCGTTCAAATCTGTAAGCTCTGTTAGGAGTTGGTACATTCTCCCTGTGTCTGTTTGGGTTTTCCCCAGGGGTTTCAGTTTCCTCCCTCCACTCAAAACATACTGGGGGTGTAGATTTCATTGGGTGTAAATTGGATGGCATGGACTTGTGGGCTGGAATGGCTTGTTACCTTGCTGTGTGTCTAAATTTAAAAAAATATATAACAAGAGATGCTTATTTACAAATATTAAATTAACTCTGACAATAATGTATGTGATAATTTGTCAAAGATTTCAACGATTTGATTTAGTCTTTCACCCATGGTATCAACCTGACAGCACTAATTTGGTGACGCAGAACAAAAATGATTCTCATTTAGCATTTCAATAGATTACCTAAAATCGGAACAGCCAGAATGTTTAAGAGCAACACAATCAATGCCATTGGTGGTCAACTTGCTAGGGTCTAAAGTGAGTGCGTAAAGTGGCTAATTGTTTCTAATTGAATTCTGCAGTTAAGATTCAGTATGGAAAGTACAAACAGGAAAGAAAAAAAGCTTAATTATTCACCTGTATGTGGAGTTTTAACACAAGGTCCATTGTTTCCATTGCACTCCTTATGAACAAAGTGATATCAGAACATATTCTGCAGGATAATGATGAAACTAGAAGCTGAGCAGAGAGGAAAGGGGACAATGAAAAGAAGATAAAACTCAAGGTGCATATGGTTCATTGGGAGAATTGTTTTCAGGCTTTTCAATTAGAGTGGTGAGGCTGGGAGATGTGGAAAAAAATTCTAAATGTAAAATTTAAATTACATTAAATCAGAGGAAATTTCAATTCACTCTGATAGTTCAGGAGTGTTGCAATATTAGGGAAGCAGTTAGCGTAGTGATTAGTGCCACGCTATTGTAACACCAGGGACCCTGGTTCACATCTGGCACTGACTACCTGTGTCTGCATGGATTTTCTCCAGGTGCTCCAATTTCCTCCCACCCATCAAAACATCATACAGGGTAGATTAATTGGGGTATTTTGGCAGCACGGGCTCATGAGCCAGAAGCGCCTGTTACCGTGATGTATGTCTAAATTTAGAAAATTAGAATTACTGGTATCCATAGAAAAGGTAGAGAGATAAAATTTGATGTCATGGTCAAACTCCGCCTGGAGTATTTCATTCAGTGTTGAACAACAAACCTTGAGAAAGATATATTGGCCTTGTTTCATGAGCATGAAAGGTGGATTTAGAGCATTGAATAATGAGGACAGACTGCATTAAGTTGGCATGTATTCCCTTGAGTTTAGGTGGTTGAAAGGTGATCTTGTTAAGGTATTTAAATAAGGGATTCAATAGGGTGTATGCAGATAAACTATCTCCTCTGGTGATGGAGTACAATCATTTAATTACAGTGAGATCACTTTGAAGTGATATTCGGAAATACATTTGTGTACAATGCAGTGGCGATCTGAAACTTTCTCCCACAGAACTCTGAAAATGCTGGATCAACTTAAAACTTTAAGATTAAGATTGAAAGATTTCTGTGAGGTTAGAATATCAAGGGATATTGGACAAAAGCAGGTAAATGCAACTGAGGGAAAGGTCAGCTAAGATTTCATTGAGTGGTGAAATTGGCTTGAGGGTTCAAATGACTTTCTACTATTCCAATATTTCCACATTGCTTTGTTAATCAGTATGCAGGCAAACAGCTTAAAGAGAAATGGAACAGTGTGGGGGAAAAAAATATTAATAGGAAGAAACAAAAGTTATGAGTTTGAACAAGGAAAGTTTTGGATGTTGAGTCAGCATTAGAACCAATTATAGTTTGACATGCGCAGCACACAGTATGAAGAAAACGTGTGCTATTGCCATGCACGCTAATTTGTGCACAAACTTACAAAATATCAGAACATGCCTGCAACAATGCTGAGTAATTAAAATAAAATAGATAGAGCAACTTTCCAGTCTGCATGAGAAATGTCATGCCAGTTGGTGTTATGCACTAGATATGATGATACCCATTATTTCAAAAACAAATCAAACTGCAGAAACTACAGGGGTAGTTTAATACAAATTAACCAAAATATTCATGATCATTCGAAGGTGGTCTTGATTTGCAAAATGAGCCAACTTCTTCTTTAATATTTTTTGTTTGCTCATGCTGATTGCCATCTACTGATGATATTATGGTTAAAAGACTTGCTCCAGCAAATTAAAAGGTAATTCAGTTTGAGTCAATATCAGCCGCTAGAACAGTAATCCTACCTTTCCCTTTCTCCTGCACTCATTTTACACCTTGTATCTATCCAATTACTTTTGAATATCCTGATTGGTTCCATTTGCTCTATAAAATAAATGCATAAAATTAAGGAATTCAATGAACATTGCACATCATATTCTATTAGCTCTACCTGATTGTGCTAAAATAAATGACTTGCTTTACTTTAGAGCTGATCAAAACTACGTGGAGGTCTGTCCACCTTCAAGGTTATGAAGGTAGTATTAGATATCTGGACCCTACTGGGTCACTCCATTTTGAAACACCTCACATTCTGATCTAAGTAAAACATGAAAATCTGCAGACATTTTTTGAAGTGGAATATAAACCAAGGATTTATCTGACTGCAGAGAACTGGGATTCACTGGTAGTGAGTTGTGCTGATGGCTGGCCCTGCCTCCTGGCTCCACCCCTCTCTGCTCATATATAACCTTGGTTTCCCACCTAAACCCATAACCCTTCTGTGAGACCCTACCCTTAGTTATAAACTAATAAAAGCGTTTGTTCTCCCTCCAGTCGTGAGAGCTTTTATTCATACTACTATTTTATTAGCTTATTCCTTAATGATGGAAGTGCTACTCAAGCCAGGTATGCTACTGAGAGACCCTCTATCCCCCAATGCAGCTGAGGAGTTCACATACAGACTGCTTCCAGGCCTATCTGAACATGACCAGAGAAATCTTCCACACCGATGAACTCAGGAGGTCCGCACTTGTTTCAAGGGTAGGAACAAAATGGTATGCAGTCATCAGGGACTGTTCTACATATGACACTGCTATTGAGGCATTGAGGGATAGGTACCTGAAGTCGCAGAACAAGATCCTAGCGAGGCACCGACTCTCTCTACGTCGCCAGCGGCCAGGAGAGACCATCAATGATTACCTACTGGATCTGTGGACACTTGCCAAGAAGTGTAGGTACGAAGCGGCTACAGGCCGCGTTCATTAGGAAGAACAGATCTGGAACACTCTAGTCGCGGGGGTCTGATCGAGGTATATGAGACAGCGACTGTTCGAGTTGGGAAAGAAGGACCTGGCTAGTCACATCAAGCTGGCCAAATTGCTGGAACAGGTCAAGCTTGAGAATGACGATCTCGAAGCCAGCCAGCTCACTCACTCAGGTGACCACTTCCAAGGACCAGCTGCTCCTTCTACCCCTGCACTAATGGCTGCCGCTGCCCATGCTGGGGAGTGCTTTTTCTGCAGCAAGAGTCTTTATCCCCAATCTCGTTGCCCGGCAAAGGACTCAGCGTGTCCCAACTGTGGCAAGAAAGGACATTGGGTGACAGTTTGTCACACGGCCTGCACTGCTCCCAGATCCGATTCTAGCCCCAAGCCATCTGCCCTGAATTCGCTCGAACCCATTTGCTACACAACACGCCGACAGAGGGTGGCAGTAAGGAAATGGCATGAAAAGGCTTAGCGGCCATCTTGCCATGACTCAAATTCAAACTCGGCACCATCATTATCAGAGGAGGAAGGAGGGCGGCCATCTTGCCATGCCACGAGGTCAACACTATCTTACCCATGATGGTGGGGGCCACTCAAGTGAGGAGCATGGAGTCTCCAGGGACCTAGCCTCAGTGGTCCTAGATCAGGACAGACCTCACCAGTTCAGAAACTCCAGAGTGACTGTGAAGGTAAACGGACATTCCACTAAATGCCTAATCAACACGGGCTCTACTGAAAGCTTCATAGACACATGGACTGTGAAAAAATGCAACTTGAAGATGTATCCTTCTAATTACCACATATTTCTCATGTCTCATTTGCATTCTACACATGCTCAACAACATTATATAGTGGACCTGTCATTTGAAGGGGGGGGGAGGGGGAATTCTGTAATATTGCTTGCATATTTTTAATGAACTGTGTGCTCTGGTGTTATTGGGTCTGGACTTCCTGTGTCACATTAAAAGTGTGACCTTGGATTATTCTGGACCACTCCCCCCTGTAATGGCTTGGAATGGAGGGCACCTAAAATTAGAACCCACATGCAGGTTATCATCTGGAAAACCCTGAAGGGGCAAGTTTTGTCAGCAAGACACTGGAGTGGCTGATGGAAGTACATCAGTTGTGGATGTCCTGGAACAACTAATCTCTTTCTGAAAACCGACAATAACCTTCCTGAGCAGTAACCATTTATCTTTCAAGCACCAAAGCCTGGTGAACTTTACAAATGTTAAATTCTGTGTACAGTATAAGAATTGCCTGCAGCCAGTGAACTTGGAGCAAAGAGAAGTAAAATTGGACTGTGAATCAAAGAACTTTTCTGAACTTACACACATATTACATACAAGTGCGTTTAGAATTAGAAAGGGCTTAAGTTAGATTAGTTAAGTTAAGTTAAAGTGTGATTCTGTTTTCATGTTTAAAGATGATTAAAAACAACTTTTGTTTAAGTAACCATTTGTCTTGGTGAATATCTATTGCTGCTGGGTCCTCTGGGCTCGTAACACGCTGATCCTGAAAGGATGCACCCCTGTTAGAGCTCCCATCCCCAGGACCACAAAGGCTCTGAGAAGATGCCTGGGGTTTTTCTCATATTATGCCCAGTGGATCCCTCAATATACTGATAAGGTTCGCCCTCTCATAAAAGCCACTAATTTCCCCCTCTCAGCTGAAGCCCAAACTGCTTTTAACTACCTCCGGAACCACATTGCGAAAGCCACCATGCACACGGTGGTCGAGATTGTACCTTTCCAAGTGGAAAGCAACGCTTTGGAAGTAGCCCTGGCTGCTACCGTCAACCAGGCTGGTGGTATTTTTTTTGCAAAGATTACAAGGCCATGATCTCCAGAACCCATCAATGGAAAAGGAAGTTCAAGCCATTGTACAAGCCGTGAGGCACTGGAGACACTACCTGGCTGGTAGAAGATTTATGCTCCTCACTCACCAGCACTCAGTTGGATTCATGTTTAATAATGTCAAGAGGGAAAAATCAAGAATGATAAGATTGCTAGGTGGAGGATCAGGCTCTCCACTTACAATTATGACATCCCCTATCAGCCAGGAGCCTTTAATGACCCTCCAAATGCCTTATCCAGAGGAAGCTGTGCCTCTGCACATACTGGCCAACTGCAGTTTATGCATAATGAGCTCTACCATCCAGGGGTCACCTGCATGGCTCATTTTGTCAAGGTGCGCAATCTGCCCTCCTCCATGGAAGACGTCAGGGAAATGACCAGGTCTTGCCAAGTCTGCGCAGAGCGTAAGCTGCACTTCTACTGCCCCACAAAGGCGCACCTGATCAAGTCATCCAGGCCCTTCAAATGGCTCATCATCAATTTTAAGAGACCTCTCCCCTCCACAAATGGGAACACCTTCCGCTCTGTCATTGAAAGTACTCCTGCTTCCTGTTCACCATTCCATGTCCAGACATGACCACCTCATCTGCTATGAAGATCCTTGACTACATTTTCACTCTGTTTGGGTATCCCAGTTATATTCATAGCTTATCCTTTATGAGTGATGAGCTGCTGGTGTGGGGCATCACGTCCAGCAGGACTATTAGCTACAATCACTGGGGGAAAAGGAGGACACGATGGTCTGGAAGGCTGGCAAACTGGTCCTGAAGTCAAAAGACCTTCCAGACTTATGCTGGTAGGAAGTCCTCTCTATGGTGCTCCATTCCATCCAGTCAGTACTATGTACCGTGACCAACGCTACTCCTCACGAGAGCTCCTATTCATTTTTGAAAAAAGGCCAGCATCTGGTACTACTCCCAGTCTGACTCACCACACCCGGTCCAGTCCTTCTCAGAAAGTACGTGAGGAGAAGCAAGGCTGACCTTCCGGTGGAAAGGGTGATACTGCTCCATGCCAATCCCATGTATGCCTATGTGGAGTACCCAGATGACAGGGAGGGCACAGTCTCCATCAGGGACCTGGCACCCACCAGAACAGAGTGTCTGTTGCCTCAGGTGCCCTGTGAACCATAGAGCTCATTCTCACCACCCCCAATCAGGACCTCGGGGATCCGGTTCGGGAGGAAAGTGCATCCCCCTCCACCGTTGAGCTGGAGACCCAGCCTGCTTCTTCTCCCTCACAAGGTGACCAGGAGACCCAAGGAATCCAAGGTCCCCTGGTGCTAAGGAGTTCCACCAGGATTTCCAGACACCCAGACTGCTTAAAACAGTAAATTTGTAAATAACTATATATTTTTTTAACCATTTGTTTCTGAACCCCTGTTCTCTGTCTTCATTCAGAGACCCTAAATTCTACAGGAAGGAATGAATGCAGTGAAATGGGATTCATTGGTAGGGTGTTGTGCTGGTAGGTGGCCCCACTTCCCAGCTCCACCCCCATCTGCTCACATATAATCTTAGTTATAAGCTAATAAAAGTGTTTGTTCTCCCCCCAGTAATAAAAAAACTTTTATTCATGCTACACTGACTATTCATTCACCTTTGTTAATAACTATGGAAATACCTGATAAAGGGAAGTCAATATATAGATGGAAATTAAATTCTTTATTGTTTAGAAAGAAAGATTATTGTGATTTTGTTCAAAACCACATTTGGATATTTTGTGATACAAATTTTAACTCGTTAAATGATAAATTTATTATATAGGATACTTTAAAGGAATATTTACGACATCAAATTATGTTTAACATCTGATTATATGAGAGAAGTAGATCAATTAAAAAAGGAAATTACAGTTTTGGAAAAGGACCTTCAAAACTGTGTTTCTGAGGATAAGCACAGACAATTGATTAATACAAAGTTTCATTCTAGTACATTACAAACATAGAACTGAGAAAGCTATTATTAGAATGAGAAAAAGATACAATGAATAAGGTGAGAGATCAATGAATAAGGTGAGAGATCAATTGGCAATTAAAAGTGGATCAGACTTCAAGTATAATTAATGGAATTGATAAAGATATAAATGTATTTTTATATAAGCCTCAAGAAATAAATGAATTATATACTTAAGAGTCTTTACGAGATGAAACTAAAATAAAAAAATATTTATAACAGATAATGTTGCCTAGGCTAAGTTTAGAAGAGAAAACTGAACTTAATAATCCATTTACTGAGGCAGAAATAAGAAAAGTAATGAGCTCATAACAAAAAAAAAACATCTCCAGGAGAGGATGGTTTTCCATCTGAATTTAATAAAGAATTTAAGGATTTAGTAATTCCTATAATTATGCAAGTATTAGATCAGGCTTCACAAACTCCTACTCTTCCAGAATCACTCTCAATGGTAATACTTCTGTGATTCCTATTAAAAAAAGATAGAGTTCTGTGACTGGTCCAGAAGACCCCAAAACCCAGCAGCAAAATAGAAATTCACCAAGACAAATGGTTACTTAAACAAAAGTTACTTTTAATTTTCTTTAAACATAAAAACAGAATCAAACATTACTATTAACTTAACTTTACCTAGCAACCCCCTCCTAATTCTAAGCACATGTTTATGTAATAGGCATATATTACCATATTCACCATATTAGGCAATTCTTATACTGTGCACAGAATGTAATATTTATGACTCTTCACCAGGCTTTGGTCCTTTAAAGATAAATGGCTACCACTCAGGAAGGCTCTTGTCAGTTTTCAGAGAGAGATTTGTTGCTCATTGGACACACACAAACTGATTTCTTCTGATCAGCCACTTCAGTGTCTTGCTGAGGAAACTTGCCCCATCAGGGTTTTCCAAATGATAACCTCTTTCTTTCAGGACACCATAGAGTTCCTTTTCTGTTTCCCTTATCTCAGGTGAAACATTATACTGTCAGCCAACTCCATGGTCTACAGGGCTTTGAACAGGCTGAACACAGAACTCACAACCCGTCTTCAAACAAGCTTCCAAAAGTCCCTACAGAAAACCAGCAGAGTTTTTCTCTCTCTCTTCTCTCTCTCTCTCTCTCTCTCTCTCTCTCTCTCTCTCTCTCTCTCTGTCTCTCTCCCTCTCTCTCTCTGTCGCACTTAGAGAAAAAAATCTGTTTGACTCTTTCCGTTTGCAAATCCACATGACCTTCCTAAAACAGCACACTCCACCAAAACAGCTTGCTGACTCTCAAAATCAATTTATGAGAGAATTTATCAGTTTTCTGAGATGGGCCCTTCCATTTGCACTTCTTTGTGAAAATCTTCAGCACAGGAGTCAATTGTTTTTGCAGACTTGCAGGCACCACCTTATGCATAACTGTTACATTTTAAAATAAGGTCTGTTTTGAAGTGTTTGAAACCTAACTAAAACTCCACAATCTATCTTTCAAAACATATCATAACATAACATAATCTGTCACAGTTCCTCTAAAACCTTCATCTTATAGAATTATTAAATGTGGATTATAAAATAGTAGCAAAATTTTTGATAAATAGAATGAACAACTTGTTACCTAAATTAATTAATATGGATCAGACAGGGTTTGTTTAAAAAAAGGACAATGTTCAGAAAATGTAGCTAGACTGCTTAGAATAATTCATATAGCACAGAAAAAAAAGATGATTTGAGTGTTGCAGTGGCTTTAGATGCAGAAAAGGCATTTGATAGATTAGAGTGAGATTCTTTTGTTTAAGGTTTTAGAAAAGTTTGGATTTGGTTCAAAATTTTAAAATTGGATTAGAGCATTATATAATTGTTTAAAGCTAAAGTAGTAGCAAATGGACAAGTGCCTATGCTATTTAAATTAACAAAATCCAGTTGACAAGGTTATCCTTTGTCACCAGCCTTATTTATTTTAGCTATAGAACCACTTGTCCAGAGACTTTTCTCTGATTTACAAATTAAGGGCCTTAGGGTGGGCCAGAAGGAATATAAAATTAGTTTATTTGTAGATAATGTTTTAATATACTTGACTGACAATAAGTCATCTTTATGAAAAGTGTATACCCAAATTGGAATAATATGGAAAAGTTTTGGGTTATAAAATAAATTGGGATAAAAGTGAAATTATGCCATTGACAGTAGATAAGTATGCTCAATGTCAGAGGGATATGCAGTTTAAATGGCCAAAAGAAGGTGTTAAATATTTAGGAATATGTACGGATAGTAATTTGAAGAATTTATATAAATTCAATTATTTGTCTTTTCTTAAAAAGGTTGAGGAAGATCTGAAAAAAATGGATTAATTTACCTATAACCTTAGATGGAAGAGTGAATTGTATGAAGATGAATATATTTGCAAGGATACAATACCTTTTTCAGATATTACCAATACTAATATCTCAAAACATTTTCAAGAATTAAGTAAATAAGTGAAGGCATTTTTTTGGGAATATAAAATGGCAAGAGTTTCATTAGGGAAGTTAATGTGGAAATACAAATTGGGAGGTTTACATCTTCCTAATTTTAGAAATTATAATTGAGAGGCACAGATGAGATTGTTTTCTTCTTTTTTGAAAATAAAAGATCAGCATCGGTGAATATAGAACTATAAAATAGGAGAGAAGAAAGCAGAAGGATTTATGTATAAGTGGAAATTGAAATTACTGGTTACTGATAAAGAGACACTTGCTTAATGTTAGAAATAAAATAAATCATGATACTGGTGGAGGGTCGATAATGCCGTTAATTAACCCTCTTTTAGTTTTTTTTCAAGAGATAACCAATTCTTGAATGTATGATACTGTAAAGGGATTGTTAATGTTGAAGATCATTATGAAAGCGGCCAAGTAATGTCATTTGAGCAACTGAGAAATAAATATGCTATACCACACCATAATCTTTTTTGCTATTTTCAGTTAAATGCTTATTTCAGGGATAAGCTTGGAACAACCATGTTTCTGACTAGTTGTACTGAGGTAGTACTTCTTATTAGAAGTGGGATTGTTAAAAAAATACTTATTTGATTTATTCATTGTTACAAGCAGGATCTCTTAAATTTGGATTACATAGATCTAGACAGAGATGGGAAACAGATAATAGATCAACAAATGTGGGAAAATTTATGCAGGGATTGTATGAGTAATACTATCAACGAAAGATATAGATTAGTTCAATAAAATTTTTTACATCAATTATATCTTACACCACAGAAGTTGAATAGATTGAAATCAGATTTATCAGACCAATGTTTTAGGTGTGGTGAGGATGTAAGGTCTTTAATACTTTCAACGTGGTCTTGTCCCAATGTGAGACTATTTTGGGCGGCTTTAGTTAACTTTCTGGAATGAGTTATAGAAATTGCTTTTCTGCTAAATCCTCATTTATTTTTATTAGAAAATATTGAAGGCACAAGTCTTAAACTGAAGCAATTGAAATTTGTTAAATTGGCAATAGCAGAACAAGAAAATGTATTGCAATTACTTGGAAATCAGATACATCTTTAAATATGTCAAGATTGCATGCTGACATTCAAAGTTATATTCCTTCAGAAAAAAAAAATTAGGAAATAAATACGTTTTTACAAATTTGGCACCCGTACACTCAAATAATGGTACAGAATTTGTAGTGATATCCTTCATATCTGCAGAATTCTCCTCTATATGTTTATTGTTAGAACAGATGAGTTGTACTGGATGATATCTCTCTCTGCACTCCAAAGATTTCTTTTCTTTCTCTTCTTCTGAATTTCTTTTTAACTTACGAAGTTTTATTCTTCAATTTGTATATTGTTTGTTTGAAGGGGTGTGGTGGGGTGAGAGGGAGGGTTTTTTTTGGATGGGGTGAAACCCATCAGGTATGTAATCAATTTGTTCTTTTTAAAATATTTGTAATATAATAATTATAGTTACTGCATATATGAAATATGAAATTAAATATTAAAAAAAACAGAAAGTCTGCAGACCCCATGGTTGAAGTAAAAACACAATGCTGGAGAAATTCTGCAGGTCAAACAATGTACTTTATAAAACAAAGATAAAGCTACATAACCAACATTTCAGGCTTGAGTCCTTCGTCAAGGTTCATACCTTGACGAAGATCTCAAACCTCAATCATTGGTTATATATCTTTATCTTTGCTCTATAGAGTAACTGTTCAACCTGCAGAATTTCTCCAGCATTGTGTTTTCACATTCTGATCTGTTCTTTTTGTCCCTCAGCTGAGTTGCAGTCAGTGTGTGGCAGTTTGAGGCTGGGAATCAATGATTCAATGTTGTGTAATGCAGTGCACTAAGCCTTTAACAGGATTGGGTAAGATACACTGGAGGTGAATTCAAACCATTTTAACTAGGTAGGAGGGGTTGAATTAGCACGTTCATGTATTTGATAACCATCCAAATGACATGTATGCATATCACTTATGCAATTGTCTGAAACAGCAGCTGCAAAATTGTGATATTTAAATAAATGATTAATTTCCTGATAATTGCAGACTTGGGCATTGTTTCAAAGATGATGTGACACAGACTCAAATAGCAGAGCTTCTTTACACTAAAATATTAATTATTTGAAATCCAATAGTTTCAGCTTTAGACAGGAATTTAATTTCAGAAATCATCCCTGGAAAGGGATAATATAGTTTGGAGCTGAAGACAGAATTTATTTGGTTAGAGACAAAGAACAATGGAGGAAATATTACTATGCTGTATGTATTGTATACTGTTGTGAGTAGCAGTAAAATGTGCAGGCAAATTACTGAAAGATAGAAATACAAAAGCTTAGAGATAATAAGGTCTTCAATGACCCTACTGTAGCCTGGAATTCTAACCATATGAAGGTCAAGAGAAGGAAGTCATGAAAAGTGACAAAAATAGTCATAGATCCTCACCTTCTTCTTGAAAATTAAATGGATCCTGTCTCATTGGGAAGCACCTGGAGAAAAATTGATCATGATATCATCAGGTTAGAATTGATGTGAAAATTACATAGATCAATCAATTGGAGGACAGCTTATGTTACTAAGATGGAAAGGGCTTTGGGATGGAATAAAGAAAATGGACATGTAAAATAGGAGCAGTGAACTTGGAAGAGCTCATGGAGGAAGTCATTTGAATGCAGAGTGGATGCAATCCAGTGAAGGACGGAAAGAAGGGTAAATGCTTGTGGTAAACCAATCTATGTATATTTAACTGTCAGGACATGCCGATTGGTTGACTGTACCTGTGGCTCCTCCCACAGACACCTGAATAAAGGTGACTGACACATAGCCCCCTCCCCAGGAGTGTCGACCTCCATTCCATTGCTAATAAAAGCCTATCAGTCTTTTGGAGTTGTTGATGGTGCTTCAATGCTTAAAGTTGATAACACAACCAGAAAGAGAAGGCTTCTGACAAATGCACCATTTACAATACAGTAGCAGAAAAAAAATAACATACAGAGTAGACCCTTCCCAAAAATGAATAAAAATGGGGAAGAGAGAAAGCCTAAGAATAGAACAGTTGCTATCACAAAAGGGAACATAAATTTTCTGGTGAAAAAATGGAGCGTAAGAGGAATGGAATAATGTAAAAATGGGATTCAAGATTCCTAATTGTCATGTACATAATACACAAAATTTGTTTGCAGATAGAGGTGCCATCAGCCCAGTGCACCCACCAATAGGAGAAAGAAGAACAAAGAAACATCCCTTCAGAGACATTGAGTGTATGTGATTTGCCTCCGCTGCTGTATAACCTCAATTTTCAAATGACAGGTAACTTAAAAATATGGTAAACATTGAGAAATTAGATTTCATTTGGACCTTTGACAAGTTGGCAAGAAAGGGGGAGAAGGTTTGAAATGATACATTTAAGTGAGAAGAATAGAGGCAAGGTAAATTGAATGGCATGATGTTAAAATGAATGGAGAAGGAGACCAGGGGTCGATGTAAACAGGTTTGCAAAGACAACAGGAAATTGAGGAGGGGGTCGAGTCCTTCATTTTATTTTTGTGGAAAGTATCTCAAGAACAGAGAAGTTATGATAAATATTCATAAAGTTCTATGGTTAGATCTTGGCTGTAGTGTTCATTTCGGGGGAAAAACTTTATGAAGGGCATTACTGTCTTTGAGAAGGAGTGACATATGGTACACAGCACCCTGAATGGGGGAGGAAATGGGCTGAGGCAGAACAAACAAATTTTAGGGAGAAAATTGTGAATAGATTTTGATAGGTTAAATTAAAATTACTATTTTTAGTAGCAGAAGGAACAAAGGGAAGCTTTTTTAGATCTGGAATTCAGTGCATGAAAAGGTGATGGAATCAGAGTCAAAAATAAAACAGGGATGAATAACTATTTGAAATAAATAGAATTGCATGGCTGTGGAAAAACAAAGGGGCATTACACCTACTTGGATACCTCTGCCGAAGAGCCGGCACAGACACACTGTGAAAAAGACTTCCCTCTGTGTAGGATGATCCATGAGCCCAAGCCTCATTTTCGATTGAAACTTCGGAAAAACTCCATGGAAAATATACTTTGAATTGCACTTGAAAGACATAGGTGATTTTAAAAAATGTTACTAAACAGTGCGAACCAAAGTTGAAAGAAAGAAAGAGATTTAGTTGAGGTGGAATATTCTGAATCTCCTAAAATATAATTTACTAAGTTATGATGGTGAATAATTTTCAGTTTAGAATTACTATTGATAGAGATATCTTCGACACTGTTTTATTTTCCCATCTTTTAAGGCTGCACTTCTCCTTCTTGGAGGAATAGTTAATATCTTCCTAGGCTTTTGACTTTGTAAACGATAACTATGTGACACAATTAAATATCGCACTACTCAACAGAAAGCCAGCGAATGGACGATTCTAGCGACCACTTGTGTAACCAGCCCATTCCCTGCATGGATTCCATTATTTTAAACTTTAACATGTGTCACTGAACATGCATCCTCAAGTTCAGTGACATTCTTTTTTAAATACGCTGCAAGAAAGCTGATGATGCGTGGGGCTGTCATTGCACTGATAATGGGAGGAGGGTCATGAGCTGGAAGAGACCATTTAAAGAAAGTAACTGTTGTTTCTTAGGGAAACTTTGGATTGCCCATGCACTCTTCCTTCCTTTGAAACCTTCCTAGAGATACCCCCTCCACAACTGAATTGAGACCCAATAGCTAATGACCCCATGCCTACCCCTAAACTCTACTCACAATCCTTTTGGAAGACAATGGACAAAATCAAGATTCCTTTATTGCCATGTAATAAAAACAGTGCAATATTACACAAAATTCGCTCTCATCTGCTGTAAGATTCGCCATCAGCAGAAATTGCTTGAAGCGCCTCTTCAAGTCAGAGAAAGCTAAGATTGAATGCATTGTGTGAGGAATTATCAACAGAATAAGCCAAATATTTGATAAATTTCATATTGTGGTGCACATGTGAAAACATCTGAACTAACCAACAAAATATTATGACTGAATAAAAAATGCAACATTTAGTAAATGAAATGAGTATCTTCCCCAGAGATTCTCATTCAAGCCTATCTGTAATTTTATTTCCCTTAATTTTAAATCCTGACTGCTTTGACTGACAGAGTTGGTTGATTCTCTATATTTAGAAGTGTCATGGCTTGTTTAATGTTGATTGAATTTGTTTTTTTTTGCCAATTGTGATGTTTGGTTAATTCCAGACTGAGTCAGTTGTCACATTAAGTTGTGGCAAAGAATGTCCTCATTTTGTCTTGGTTTTACTATCCCTGATGACTGACTCCCCAGTACTCCAGTCTGCTTCCCAAATGTGATGCTGGTGTTTCCATTGGGTACTGTACTTGTCGCAGGAACAGCGCTCATGAGGATGCCAATGAATAGCCAGGTACTGATGCCTTTCATCAAGGTGTTAATCAGCTCCTGGAGAGTGTCAAGAACATTTACAAAAATAATGTTTTTTATGTTTTAATATTGAGATGGCAGTTTATTTTCATAAGTACAATGTGCAGATGCACAAATAATCATAGTACAGCAAAACAGAAATGAAATTCAACAGACATGAAGGCCACCGGCCAGCGTGAAAAATAGATTTTTGGTCTCTCAGTTAATGTCAAGACTGAGGGCTTTGGGAGGGTCATATCTAAAGGGAAAGAGCCCTGTGCAAAGGAGGTGTAATGATTCCTCCAACTTTCCATGGGACCACAAGGAAAATATTAGTTTGTTTCTAAATTATCTCTTCTGGCCCATGATCTTCTTCGGATATATTCGAAAAAGAATAGGATCATTCTGGATGCCACCAAATGGCAATTCCTGAAATGTTGGCTGAAGAGATAGATGGTGATTAATTCTGAACATTGAGGGACAAAGAGTTTTCATCACCATCCTAAATAGTCATTCAGCTTGTAGAATGGAAGCTGACTCTAGGTTGTTCAATACACCTCCTCAGTTACTCTGCAGTTACAAACTACTGCTGAGTCTCTGAAGGTAAAAGGCAAACTGACATTCATAGATAACTGAGTTATACAGCGGAAGTGATACTTTACCATTCTTATTCCACCATGTTTGCAAATTAATATTGGTGAAGATGAATTTGTGCACGGCAAATGTTAGACAAATGTTAGCAGTTCCCTGTGGCCCCATATAGAAAATGAATGTGTACAATATGGATTTATCAATAGCCTGTCAGTGATGGAGAACTATAGCTTTAAGATACAACTTGGGATATCAGTAGATATTTGCTCAGCAGCAAAGAAGGTTAAGAGGAGATTTAATAAGAAATTTATTCAGAGATTTCATGTGGTCAGTTGGGAAAGACTATCTATTTTGAGATTCAGTGATAATTGAAGGCTGAAGTAGATAAAAGACTGTGGGGAGAGTTGAGGCCAGAGGGACTAGTTTTGGATTACTCTGGACAAGAACTAGGGCAGGCTGAAATTCCTACTTCTGTCCTATAATCATGCATTTGGTTTGAACGCAAAATGCAGCTTGAACTCTTGTGTCCCTGACATAAATATAAAAGTCTGGCTTAAGCAGAAACTTGTTAAGATCCTCCAGCTCACTATCAGGGAATTATGAAATCATTTTGCACAGGAAGAATCAACCCTGGGTTATTGTGTGGGCTCTGTGACATGTGTGACCTAGGTAATATTTGGTACCTCTGAGGGTTATAATGTCCCAACTCTGCACTGCTCTTTTCTACTTCTTATCCAAGACCCACAAGCTGGACTGACCAAGCAGAACTATTATTTCAGCCTGCTCTTTGCCCACAAAACTTGTTTCTTTTGAACTTGACTCCATCCTTCCCTCCCTTGTCCAATCCCTCCCCACGTACATTTGTGGCACCTCTGAAGTCCTCTGCCATCTTAACAGTTTCCACTTCCCTGGTCTCAGCCAGTCCATCCTTACCATGGATGTACAATCTCTCTAGACTTCCATCACACACTGGAATAGCCTGAGAGCTCTCTGTTTCTTCCAATTGCAGAGGCCCAACCAGGTTTCCTCTGTCATTACACTCAATGTATTCTGACTCCTTCAACCTACTCACTTTATCCTCATTAAGGATTTTGGAAGCTCAAGTGGAACCGAGCTATTTCTGATGTTTTGTGAGATACCATTGGGCCATTGTGTGGGTGTGACTTGTGTCATGTTTGGCACCTCTTAGCTAAATCATATTTTCTCCTTTGTCACATGACTCCATCCCATTCTATCAGTTTGTCTGTTTCTTTCCCAACATTTGAATCCAAATGCTGAATGGGGTCTCTCCCAATTATGATAGCTGAGTACTGTAAGTTGTGCAATTTAAGTGAGATACTGCACCAAAGAATTAAAACAAAATCTGATTTCCAGGAACCTTAAAGAATTGAGACAATGAAGGGAAATCTTCACACAGTAAATTGCAATACCTTTTATTACCTTGTGACAACTGACATCATTTCTGTGAAAGGACCATTAGTAGAGAGATTTTTGGCTAGATGTTGGTGTAAGGGCAGCTCGTAGCATTTCAGCCTGACTCTGGAGCAAGTGAAATGTCCTCCTGAAGCAAGGCATCAATCTCAAGGCTGTTGAAACCAATGTCTTTTAACATGAGACTAGACTGAAACTGGAGAAACAATTCTCCCTGAAGGTGATGGAGTCAAAGTACCAAGAGAAGTATGAGGTGGAGGTCAATGTAACTGAACAGAAAGGTGTCAAACCATCCTTGGAACTTAAGGAAACTGACGGATAAAGATCCATCACAACAAGATCATGAGGCAGCCAAAAGTATATGAATAGACTCGCTTGATGTCATGTAAAACAAACCTTCGCACTGTTACATGTGACAATAAACATTAAGCTGAACTTGAAATATTATGACTGTAGCATGTCACTGACTATATCAGCAAAGCTTAGGGAGAAATTCCCATAAAGTAGATAAATATACCCCTTTAAGAATTGTAATATGTAATCAACTGCTGCTCTCTCTGCAGGTATTGAGATATTCTTTCATAGTTCATGTTGAATGGACTAGACCAGTTTTCTGTCTGGCTGTAAGCAATGGTAAATAAATGCTTTCTCTCCAAAATCTCTTCTGTTTTAATGAAACACTTTGCTAGTTTTACTTCCCAGCAGTCTTGCAAAATGCAGAGAATGATGCAGCTTTAAACTGCATTTTCCCCTTAGCTCATGCACCTTGACTGAGACTGTCAAGAGAATGTAGTGAATGTGAGGTAAATATCTTCACGTTGAGGACAAATCTCTGCTCACAAGTACATTTTAAACACTTGGATCCAGAATAGCTCCATCAAAGTGAGGATCAGACAATTTGCTTGTGCCCTGTAGCAATCTAGGGGGGAAAAAATAATAAAAGAAATAATTTTAAAATAAGGTTAAAAAAGCAATTACAAAACAAAATGCTTTTATCGGCCTTTCTGTATAAGGCTCAGTAACCATGCCAGCTAGTTGGGTTGAGGTTTAGGCTGACAACACAAAATTTTATTTGCTTTTGATGTAAAACAATTTTCCTTGGCACAGCTCAGTGCTATTACTATTTTCTGTGGACAAATACAAGTGTTTTGGAGTGATGGTTAAATGAGATGATATCAGAAACTGAAATTGAAGCAATGGCTCGTGACTGCTCACTTACATCCCCAGCCAGAGCATTTGTCAGCTGCCAAAACTGGCTGCTGATGAGGTGGGAACAAATAAAATATTTTTTTAAGAAAGCAAAGGATTAAAATAAGTAATGCTTGTTCTTGACCTCCGAGGATAGCGGTGCACCTCACATACAAACCAAATGGAATATGAAATTGGAGTGAAGAGTTGCAGTATGGCAGAATTATGCCTCGTGCCTGGGTCAGAAGCACTGACCCGCACAGACCTGCCAGAGTCAGTCTCATGTGTAAGTGTGACCACGGCCCAGTGCGCGGGCTCGCTGGGACAGGAGAAGGCACCTGCAATGACAGGCTGAATATTCAAATGCTTTTGAACCTTTTGGTGAAGGTGAAGAGGGCTTGTTGAAGACATCTCAGTGAGCAGATGGAACCCTGAAACCATCTGCTTGCAAAGCAACTAAATGTTCAATGATGCATTGCAAAATTATTTAGCTCTCAAAGAGCCTTGAAAGTATTTTGTAATTATAGCATCAGCTATGAGAACAGACAACAGATATTTAAACATCTTTTAGAAATGATCCATCACCTCAGTGGATGCACTTTTTCAATCCCCCTTTGTCTTAAAGAGGTAATACCCACCTAATGGGTTTTTAATAATTTTCATCAATTTACTGTTGCACTTAGATGAATTTAGATGCTCTCCGACTGCCTGTGGGTTGCACAATGAAGGGAACTATTAATTTGTGCGTATAAACAAAAAAAAGTGTGCAAGCCTGTCGAGTAGGAAGAAAATTCTCTATTATTTTCTAATATTTTGAATGTGAACCTGGCGAAGCAGGAATGTTGCATGAATTATTACAAAGAATGTATCTTAAAATGCTGACTATTAAAAAGGTGATCACTCTAAAATACACAACATATATGCCGGTGTATAAGACAGCCTCCTGAATTTCCATCTAAAATGTAGGTTTTGAGCTAGACTCACTATATAAGACTGCCCCAAGCCTTACGGCCCCAATAATCCTTCACTAACCATCCCACCGACCAGTGGAGTGATGCTGTCACAATATATTGGAAGCAAATTACCCAGTAAAGGTTTAAATTTTATTAGCATATTTTTAAATAAACCCCCGTCGGCTCCTTTAACAGGCTGTTTAAAGCCTGTACAGAGCTGATGGCAGTCGGACTGGGTGGATGGACCCTGTTGGGGAGTGCTGAGACTTAGCGGTTAAGGTATGGATTTTATACTTGACGCGGGGGAAGCACTGTTAAAGTTTGAATTAGAATTAGAATTTATTGTCGCAAGCAAGTCATGAAGTTCAGAGTTTAGCAGAAGCATGACAGTGCAAGCATTCATATTATAACCAGCTTACAACATTACTATAAAAGAATAAAAATAATGGTACACGTAAAGCAAAGTTTATCAATTGATTATTGATTATTCAGGAATCTGATGGCAGCAGGGAAGAAACTGTCCTTGTGCAGTTGAATGCTCATCTTTAGGCTCCTGTACCTTTTCCCCAATGGCAGCAGAGTGAAGAGGATTTGGCACATTTTATATTTGGCATATAAAATTACTCCTAGTTTTGGGGTAACATTTTTAAAGCACAGGTATCATCTTATATGCCTGCATATACGATACATAATTTTCAGAAAATACTATCACAGATAACTGTTCAAAACTAATTGGAGGACTGTCCCTATCCTTGAAGCCTTCTATGATATTTTATTCCCTTTCAGTCATGTGATATTTAATGCACACCCAAAGTTTAATAAACAAGATAGTGGATATATTTCTTATAGACCATAGTGAGGGGAAATTCTACTGAATACAATGCAAACTCAGAAGGAAACCTCTTTTAGTCCAAATATTCTAATGTGACACAATCTGATAATTAATATTGAAATGAATAATATTGAAATAAGAAATGAATATGTTTAATCCTTTTTTTGTATATGTGGGATATTATCCATCCTACACCTTTAAAAGGTTAGCGTGAAAACAGATCTCAAGAACAAACCTTGCATGTGACTTTTAAAAATTTCTTTCTTTCTTTTAACCATCTTCTTTTTTTTGTTTAGAATACATGCAGAAATTGCCTTTGTCCTTGTGTTCAGCATCTCGATATTAAACATGAAGAAATGAACCAATCTCACACTGCTGTAGGATGTAGGGCAAGAAACAGGGTTAGATTCAAGGGCACATTTGTATAAAATTAAGGATGGAATATAAATGGACAAATTCATATTTTAAGAACACAAAACAGTTATGTTTGACCGAGTGAGGAATCTCATTAAGAATCTAATACAATAACTGGCATGGCATTCCTAAGGGTACGCAAATAAGATTATCCATATTACTTTATTATGCAGTGCGCACTGCTACAAAAGATGGACAATTGCATTAGATCAGTGATGAGATCAAGCCTCGGAAGCTCCTCCAGAATAATTTCATTGATTCTTTGTAAAACTACACCAAAAAACAATGTTAGAAACACTTTAAATAATATAGGAAAAAAAGAAGACTAATTTCAGCTGTGGTGCTAATGACCTGCGGAGGAACAGCACAGCAGTAATTTTGCAGATACTATGGCAGGTCACCGCGACAGATGTTCCCAACATATGTGAGGAATTAATTACCCACTAGTAAACAAAATCTGTGATGCAGAGAGTCATTTTGTCCAAATTTCTTTGTATTTTGCCTTTATTAGCATCGCAATTTTTCTTGATCAGCCACAGCTTCAAATTAAAGTGCCTTATAATAGGCATCAGTGAATGTTCTTTGAAGTGCAGGAGGCTTCTTAATTGTGAGAGCTGTTTATGATACACTACAGTAGGGATGCGATGATTATTCAATTATTCAATTAAAGAATAATCTTCAACCGTACTCAATTAAAAAGGTTATATTCAATTTTTATGAATCTTATTTAGCATCAATCACCTTCCCCTCCCCATTAAATTAGTTCCAAAGACAATCATTAGTTAGTGTGCTGGCTTCAACTTTGTTCTTCTCTTGCACTGACTTCAGAAATGTATATACATCATTACTACAAAGCATTTATAGCTATACATAATGCTGAAGTGTAAGGGTAGATGTCCACAGAGATTAGATTATGCCACTTTATTTAATCTTCTGAAGAATTATCTCTGATATTTAACCTGAAAGAGATATACTGAAGTGAAAATATTCAGGAAAAGATGCCAAAGAGATTGTTATTCATACTGGTAACAAATTGACTATAATAATGATTTAACCCAAAACCTGACTGTTTATCAACACTGCTTGCATAAATCTCACACTGACCAATAATTTAAGTTATCTAACATCCTATATTTCTGAACATGTATTGTAGAGCAGAAGCAGCTTGGAGTACAGGTACACAATACCATGAAAGTGCTATCACAGATAGGGTGTTCAAAAAGACTTTCAACACATTGGCCTTCATCAGTTGAGCCAGCTCTGCCATTCAATGAGATCATGGCTGATCTGATGATAGTCTCATCTCCACCTACCTGCTTTTTCCCCATATCCCTCAATTCCCCTACCATATAAACATCTATCCAATCTTACCTTAAATCCGTCCACTGCCTCAATGGGCAATGAATTCCATAGATGCACCACTCTCTGGGTAAAACAATTCCTGCTCAACTCCATTGTAAATCTACTACCCTGAATCTTCAGGCTATGTCTCCTAAACATTGAATACTTTGTCCTTGTGGATTTGTTTTGGAATTGGATCCAGAATTGGAATCAGAATCAGAATTTATTGTTATGAAATTTTCATAAAATGTATTGTTTTGTGGCAGCAATAAAAATGAAAAATTGCCATCGGTTATATATTAAAAAAAATTGTTCAAATGAAGTGGTTCACGGTCCACACAAATCTGATAGTACAGGGGGAGAATCTGTTTCTGTACTGTTTTTTTAAATATTTTATTTTTCACACTATGAACCATATTAACCAAAATACACACAAACATTTCCCTCTTGAATATACACAGTGGCATTTTCTCCCCTTTTTCCCCCCTTCCTTTCCTCCCTCCTTCCCACCCCCCTCCATACCAACTAAACGTACAACATATACAATACAATAAACCCATTAAACAATGTCATCGCACAATGAAAATAAACAAGAAAATTGTGTCATCTACTTTTACACACTGGGTCAGTTCATTTCGTCTTCTTCTCGTTCTGTCATGTTAGGGGGTGGAGGTCCACGGTAGGCCCTACCTGTTGAGTTCCATGTATGGTTCCCAAATTTGTTCAAATACTGTGACGTTATTTCTTAAATTATATGTTATTTTTTCCAATGGAATACATTTATTCATTTCTATGAACCCATTGCTGTAGTTTCAGGCTCTCTTCTGATTTCCAGGTTGACAATATACATTTTTTTGCTACAGCTAAGGCTGAACTGTTGATACAGAAAATGACTTCCCTTGAAATTATGTCATCTTTTCCTCCTTAAATAAGATATCTCAACTATTTTGTACAAATAGTTAATGGATCTGTGAGATATATTGGGGCACAAAATTCAAATGTCCCCAATAATGGACACAAAGATTGTTAAACAATATTAATAACAGTAGTTATACCAATAGTCAGATGAACCTAGCCTTCTTCCAGAGTCCCTGCTCCCTCTTCTCCTCCCCTTGCCAGCAACATGTGCTGGAGAATGTCCTGCCTACTCATTCTCTAAGTTATCGGGTCCTCCACAGGATCTAATTGATTTTTGCCGAAGCCTAAAAGTTAAACATAAGCTTTTTCAGGTGCATTCTCCACTAAGAGAAAGCATTGAAAGCGCAGTGCTGACCAACTGAAAGGACAACTGCACATTCCAGGCACATTCTGAGTGCATTCCAGCTCCTGTCCCTTGGGCTGTCAAGTCAGGATGGCTGGCTGTCAGCGCGGTGATGTCCTGCGTGGGACGTCCCCACACTGATCCCGCTATTCCGCTCTCTCCCCACTCACGAAATCAGTACCCACATTGTGGGGTGGCCGGCGCAGGACGTCCCCGCACTGATCCCGCTGCCTCGCTCTCTCCCCACTCATGGGGCTGGAGCGGCCGGCGGGGGGGGAGGGGGGTACAGGGGCTGGAATGGCTGGCAAGGGAGAAGGAGGCTGGAGTGGCTGGCAGGGGATGGGGGTACTGGGGCTGGAGCAGCCGGCGGGGGAGAAGGAGGCTGGTGCGGCCGGTGGGTGAGAAAGGGGGCTGGAGCAACTGGCAGGGGAAGAGGCTGGAACGGCCAACAGGGGAGAAGGAGGTTGGAGTGGCTGACAGGGTGGGGGGAGTGGTACATGGTCTGGAGCGGCCGGCGGGGGAGAAGGAGGCTAGAGAGGCCGGCAGGTGAGTACGAGGACTGGAGCAGCCAGTGGGGGAGGTGGCTGGAGTACTGGCGGGGGAGAAGGAGGCCGGCAGGGGAGAAGGAGGCGCTTGAGTCGGGTACCAGCATTGTTTTAGACAGCCCCCTTCTCCCCGTCGGCCGCTCCAGCCTCCTCCCCTGCCAGCCGCTCCAGCCCCCTTCTCCCCACTTCCGAAATCAGTCCCCACAGTGTGGGGATAGCCCGCGCCGGTCCGCCGACAGTGTGGGAACTGGGAGAGGAGCTGTCAGGCGCTGGTCAGCTGACTGTCATCCGAATGCAGCCGTTTTTAGGCAGCTGAATTCAGATGGCTGGGGAGGCCACTGTGCTGCGGGAATTATCCCTCTTGGAGGAGGGTTACCAAGCTTGCCTTGCAGGCGCCTCCTCTTCGTTCACGTGACTTTCCCACAGCCGCATTTTGCCAAAGAATGCGGCTTTACAGGCGGGGCAGTTGGCCACCTGAAAGTGCCTATTGTTTCAGCATGTGCCACTCCACTCCCTGTGGACTTAAAACCTGGAACAATTTAAAAAAAGACACCAAATACTTATAGCGGTCAAAACAATTAGATCAGAACTTCACGTACTATACCACCAAGCATGTCTGTCCATGGCCTCATGTACTATCCCACCAAGCATGTCTGTCCATGGCCTCAAGGACTATTCCACCAAACATGTCTGTCCATTACCTCACGTACTATCCCACCAAGTATGTCTGTCCATTACTCATGTACTATCCCACCAAGAATGTCTGTCCATGGCCTCATGAACTATCTCACTAAGATCACCCATAATTGGAGAAACAACACTTGATTTCCATCTGGGCCCTCTCCAACAAGATAGCTTTAGCATCAACTTCTCTGGTTTCTGTTAATTTACCCTTTATCTTCTTTCATCAAGCTCATCCCCTTCCCTCTCCATCACAGTCATCCCTCCTTTCCCTACTTGCTGGTGTGTCATCCCTTCCTTATTCACCTATTGCCTCCTTCCTTTGGCACTGTGCTCCTCTCCCTGGTCTTGCCCCCCTCCCCCCTCCCCCACCATTTTGTTTGGGTGCCTACTTTGATGAAGAACTCAAGCTGAAAACTTTGTTATGCACCTCTATCTTTGCTTTATAAAATACATTGTTTCACCAGCATTGTGTTTTTACTCCATCAGAATTTAGCCTGGCAGTAGATGATTTGTTTAAAAAAAACACTATTCAGGAGTCTTTCTAATGCTGAACTCATATACTCACTGATGCCTCAGCAAAATGCCATTTTGAGTATACCTTGCCATCATTCTTTTGAATTCTTGTTACAAGAATGACATTTGCCAAATTTGTGCATAAAGAAAATGTGCCTAAAGTCTACACCTGAAAGAAGCAACAGGGCATTTGCATTTGTATTTAGCAAATCAGCATTTTTTTATAAGCATGAGCCACTTACTGCCACATTAGTGAGCTCTGCAACACATGTATTTACACCAGCTCCAAGGTCTGCTTGCTATCAATAAGGCAATCTGAAATATTCTGAATGTTGACATAGGAGGAGCATCTAGACATACTTAGCAGTTACTTACAGATTAAGCTATTACTCCCTCTTGAATTATTAATGCACAGGACCCCAAAACCCTACCCATCAACCTCACCTTTCTTCCACTTGTATCCTGACTATGAAGTCCAGCAGCTCTGAGGGCTGCTGTGGTTTGCTCCTCATCAGTTGGCTATTCAGTGAACTGAATTTTGAGGTCCAATATCAAGATCGAAACCCTCCTTCCTCCAACAGGCCTGACGCTTTACCCACACTTTCCCAAACTGCACAATCCTGCGTCCACCTCGCTTAGAAAGGAACTCTGTGGGCCCATTACCTTTCCCATCCAACTTCTAGCTAAAGGACTTTGTTGAAAGCTGGTTACAGGTTTTTATTGTCCTTATGTTGGAGAAAGATGTATGATCAATAGTAATTTAGGAGGAGAAGATTGTTAAAAATGCCAACAACAGAAACATATCTATTGGCTTTGGTTTTTCATCTGTTAGCTGCCTTCATTTGTACTCAGAAGATTTGAATGTCCCTTCAGAGACCTGTCAATAGAACAAATGAAATTAGAAAATGCTCAGCATGCCCCTTTTCTGATTTCAGATTTCCAGCATCTGCAATATCTTGCTTTTAATTTTACTTATAATCAGATCTGGTTGTTTATCATTATTACTATTAGAGGAGGTTGCCACACTTCTTAAATTACAACAGGGTTAACTCCTCAAAGTATTTAAATGACTTTAAAGAGCACTGGAATGTAATGAAAGATATGGTATTGAAAAAGGAAGCCTTTCTTTTTTATGATTGAGACAAATTTGGCTTTATCTCTGAAATTGCTCATATACAATTCCATTTTTAATACCTATTTTCTTCTGTAAATACCCAGCATTCATCTATTTTTTAAAGATTAAGAGCTTACATATTTAATTCAGAAAATGTAACTGCTTCCTTGTTAAAGACATATCAAAAACAAACTGCAGCATCAATATATTTTAATTAATGAACTCTCATCAGTTTCTTGTTGCTTTGAATAAAGAAATTTTAAAATTTCTTACTTTAAAATCATAGACAGACTGGCAATGAAGTAAATATTTTGATGAAGGTAGTTTTTGGTTTAAATGACAATGCACCTTCCTTCATGAATGCTCAAGTTTAACTCTGGAGTATGGTTTTTCTGGTGTATTTCTTTAACCAAAAAAATTGCCCTACATTGTACGTAAATAATGTGTTGACATTATATACAGTAAATTTGCATTGATTTCTTTTCTTTTCATTTATACCCTTTATAGATTTTAAGCCAGGAATTGAACCCAGTAAGTGAGTGAAACCAGAGGTGTCTACTAACCTTTCGCCCCCATTTGTTTGTATCACATTGGCCATATTTACATGCAATCGATAAGGTTGGCTTCTTTGTTACTAGAACAAATCTAGTCAATAAATTTGAAGAATCAATCTTATAAAGCATTTTCATGGAGCCAATGTTTTCTGAAGTAGTCTAGTGTCATCAAAAGATTTGTTTCAGAACTTATGAGATATTTAGAAAGTCTGGATTTCCTTAACATCTGAGGCATATATAATGCCTTGCAATCTAGTGACAAATCTCAACTGTTGATTAATTGAGTGGCAAGTTTTTGTGATTTGGTGAGGACATGCAAAAGGCAGATGACACATTTAATAACTAGTTTATCGACCAATCTTTTGAACTCGTCAACAAACTCCAGAGTCTTGTTGATTAAGAGGCGATAAATCCATCCGCAACTATTGCATCACACCTCTAGCATTAAACTTCTTTCTTTGTTACAACCTTTCTTGTCTTTCTCTATTTTATCAACACTCACCTGACAGTTTTCTGCACCGAGCTTTTCTTTCTTGTTCCTGCTCTGCACTTCTTTCTCATCTCGCAGTCGCATTTTGTTTGAACCTTTCAAGTATCTCAGAATCAATCTCCATCTTCCCCAGATCTCAAAACTGAGGGATTCCTTCTCTTCCCCAAGACACTTTATCTAAAATAATAATAATTCAAATTAGAATGTGTGTGATGAAACAAAACCATGCACTCTGTTATTTCATTGACTGGGCACCAACAGTTTTGCGATTAACAAATGGCTGACTCTGGAATTTCTTTGCTTTCCCTCTTGTTGCTTTCCCCTGAGGTGGCTTTGCAATTTAAAAAAAAACCAGAGGCATTCACAAAAGTCACAAAAGCAAGAAAACTAGTTACCTGGAAACAACTGAATGACTATAAAGCCACTGAATTCGTCTATGGGTCAATGTGCAAAGAGTCAGGAATAGAAAAAGTGATAGATTCGATCAGATAAACAGAATGCCATTGGATCTGAACTGTGTCCTTGAAATAAGACTGTCATGTGACAGTAGAGGCAGGTTGCCCCAAACAAAACAAGCTGACACAAATATTTCCTTGGTACTGAGTCCAGCAATTCCATCCACTCTTGTCTCTGACACCACTTGGTGGCTCACTAGGGAGGTATATCATGTACATCAGGGCAGGTGGCCACAAGCATTTCATTGAAACTCTCTGTTTTGTAACAGGAAAGGTTTCACTATTCTCTTCATTTGAAAACAGAGTTTTGTTCTTCTAACCTTCTAATGCTTCACTAAATATTTTTCAAGCAAGTGATTTAATCCAAGCAACATTTACAATGTCTTTTCCTTCCTGTGGGTGGGGGGGGGGGGGGAGCTGTGAGTGAGCTTGTAGCACTTTTCTTTTCATGCTGGCTGATTCCACCGCTGTTTCAAATCACCGGTGAAATCCAGCACACTGATCTTTTATGGTGACAATGAAAGTTACAGACTTTAGGTGGCTGCCATGAAGTAGAATGAAGAAATGCTAAACAGAATCAAATCTGCACATTTTCTAAGCAAGTTTTGCCGATCTCTTTCTGGTTAGTCCTGAGGTCCTTCAAGGCCACAATGTGGTGAAACTCAATTAGGAAAAAATACCACTGCTGATATCAGGCTTGACACTTGCAACTCATGTGATGTTTCTCTGAACAGTCTACACATGTAACTGTTCCCAGATGATTTATTATGTTTATATCATTTAGCGTGCCCGGATCGATACAGCTGAATGTATGATCTACACATGCTGTATCAATGTGACATTCACATTCCTCTTCCTTTATTTCCATTTTTGCAACTTGTCATGTGCAGGTCTCATTTCATTATGCCATTCTTCATTGTGGAGTTCAGGTAAGTGAGCTCTCACCATTCATGCAATCCCTATGTTTATGCTCCTTTAAGCTTTGTTTGTCAGAAGGGCTTGTCTATATATTATTGCAAAACCGTTTTTTCTCTCTCCCCAAGGTGAGACTTGAAGCCTCTTTTGACCTGTGGCTTCCATTTGGTAATGTTTTTGGATTAGCTGTCATAGAGTGCCGTTATATTTTTCCAGGAGCCAACTTTTGTTTCATTTTAATTTATGAAAACCTTGTATCTGAGCCTGTCACCGAGACTGATACTATCAGTCAATCAGTCAACCAGAAGTGACAGAAGAATGGAAAGGCATACGGTCTGCATCTGTGACAGGACCACCTTCATTCACTCTCTAATCAACTTGCTTTTTGTTGATTTTCACAATGGAATCTTTTAAGTACCATTCCAGTTGATAGGTTAGGCTTCTTCATTTTCCAGGCACAATGTACTAACAAAAGGAGTTGGCTCTTGGAAAAAAAAACAGACCCTTTTTAAAGAAAAATAATAGAAGGATTTATTTGGTATACATGCAGAAAAGAAACCATGGAAAATATTAAACATGGTGACAGATCACAAAATCAGGAAAAGACATTTGGAAATTGCCACAAGGTGAATCTCCACCGGAGAATCACAATACCGAAATCTTATGTTTATCATTGACTTATTTTCCTGGATTTAAAATTGATTTATGTGAATATTTTGCAAAATAAATAGATGTAGCATTTAAGGCAGTGAATGTTGAAATTGATTTAGTAAAGAAACTAATGATAAGCTTGTGAAGTATGCCAGACTAAATGTGGACTCAGAAACGAATGGCTCATTAGTGAAGAATCACTCTTTGTAATTTTTGTTCTATTTCAATACTGTTTGTATTGTGTACAGGTTCACTCAGTCACTCAGCACCAGACACACTGCACATACTGTATAATCTGGAACTCACAGACAACCCATTCATCAATAGATAACACATCTAGCAATAGGTGCAGTGCTCTAAAATCTGTGTCTAACAACTGCCTTTGGGACCTGCTTCAGATGGTCTATAGTACACAGCCTCCGAATGCAGCTTCAAGTGTGAGGCATTAGTTTGCTCTTGCGATTGATGTGAGTTGGCCACTATAGACAGGTGGTCTCCTTGGAGGTGGTCTTCATGTGTACATTTCTTGTTGTGATATTTCTAGAGCTGGATCACTTGTTTTTCATTTAACTCTTCATTGTCTCATTGGTCTGAAACTGAATGGAAACAACGCCAGTGTTAAAACAGCAAGAACACAAGTAATAAATCAATGAGATCTACTGTTCATGTCACAGACTGAGGACTCTTTAGAGAATTTCACTGCTTTTAAACGATATACCATTTAATCAAAGGACCTCAAGACTTAAAAGTTCAGCTGAATGGGCAGTAAAATGATCTCATTTCCAATTACTTGTCTTATTCAGTGGTGTTTAAGACATTTGACTTCCAAAATTCATTACATTTAAACTGATATCGTGAATTCTTACAAAATTCAGGTAGAGTTGAGCTCAATGTGTGGGACCCTTTGCCTTTCAGGCTCCACACATTGATCTCACCTGACAGCTCTAAGGACCATTTAATTGTAATCATTGCATGAGCTGTAAGATTCGGCTTCCTCCCATTTGAATCTACACAGTCATGTGGAAAAGAATATGTCAAATCTATCAATTTACAGTTTATATCAATGTTGACATTTATCAATATCAAATATTTAACTAACTCACTCAGTATTAAGGGAGCAACTTGAAAATAAACAAGCTAAGCACATTTGCTGGAGGAACTCATCCGGTCAAGCAGTACTGTTAGGAGAAAAAGAATGGTCAACATTTCAGGTTCAAACCCTTTCTCAGGACTGAGGAAATGTAATAAAGAAGGCAGTGTAAAGCGGGCAGGGTGGGAGAGATGATCAGGGCTTCATGTGGGATTAATGAACTAGGAAGGGCTGAAGATGATGGGCAGAAGCAGTAGACTGGCAGGTGACAGTTAAAAGGAGAGGGGAGAGAGAGAGAGAGAGAGAGAGAGAGAGAGAGAGAGAGAGACAGAGAGAGAGACAGAGAGAGAGAGACAGAGAGAGAGAGAGACAGAGAGAGAGAAACAAAAAATACCAAGGAGTCAGGTGGAGGAAGATGAGCCACAGGGTGGAGTGAGGGATTAGAAGACAATGGCTTGAATATGATACGAGGAGGATGTGCTGATGGTGATATAAGGAGAGACCAGGTGGAACTAAGTGGAAAGAGTGGAATAATCCAATGGGGGAGATAGGGGTACAGGGGTTTGGAACCAGGAAGGATGAGTTGAGAATGAATGGGTGGATGGGGAAGAGGAAGAGTACAAAAGAAGAAAATAGAGGAAATGGGGAAGAGCAGAAGAGGCAGAGAGGATGGGCTGATGGCTTGAAATTAGTTGCTTCTTTGTTCATATTTTTGAGTTGTAGAGTGCTCAAATGCAATACAAGATGTTTCTCCAGTTTTCTCCCACTGACGCTGCTTGATCCATTGCATTGATCAGCAATGTGTTTAACTTCAGATTCTAGCATCGGTCTTCTATGTAAAGGTATACTTCACATTATACTACATTTAGAATGTAACATACATGAAATTTTTAAACTTTTGTCTACCATAAGGCAGACAGAGAGTTGCCACTTTGTCCAGAAACCTACAGCACGTGGTGTTCCATGGCGGTCTCCCCTCCAAGTACTGACCAGACCTGAGCCTGCTTAACTTCCAAGATCAGACAATCTTATGCATATTCAGGCCAGTGGGTGCCATGTGTCATAAAAATAAACAAATCTGTTTTGTGTTTGTAAAATGTTACTCCCACAGAATAATAATGTACAGTACCATATCTGCTGGACAGTGGACATCTACCAATTATGAATGAAATATTTCTGAGGCAAATTTTGAGATAAAGAAAAGTGATTATAAGGTGTGCTGCTGTTCCAAATTGCCAGTGATTGTGACCAACTTCCAGTGGCTATTTCAACTGGATTTGTTGGTCAAGGTGTTTAACTCAACTGTTGCCATTTCTGCTTCAATATATATGTTAAGAGATAAGCACAAAAGCAAAACTGCTCATTCTTACACTGGAGATGAGTGTCAGCAAACTGTGGAAAGATTCCATTGGTTGTAATGCAGAAATAATTCTTTGTGAGTCCCTGAACCCCTCTCTTGTTCATCCTAAATTACAAGTATTGCATCTACTTCTTCCTCTTTTCAACTTGTGACTCATTAAATATTGCATTTTATTGTTAGTAATCGGGTAGAGTGGGACTGATTCTGCCTGATCACTTAGGCAGTTCTCACCCATTGAATATAATGCTGAGTAGACCATTCCATCTGATAGCCACCCATGGGGTGAAGTCAGAGTGACACTCACACACCTGTTTGCACATTCACTGCCCTTGGAGCTCAAGACCATGTGTCATCTTTGATGCCCCATCCTGCTTCAAGTTACATGCAACTGAAGCCCAACTATGGTGTTGAATAATTAGAATAAACTGTAGTGATATGTAATTACACCACTAGGTCACCAGGGGTCATCCCGGTGACCTTGTATAATAAAGCAGTCCAGAGCTACAGTCTAGCCTTCCAGGTTTGTCTTGCAGAGAGACAAGACCTCTTAGTGGACATATTAGTTTATTAAAGCTGTCTTATACTCACAGTGCTTTTGTGGTTATTGTCAGTACAATTTAATAAACTAATATATGCACTAAGAGGTCTTGTCGCGCTGCAAGACAAACCTGGAAGGCTAGACTGTACCTCTGGACTGCTTTATATACAAGGTCACCGGGATGTCCCCTGGTGACCTAGTGGTGTAATTACATATCACCACATAAACATTGGTTTAAGGGTAAATTATGCCAAAGATGTCTGCTGACATGCTCCATCTTTTATTTGAAGCATATTTTGTCACTATATTCCAGCAATTCTGGAATCAGATTGAGTGAAGCTGGCAAGGCATACACTGCAGAACCCTGATAATGTGGCATCTGTCTGTTCAGACATCCTGGTTGCCTTGCATCTGACTCACTCCTTGGTCCAGATGTGAGATGGGATCTAGTGTTCAAGGGTTGTGTATGGCCAGAGCCAGGGTCTGACCTATAGGTTGGGTGTGCACATGGACCCAGGGTGTGGTCTGATAAACCAGGCATCATGAACCTGGGGAGGGTTGGAGTGCTTTGAACTCAACTAACCTAAATTAAGAATTTTTTACGTTACAATGCAACATGTAAAATTTTGGAAAATCTGCTAATTCAGCACTACCAGGGATGATGTCATAGACAGAGTCTTACAGCATGGAAACAGGTGCTTTGGTCCAAGTTGTAGGCTGACTACATAACTATTTGCCTGCCGTGGCCCATATCCCTGTCCATGTACCTGGCTAAATTATACCAACTCTACCAAAGCCTCTGGCAGCTCACTCTATTTCTTCACCACCAACTTATTTTGTGTGGAAAAATCCTTTTAAATCTCCCCATGCACCTTAAACCTAAGCCTAAATCTATATTTAGATACCCTACCCAAGGAATTGTTCACCAAAGTTCACCAAAGAAAATAGTTAGAGTTAATCCAGTCTCTCTTTTGAACTCAAGATGTCCAATCCTTGTGAATGTTTTTTGAACCCTTTCTAGATCTGTATCATTTTACTACACCAGGGAAATGACAACTGCACTCAATAGCCCAAACAAGTGACTAAAGGCAAATAGCCGGTAGATCAGATTCTAGATTTCAGATTTATTGTCAGGGTACATACATGACATTATATAAAACCTTGAGATTCTGCTGCTGCGGGCGAGGAAGAATTACCTCTTATTGATAGTGCAAAAAAACTGTACACAGTGTATACATATAAACAAATAAAGAACAGATATCGAACGTAAACAAACTGACTGTGCAATACAGAGAGAATAAACCTAATCAATAAAGTGCACAAGTAAGTGCACTTAAATGAGTCCCTGATTGAGTTTGTTGTTGAGGAGTCTGATGGTGAAGGGGTAGCAGCTGTTCCTGAAGCTGGTGGTATGAGGCTTGTGGCACCTATACCTCTTTCCTGACGGCAGCAGTGAGAACAGAGTGTGTGCTGGGTGGTGTGGATCCTTGATGATTGTTGCTGCTCTCCGACAGCAGCGTTCCCTGTAGATGTTCTCAATAATGGGGAGGGTTTTGACTGTGATGTCTTGGGTTCTGTCCACTACCTTTTGGAGGGGTTTATGCTCAGGGGTATTGGTGTTCCCATACCAGATCGTGATACAGCTGATATTCACGTTTTCCATCACACATCTGTAGAAATTTGCCAAGGTTTCTGATGTCATAACAAACCTCCACCAACTCTGGAGGAAGTAAGGAGCTGATGTGCATTCTTCATGATGCCATTAGTGTGTTGGATCCAGTTAAAGTCCTCCGAAGAACTTAAATTTGCTCATCCTCTTCACCTCTGATCCTCAAATGATCGATCACTGTATCGTATACTTATGGTTTTCACTTCCTGAAGTCAACAATCAGCTCCTTAGTTTTTGTGACATTGAGTGCCATGTTGTTGTTGGTGCACCACTTTTCTATCTCTTCACCACTACGTGGTGTTGCTGGCAAATGTGTAGATGGTGGTTATTCTCATACTGAGCCACACAGTCATAGGTGTAAAGTGAGTAGAGCAGGGTGGTAAGAATGCAGTCCTGTAGTCCTCTGGTACTGATAGAGATTGTGGAGGAGATGTTCAATACCACTGATTGTGGTCTTGAGGTGAGGAAATCCATGATCCAATTACAAAGTTCTGATCAGTTTGAGGAGATGATGGTGTTAAATGCTGAACTGTAGTCAATAAAGAACAACTTAATGTCAGCATCTTTGCTGTCCAGGTGTTCCAGGATTTTGTGCAGAGCCAGTGAGATGGCATCTGCTGTAGACCTTTTGCTATGATAGGCGAATTGGAACGTATCCATGTCACTGCTTGGACAGGAGCTGATATGCTTCAACACCAGCCTTTCAAAACACTGTTGATGTAAGTGCTACTAGTCAATAGTCATTAAGGCAGGTTACTATTTGAAATAGGTGGGTACCATGCCCTGCTGGAGTGAGATATTAAAGTTATCTGTGAATACATTGGTAAGTAAGTCAGCACAGATTTTTAATACTTGGTAAGGTACTCCATCCAGGCTGGATGCCTTCCTTGGATTCACTTTCCTAAAGGCAGAATGCACGTCATCCTCAGGTATAGACAGGATCGTCAGGGGATGTGGGAGTGCAGAGCAATAGTTTCTTCACTATTACTATCATCAAAATGGGTGTAGAAGACATTGAATTCCTCTGGGAGTGATGTTTAGACCTCTGCTACATTCACTGGAACTGGTTTTGTAGTAGGATGTGGCATTTGGGCCTACCACAGGTGTCAGTAATCCCTTGTTGTTTCCATTTTTATCCAGAATCTCTACACCTCCTGGGAGTTCAGTAATTATTCTTAAGCCTCCTGTGACCACCTTCTAGTTGTCCTGATCTCCAGAGCCTCTTATTTTAGGCTCTATCTGTATGAAAGCAGAAACAACACAGCCAGGTGATCTGACTTGCCAAAATGGGTCTTGGAAAAGAATGGTAGGCCTTCCTTATTTTGGTGTCACAATGATTGCATATGCTGAGAATTCTAATAAAGCAGGTGACATGCTGATGGTAGCTGAGCAGGGTTTTCTTGACATAGACCTTGCTAAAGTCACCGATTAAGATTTGTAGTGCATTGGGTTGGGCTGTCTCATTTACTGACCACATCATGCAGCTTCGCAAGTGCCTGTTTGTAATTGGCATCAGGAGGGTTATAAACTCTGGTAAGAATCATTGATGAGAACTCTCATGATAGATAGAAGGATCTGCATTTAATCGAGATTTGCTCATATAACCATGGGGGTTACTTAAAGCTGGGGACATAGAAAACCAAGATGGGAAAAGTTCTGGCTTTCTGGAGGGTGATAGGTCTGGAAGTGAAGGGAGACAGGGTTTGAGGTGGAGGAAGATGGGGCTTGAGGAGGATGGTGATTGGGCTGAGGAGTAGGGAGATATGGTTTGGAGGAGGACAATTGGGTTTGAGCTGGAGGGAGATGGGGCTTGACATAGAGAGTGATTGGCTTGAGGTGGAAGAAGATGGAGCTTGAGGTGGGGAGTGATTAGACGAGGAGGAAGGAAATAATAAATTAGATTGGTGGACAAACTTAGTGGATCGAGCAGCATCTGCAGGGGGAAGGAATTGTCAACATTTTGGGCCAAGAACCTGTATCATGATGGAGAGTGCAGACAGAAGATGGGCAGTATGAAGATGGGAATATAAATCAGGGGCTAGTAGGTAGGCAGACAGTGAAAATTAAAGTCAGAGATAAATTAAAAATAATGAGGAGATGATGTCGGTTTATGAGTTCCAGAATAATGGACGATAAAGGATTAATGGATTGGGCCATGGATGGCAGCATTTTGGATGATAGATTTAGAAGGGTACAATGTGAGAGGATGGTCAGGTGTACACTGCAATAGTGAGGACTTAGATAAGGCATGGATGGACGAGAGCTTCAAGGATAGATGAGCTGAGCAGAGAAATAACATGTTACTGAGGTATTGTTAATAAAGGTGGTGGCATGACTTTTGGAAGTTGTAAAAGGGTCAAAGATAACATCAAAAGTTTCATGAATCTGATTCAAAATCTTGTCAGTTGCTTGGGAGAGAGATGGAATTGGTGACAGGAAAACAAACTTGTGATAGCTTCATTCAAACAATGGTAAATGGAGATACACTGCATATGCTGGGAAATCTCTTGGTTGGGCCGAGTTCACTGCGACCTTGTCCTGACTGCATTTTTACAATTTTTAGACAGGACAAAATCAATCCATTAATTATATCAATGAGAATATCTGAAAAGACTGTCAATTAATACATAACATTTATATAGATAAATTAATGTTAAAAGTAAGTCTATTGCCAAGATAATTAAGCCGTTAGTTAAAAATATCTATGTTTATAGATTTGATACAGTTAAGCAAAAATAATACCATCTGTATAAAATAGTGAGCACATTTCAGTTTCATTTTCAGGGCCATTTCTATTAGTTGTGAAAGCCTCTTAAAGATAACATTACTGGCACGTAGAGCTAATTGTTTTCTTTATTCAATTGTTCTAACTAAATGAATGACAAGTAAATGCAGGAAATAAACCAGAGGCTGAGGAATGTTCCATTTCAACAAAAAATTACAATTAATAGGATGCACATTAATTAACATGTACCATGCTATTAAATATAGTTTTATGGGTTACAGTTACATCGGCAGTAGGCATGAGACAGAATCTCAATGTTGTTCTTTTATTCTGGAATATTTTCATACATATATCAACAACACTGTTCTCTTTCCAACAGTATAGAACCAAAGCAACTGAAGATTCTCAGGAATCTTCAAATAAAATATCATGTGTAACTTGACTTAGGATGTCTGACATACAATCTGTATTCTAGAAAGGCACACATCTGAGAACCAGTTTAATCAATTTGAATTCTGTATTTCAAAAGAAATTTTGAAAAAAAAATGTCTGGATTGGGAGCCAAAAGAAAAAAACAATTAAGAAACATCTGACGTTTCCTTAAGGTTTTCTCCAACAAATCTAGATTGATTTTAAACTTTCAAAAGCAGTTGAATCATATTCTTTTTGTGTCCAAACACACAAAACTGATGTTTCTCCCTCCCCAAGCTAAAATTCAGCAAAGAATATCAACACGAGTTCATCTGAGTTCTCCTGGTTTTTATTTAAATATGTTCTTCAAATGGTTCTATGCCCCATGAATTAAATCATTCCTGTACTCCCTCAGTTTTAGATGTGATTTATCACTAAATATTTTTTTATGATTAACAATTATCGGCACCAGAACATTAAAGTGAACCCAACCACTCCTTTTTTTTTCATTCTCCAGCATTTCACTCCATAAATCAGCAATACCCTCCACATCCAGATTTTGGATCACCAAATGTAAATTTGTGACAAGGGTATCTATATATAATATTAATGGAGCCGAGGAGGGTTCTTCTGCACTGGGAGAGCTTTCCAAATAAAGAGTGATCTGAGTAAAGCATCCTCTACAGCACACTCTACATCATTCTGAGGACAAATGTAACATCATTAGGTGAGAAACTTCACTATTCTGTAAGGAAACATCTAAGTTGGAGGTACTAATCAATCTCATGATTTCAGGTTCATGTGGATACTGTCAGCTTCCCCAAACAAAATGAATTGCTGTTCAGAGCACAAACTAGTCTGCAAATAGTGTTCTTTACACTTGGAGGAAGATAAAAATCTACAAGACAATTCATTATCCCTCGACTTGTGTGGTTTTACTTTATTTCTTGGCTTTTACTTAGTTGTTAGTGCCTTGAGATATCTGTTTACAAAGTTGTAAATCTTTATTGTTTAAAATTCAGAAAGCTTATTAGAAATTGTCGACTGAATATTTGCTCTCAACATATGAAAATCAAAACTATTTTTCATAAATTAACATCTAGCTTATTTATTTTGGACAGGTTTTTATTAATAAACCAAAATTGAACACAGACTTTCAGAAAGTCAATTACTAAATTGCTGGAAGTGACAAACAACAACAAAACCTTAAAATTACAGATTCTCATCAACAAGAAGGAACATTTATGGTTCTCAGTTTGTTTAGAATTGTCTAAGTCAAGCTTGAACCATTGAACAGCTCCATAAATTCATCTTATTAATTTTGTAAGTGCTGAAATGAGATTCATAACATTGGGAAAAGTTGTCACTGCTATATTTATTTTGACATGTTGTACAATTAACTAAATATTCTTCTGAAGTGCAAGCATTCTAAAGGTTAATTAATTATGTCACACTTCATGGCAATATTCATAGTGAGAGGAATTCTTTAGTCCTTGAGAACTATCGTTATATTTGTATCTGGGAATATTCGATTTGTTCTGTGTCAGACAGATTTCATGGTATCTCCCAAAGTCACCATTCACAGGGAAAAAAATGGAAGAATTGATTGGCCCGTTTGTTATGTTAATGTCAAAAAGACAAAACCTACAACAATATTTAAATTAAAAATACTGTGTGTCAACTCGATATAGAAGAAAAGAATGGAGCAATATTATTAATTCTACAGGAGCTTATTGATAATCAATGGAAATGCAAGAGAAATTGAAAACCTGTCTGCTTCTCAATTCCCGTACAGTTTGTGAAACAATTTTAAAATAATGACTAATACAAAGAGATTCTGAAACAGTCAATATGAACTACGTCTGAAGGACAAATAGTCATTCGGTAAACACCGCTTGCTTAGATTCTGCTATTCCGACCTTATCAGTGGAGCACAAAAACTACAGATCACTGTATGAAATCAAAGCGCGAAGACAGCAAAAAAAAATGATTTTGTGAAAGATGAAAGTTAATTAGATAAATGGGTCTTAGGGCAGTAGAGCTATTTTAAAAGGGCAAGTCATTAGTGAGAAAAATAGCTTTCACTGAAACTACTTAAGGAGTTGCTAGATTATGAATAAGGTTCAAAGACAAGTTCTGCAGCATTTAAAATATTTATCCAGTACTGTTTGTAAATCAAAAGCTTCTCCTCCAGAAGAATATCAATAATAAATGATGTTAAAAATGATACATGGAAAGACTTGATTTAACAAAATGTAGTTACCTCAGAAAGGATTTAAATATTTAAAGCTTGCACTTAAATAATGTTACTTTGAAAATTACTTATTCGAATCTATTTACAGAAACATGCTGTTAAATTGTTTTCTGGATAATTTAGCATAGTGACTAGATTTAAAAAAAAATCATTTAGGTATTTCATGACTTGGTCAAGAATCTTTAAGAATGGAGCTTGCAAAATTGAAAACTCAAAATAAGGTAGCAATGATTTTAAATGAAGTGAACAACAAATGTATGCTAAGAATAAATATAGTAAAAAAAAGTTTAATATTTTAGACTAGTAACAAAGATATGACTGCAGGACACTTTCAACTATGCAAGTGTGTTGGCTAAAATGCAAAGCTGGTAACAAATAGTTCTGTTGCTACCACTCTTGACCTCAGATTCAGTGTTTTCCTAAGACACCTCTGCTAGTGTTTTGTTTATCACAAGAGGATGTATGGACAGAGGACTAGGACTTGTTAGCCTGCCGTTTGCCAATCTGCTGAGACGGTTGTGATTAAAGTGGGACTCCCTCCTGTACTTCACAGATCACATAAATCACATTGATCATCCCAGAGAAAGGTAACATATTGCCTGGGAATCAACCAAGGAGGAATATCAATTTCACCATAGCTATGCTGTCTTCTAAAGCTCTCTCTCTTTTTTCATTGTAGAAGCTAGGGGTGGGGAGGGGATACAGTAGTTAGCTGATATGTGTGAAGCTTCTCCATCCTGCCTAAAGGAATTATTTGGGGTTTCTAAACCCTTTTGCTAAATGCATTATGCCTGTAGTTAATTAAAATGATAATGGTGGCATCAGAACCATTCCTTGTTTAATTTATCTTTAAAAAAGTCTAAGATTAATCATTTTAGTTCAATCAAATATCCTGCACATGCAAAACAGAATTTTAATGTCATGTAATAAACCATTAAATGTTTATGCTTTGATTTTATTTATTGATTACAACTTTATGCAGTGCTAAGAAAATAATGTAAATAATGTAATTCCATTACGACACTGTTAGGAATGGTTTCTGCCATTTGATTTAGAGTCCTCACTATCTCAGATATGTGTGAGCAATTCACACTCACTGGTATTGTCTTCAAAATCAGCATCTACTGACAATGAATTAATGACGTTAGAAAGAAAAGGCCAGAAAATAGTTGTTCAAACATTTTGAATATGAATAGCATAATGTTCCTTCAAAGCTCTGTAGGCTAAATAAAATCTTTTTAAAATCAGGATGATATGAAGGCTTCTGGTTCTATCTGACAAAACAATGAAAAACATAAAACTAGGATTATCTATATACTATATGTGATCTATTTACTTGCTCTTGCAAGTAAGTGAATAACCTGCAAATCTGTTTCTGTTCCCTGAATATTTTGAAAGAAATACAGGATTTTTTATTCTCTTTGAACTTGTGCCTAAGTTTCACATATTTTATTCTACCTTTCTTATTCACAAGTACATACATATTCTCTTGATTCATCTTATCTTTTTTCTGTCTCTTTCTCGCTGACCAATTTTGTATCCGACAGTGCAATGTGTCACCTATTATATTGAGCAATGTGCTTTTTGACAATATAGCATTTAACCATCTATAATCTAATGAAAGTCTTTAACCACCTCAGCACTTTCTGCCCATTTCGCACATTTCAATTTTATATGAACATATCATGCTCCCAGTGTCCTTTTCTGTACCTTTATCAATGTTAATGTTACAAATTATGGTTCATATTAATAGCTGAGACCAAGCAGAAACTGCATCATTTTCTAACTGCTAACTTGGGATTTCCTGAGCCATTGTCATGTCACCTGAACCCAAACCAATTCCAATGTGATGATAATGGATTCAGTGTTGTTGCCTCAGAGGTCAGGGGGTCACAGTAAGCTCCTTAATGGACTGTGAAATAACTATAACTGCATTAACCTCCCAGAATCACATGGGCGGTAAACTTGTGCCCAAGCATTTTCACTCTCAAAAAGCTCTACATTCATTTCAACAGGGAATACAATTGGCTAAAAATATTTTTCTGAATGGAAGTTGGTAAAAAAATATTTCCCTGTTGGCACTGATCATCTGATTATAGAAATATTAGAAATTAAATTATTTTATAAAATGTACAAACAAATACAGGACATTATGAAGCATGAATGAAAATAAAATTGAGCAAATAGATGGTTAAACCTTTAATTGTAAAAAAAAATGCTTTTGTTTATGGCTAGAAGCAATACTTTGGAGCAAGTATCTAAGGTTGAATGTTTTGAATGTTTGCTTTGATTTGAGAAATCTGTATAGACCCCGAAACAAATGTGAAAATTAGGCTGTGTGATTTACCAATAACTTACAAAGTTAGTACTGTTAGGCACCAAATTTGTGTTACCCGCTCATTGCCATGACTGGGTTGTTGGATTTGTAGCGACTTGGTTCTGAGAGTAGGCAGTACCAGTTCAACATGTACAAGCATGTGTTACTTGTAGCTTGCTTCCAACTAATGAAAGGGTTATGTTGGGATGCACAAGTGGTGGAGGTGATTGTGAATATGATTATGCCTGTCAAAAGACTCATAGTACCGAGTGGAAGAGACGTACTGCATAGATTACAAAATCTGCATTGCACGTGCTTTAGAAGGAGTGTGCTGTTACTGCAAGGACATGGTCCAGTGGACCTGATGCATTGCTGATGGAAATTCAATGACCTCACATGAATAGTCAAGGTCAATGAATGAACTTCCTATGCCAAATCCACCAACGACACCTGAGACATAGGTCAACGTACCACCATCTCTTCATTTATTCACTAACAATCTCAAACAATCAGGTCTCATATTTACTATTCATTTGTCTTTGCACATGCTGAGACATTTAAAACTCTTCACAGTCACATTTCATAGCTTGCACACCCAATATACAGCCACGAAAGGCTCATCACACATATTCATGTACATAACATGATTCACTCTCCTTTGCGTACAAGTGGAGGCCAAGCAGCTTCCTGCAAGACGTCAGGCACACGGATTCATGAAGAGATCACTCACCTACAATGAAGTGACAAATGATGGCCAGCATTGATACATCATTGACAATAACATTGACATCATGCCCCCATCCCCCTCTACCCATCTCTACTGATTTATCAAAGCAACCTGCGTGTTGGGCAGCATAAGTGGAGGGGGGTAAATGAATTTTGACATTTCGGGTTAAAACCCTTCATTAAGACAGATTCATTAATTTATTTTCCTCCACTACTTCACTTAACCTACTGAATTACTCCAACCAGTTGCTTTTGCTGCCAATTCCAGCACCGGTAATGTTCTTGATTAGTATAATCATGCACCATATTTTCCCACTGCCCTGCCTCACCACGTGCTTTCCAACTTGTATCTATTTACTTCACAATGTGAACATGCTAAGGAACTGTCAAGATTACTCCTGTTACGAACTATTGAAAGGATCATATGCCTTTCATTCCATTCTATTCATTTCTATAAACTCTCTCCATGGCAAAAAAAAAATTCAAAATGAGTTTTTGACAACCCTGCCTTAAATCTAAGAGCTTAAAATGTTGAAGTAGCATTTATTGTACAAAACAATAATCATGGAAGCCGTTTGATCAAATTTTATCTCTTCAAAAATTTGATTTTGCACTTTAATAATATATATATTTAATTGCTTGTTCACAACCATATTCTGAGGATGTTCAGCTAGGAATAAAATATTAAGAGGTTTGTATAGTTCAGAGCATCTGCATGTGAACAAACTGGGTATGATTGATAGATTGGATTGAGTCTCTCCTTGACAACTGACTATTTCCTACTGAATTGTACATAATGCTCCCAATATTTTATCACCCCAAATCAGGAAATGCATTGTTCAGATGCAGTCCAAAATTTATTCTAGTCCGTTTCAACAATGCAGCTAACCCCAACCTCACAAAAGATCTCCAGTGTATCAGTGAATTTTTCAATTTCCATATTAACCATCCTTGTAAGCTTTCAGATTCAGATTGATGATTTGGTGCCATTTGCTAATGGCTGAGCAATTTTACGCTGGTCTTTCCCAATGGGAATCAGCTTGAATATATAACCATCAATGGCAAGAGAGAGAGGGGCTATGTTTTGACAGACTGACCTGCCAGGAGTGGCAGGGGAAAAGTGGTGGAGTTGAAATAAAACCCCAATACTCACTTCCATTCATTTGCCAGAGCTGATACAACCAATATGAACAAAAGGGACAAATCATTAAAGCAAAGGCCAGTGATTCTATTCGGAGCAACAGCCTCCAGCAGTCACTCAAACTGATGCAAATCTGCATGCACCATGAAACATGGAAATCAGGATTCACTGACAGATTTGAGGTCTGAATGCATCAATTTAACTTCCCAAGTTGAGCTAATCCTGCAGGAACTCTCCAGCATCACATTGAACAATTGCTGCATGGATGTTGGGTCCACCGTAAGTTGTTGAAGGATCTAAAATCTTTGGATTTTTGTGGGCAAAGGTTCAGGGGGAAATATTGAAACTGTTAATTTTTAAAAAGTAAATTTGATTCACTTTAATATTTATTTCCAAAGGTTTGTAAATGTATTTTTGACTAACTCTACTTTTTATTCCTCATCCACAACTTCCAACCATGCACCTGCCTTGACTTCCTCCACTATTTCTTGGTCTACTACTCATCAACTTCCTCTAATCACCAAGGAATAACTCTTCCTCTGGTCCTCACATATCCCAGCAGGGAATAGAGAAAGATATCACTGAAAGGAGGCTCAGCCATTGTTCTTCGTGAATTTGTTTCCAAATCGAAACTTCTTCAAATAGCACCTTTCTGACCTGTGTTTGAAATTGCATAATCAATCATTACCTGGTCAGGAAATCCAGGAACAGGGTCATAAAGCAATAGCTGGATTAAAATGCAATTCACAGATGTACTTCACTCCAAACATCACCATCTTAAAACCTAGCCTGTGGTCCATGTTGTAAACTAAGGAACTGCAGCAGCTAATCTATGCAACAGAAGATCCCCTCAAGTAACAGCAAGACAATAACCATAAATGTAACTAAAGTGCAAACACTGGCTATGTCATCAGGTGATCAGATCCAGTGTCCAGTGGAACTAAAGCCAGAAGATTGTAATGAGGATAAAAAATGTTAAGGATCCATTGGAAAGGGCCTTCGGCTGACCATAAAATGCCAGTGGCAGATGACATCTCTGTAGAGAATCAAGTGTGCAACTCAGCTTTTTCCTGACGTCCGAGACTGTGCCTTCCATTGGGAAGCCAGGAGCTGATCCTCTCTCTTGTGCTGCTGGGGTCAGGATCACACTTCAGGGCCACACCATGAGAATCCTGAGGAAAGACCATAGCTGAATGTCATATTTGCTGACTTGATTGAAAAGCTAAAGTGCTGGTAAGTGCCTTTTGAATTTTATTTCATCTATTGTTAATTCATTTCAAGCACTTAACACTGCTTGAAATAAATGTATACGTTTTTAAAATTAAATGAATCTTTTCAAGTGTTTCTGAATTTTCCAAATGTATGAGATAATTGAAAATTATTAAAAGGCCTTTGACAGTAACTGCCAAAATGCACAAGGTGGTGGAGCATAGAGGGCATAGATAGGGTGGACAATCAGCACCATTTTTCCAAAGGAGCTATGGCCAATACCAGAAGACATCCATTTCAGGTGAGTGGGGAAACGTTCAGGGAAGATGTCAGAGGTAAATTTTTTTTACATATAGAGAGCTGTGGGTGCCTGGAATCCATTGCCAGGGGTGGTCATGGAAGCTGGTACCAGAGGGACATTTAAGTCTTGGCTGGACAAATGAATGTAGGAAAAATAAAAGGTTATGGGCTATGCGATTTGGAAGAGTTAATGATGGAGTACGTTTATAAAGTTTTGCACATATTGTGGGCCAAAGGGCCTGTACTGTACTGTCATATGCTATGTTCCATGGTCAAGGAAGGGGTCTCAGAATGTCGCATCTGAATCCTTGCTGCTTGAGGTCAACTCCACCTGAGGGACAGAGAGGCAGCTAGGCTGTGAGGATCTCCATGCCTTTAATTGCTTAAAATTCAAGTAATGCTTTGTTTCTCTCGACAAATGGGATGTTAAAAGATTCACCTATTTCTGCACTCCACTCTTCATTCTTTGCTGCTGGTCATTCCTCCATACCAAAGTTCCCTTTAGTCCTCAAACCTTTTGCACCACTCTGAAGCAGAAAAAGCAATGAAGGGAAAACAACAGAATGTGTTGCTCTCTTTCATAGGTGAACAAGGCACTAAATGATAATCATCACTTTGCCTTCTCCCCCCCCCCCCCCCCCCCAAATAAACAAACAAACTGCTAGATGAACTCTGAGTTGATCATCATCTGATGTTTTGGAGGAATTGGTGACATTTGAAACCCTGCATCAGGTGCTGGTTTGACAAATTTACCCGCTCAAGTGCAAAATAACTAGTGAATTGTTCAGAGGAAAAACTCAGCTGGTAGAAGCTTACTGGTGATTATGCCGGCATACAAGCGGCCAACACAATCAGTACAAATGGGTTAACTCAGCAAGCTTAGTTATACAATTGTACCAATAAGAAATCTGCCACTTCTACTATTCGCTCTACTCAGTGCGAGTAGAACACAAGTAAATGCTTATCCATCGTGCCCTTCTCTCCTAACAAATTATATGTTGATTCCCGATAAACAATAATCAGTGGACTGACCATTGGATAATAAGAAAATTGTCCAATCTTTGTCTGATAATTTCCTTGTACTGTTGCAACATGAAACCTTGTCATAATCATCCACAAACTGGTGTAATTTGGCTACAAAAAGGCCAATAGGAAACAGCAGGCAAGGCAACTAACTCCTGTTAAAATTGAGTTGTAATGATCTTTGTCTGTAATTATTTTCCAGTTAAATGATCCTGCTAAAGGGGTATAGTCATCTTGTATGACAAGAGGTTTGTAATTTGAGGAGTGTGCAATGATGTGATCAATGACATGTTGATGTCATCGCATCACCAATCTCATTTGCTACTACTTAAAAAGTGGAAATTATTGTGAATTAATGACAAAATTCAAAAGAATGGCAAATAAGTCCTCTGTGACAATGTGAAGTTACAAAGGAACCCTGAATAACCCTGAAAAACTTTCTACTCTGACAATAGCACTTCTTTTACCTTTTGAAGAATTGAAATTGGTGATATTTAAGTGGTCAGATTTGAACATGCCACCTAATTGCTTATAAAATATATGTAAAATTAATTTTGGAGGTGTATTGTCATTGCTTCAAGCAGCAATGAAACAGTTGCTCATTTGCTCAGCTTGATGTTAAGTGAATTTGCTTTGAAGACATTTTTCCTGCCACAGCATCAACTTGTCTAATTTGCTTCAATATTAATTTTGCAATACACCATCAGTCATGCAGAAAGGATGTTTTTTTTTTACATTTCCAATGATTCAATGAGTGTTAGGATAAAAGAGTTTGGGCAAGCCAGGAGGTGAGATGTTAATCTCATGAAATCACATGAATCCTCAGGGAAAGGGTGGATCTAAAGCACACAGAGTGAAGGTGAAGGGCTCAAGACACTTCATCGCATTAAAGATAATTGGGCAGGCTCTTCTAAGTGCAAATTACTCCTGTATCTTACACTGCTCAGAGCAGCCATTAGGGTTTCAAAGCTGCCATGAAATTGATGGTCCATGATTATAAATTCAGCAGGACTGCAGGCTGAAACATCGCCTGGCAAACACTTTTTAGTATGGAAATCTTTGTTGCAGTGATAACCGTGCAAATATGTCATAAGATTCCTGATTCTGTTCCACACTCCCCCAACTAGTTTGTGGAACACTGGGCCTGACTTTGATGTGATATGATTCTGTTTACAGCCGAGCCAGTCTTAACAGTCAGGTCAAACAAGTTGACTCATTGATGGCTTAAATGAGATATTAGACTGATTGCTGATAGGAGTTGGGAGTGAAATGTGTCCAAGTTGTGATTTGTCTGATAGCACAACACCAATCAGAATGTAGGTCAAGCACAACATTGTGGGCTGAAGGGTCTGAACTGTGCTGTAATGCTGCATGTTCTGTGGCACATCTAGCCCTGAGATGCAAAGGAATGTGGCCCTTGAATTCTCCTGTTATGCATTTTTCATCACCCATGATTCTCCAACCATTAATACTGTTGTATTTGGCTGGTACCACCATGTAATACCAGAAGAATGGCTAACGTTTCAATGAGCTATTGACATTGCAAAATGATTGCTGCCCTGATGTACAGGAGGGCCAATAAATAACTTCCATTAGTCTATTTTCTTTTTTTTAAAAAAGCATTTTTATTAATTTGGTAGAGAGAAATATTACATGTATGCATTGTTTATATATTAATTATTTATATAGCTTTTATATAATGCAATACAGAATATGAGCCATTTATAACTTATACATCATCTTATATAATTCTCAAAAAAAAGAATTTTTTTTCACCTCATATCCTAATATTGAGATATACATTGTGATTATCCAAATCTCTTCTAGTTGTATAAAAAAAATAAGAACAAAAGAAAAATGAAAAAAAGGAAGAAAAAAAAACCCATTCCAACCTAACCCTTCCCAGTAAACAAGGTCACCAGCAAATAAATTGTAAAGAATTGAGTATCGGCTCTCAGACATCGGATATAAAACTCCCCAGAGCACCCCTGCCTAAGTAATCAAATTATAATAATAGTCTATGAATGTCAAATTCAACCTTGATCTCTTTAACATTAGATTTAATTTTCTCCAAACTCAAGCAAGACATAACATCCTGAAACCACTGCATACGAGTTGGTGCTCTGCCGTCTTTACATCTTATCAAAATTGCTCATCTGGCCATCAGTGAAGTAAAAGCTACTATTCTTTTTTGAGTTGTAGCAATTTGATGGACCTAAAAATATGTTCAGGGACAGGAATCAAGAATGAATAGGAACAAGATTTGAATACATAATTTTCAGATGAAAATTGGGATCACATGCTTGATCTTATACTTCATTCTGTTCTCAACATCGTTTAATAAAATTTGAAGTTGTACATAGAATACATATAGACAATAGACAATAGACAATAGACAATAGGAGCTGGAGTAGGCCATTTGGCCCGTCGGGCCAGCACCGCCATTTTAGACCATGGCTGATCATTACCATCAGTACCCCTTTCCAGCCTTATCCCCATAACCCTTAACTCCGTTACCCACAAGAGTCTTATCTAACTCTCTTTTGAACATAGTCAGCGAATCCGCCTCTACCACCCCTCTGTGGCACAGATTCACACTTCTCTGGGTAAAAAAATGCTTTCTCATCTCCGTCCTAAAGGGCCTACCCTGTATTCTTAAACTATGCCCTCTAGTCCTCGTCTCCTCCATCATTGGGAACAAGTAATCAGACTTCACCTTGTCTATCCCCCTGATGATTTTGTATACCTCAGTCATGTCCAAAGTTAGATAGATAATCTCATTTTCATCCTGATGTTGACCCACCATATAACATGAGGCCCCTCTGATTCATGTTTTGGGAGTGTCCATAACTACAAGAATATTGGGAACAATTCTTTAAAATTCTATCACAGATTCCTAGGATTAAATTAGAACCATGTCCTTTGATTGCTTTGTTTTGTTATTCTCTAGAAGAGAGGATTTCCTTGAGTTCAACTCAAAAAAGAATAGTAGCTTTGACTTCATTGATGACCAGATGAACAATTTTGATAAAATGAAAAGAGAGCATTAGTCCATTTTGATAGTGTTAAAGTTGTCATAGCCATATCCAGAAAAAGCACATTGTATGAAATAATTATACACCAGAAGAGAGGTGGTCATTTACTCCTCTGCCTCAGTGTACTCGTAATTATATCTTCTCAGCTAAAAGTTTGCATGTGAAGTGCAGGAGAAGGGTCTTGGCACGGGCGTGGAAAGTTGGTGCAAGTCTAACAGGTGTCTCGGGCTAGAGCCAGGAGAAACTAAAGAATGAAATGTCTGTGAAGCATTTTTTAAATGGTGAAAGAATGAGATTGTTAGTGTTCAAAGGGATCTGGATGTCCTCCTATTCCACTCTATAAGACTCAAATTGCTGGAATAATAGGGAATTAACGATTATGGGAAATGGATGGGCAAGTGGTGCTGAGTCCACAGATAGATTAGCCATGATCTTGTTGAATGGTGGTGCAGGCTCGACAGGCCAGATGGCCGACTCCTGCTCGTGATTCGTTTGTTCTCACAGGACTATGAGTATCTTTTAAGAAATTAAGCATGTAACTCAAGAAATTGCCTTTTGCTCTCTGCCCTAACATAGTTGGCAGATTGCACCAAAATTGGTGATCTCTCATTTTCGTAAACATTCTTCGTGTCCAACACCTCTGTAAAATTCTATTAATCTAACTCCATTTCCTGAACAAAATTGAAGCTGATTGAAACCATTTCTGCATTTCTTCCCAATTTTGTATCAGGATTCAAATTCAAAAGAGAGCTTTTGAGCACTCATGAATCACCACGTTAGCTTTATCACACTGAACCATCAGCTAGATGCAAGCTGATGGAGGTGTTGAGTGAGTCAAGCAGTATCTGTGGGAGAAAAAGAACGGTGAATGTTTTGAGCTGAAACCCTTTACTGAGACTAGTTCAATGTAGACAAAGAACTTGTGTAAAGAGGGCAGGGTGGGAAGAGCAGGATAGGAGCCCCATGTGGGATTGGTGAAGCATGACAAACAGAGGCAGTATATTGGCAGATATCAGACAAAGGGAGAGAGAGGCAAGAAAAACAAAGGGTCTGGTGAAGGAAGATGAGTCACACAGGGTGGAATAGATGATCTCCACTTTACAGCACCAATAACCCTCAGGAGGCTTGATTGGTGTCCCATACACTGTTGTAAATATTCATTCCATGTAGCACTGTTGCACTTGCAGTAGTGTCTGCCATTTACAAAATGGGAGATGTCTCTCACAGAACAGTACAGAAAAGAAACAGGTCCTTAGCACACCTGTCAATATAGAACATGATGTCCTCCCTAATTTTCAACCAAAATATCGAAGAACAAAAGCCTTAGTTTCACGTTCCCCTTCAAGTTTCACACTGTCCGGACATAAAAATTTCACAATTCCTTCATCATTATTGGATTCAGCTTGAAACATCACCCTGAAAGCATCATCATGGGAGTGTCTTCACCAGACCTGCTCTTCACCAACATCTGAAGGGTGATTAAAGATGGGTGATAACCATTGGCTTTCTCAATGAATAAAATGAATAATAAGAGGTGTGGCCCTGTGTAACAGTAATGTTTCTGCTGCACAGTTCTAGAGAATTGGGTTCAGTCCTGAACCCCATCACTGACCATGTGGACTTTGCATGTTCCCACAATGGTTTCCTTTCATATTGGTGGGATAATTCACAACTGTAAATTACCACCACCTCACCCACCCACCCACCTCCAACCCCCGTCCGAGTGGAGCTGATCACCATTCATATAACAATAAGGAAATGAATGATTGATGAGCCAGGACTGACTTGATGGGCTGAACAATCTCCTACTTTTCAATAAAATTTTAAAAAAAAACAAGTGTAGGCCATGCAGTCCTCAATGCAATTCTGCCATCCAGTTATATCCCTGAACTTGGACCCCAGATCAAATCTACTAAAAAGCAATTATTGTATTTAATTTTAATTGCATTTAACATAAAAGTTTTAATTTAAAGTTAGGTTCAAGTAAATGGTTCTGAGAAAGGATTATGCAGATAGGCTGGGTGTGGATGGGGATATCAGAGTGAGAATCAGTGGAGTGGGGCAAATAACAGAGGGCATTGAGCAGCTGACTGCAAAGGATTTGTGGTGGAGCATCAGGTGGATGGATTGATGGAATATATTATCCAGAATGAATGAGTTTTCAAAATACACCCTAAACAAGCAAATGGGGAAATTTTGAATATTGTGCGTTTGTCTCTATTTCAGGTTTAAAATTACCAGGAATTACAATGAATTTCTTCATTAGAGGAATTCATGGGCCCTTCTCTCCAGTAGCACAAGCTTCATCACTAATTCCACTTCCCCACCCATCCCTGGAGTAAGATTTCAAAGTATACATTGAGGTTTGATTGCCGATCTTCTCAAACTCAACATCAAGTTCAATGTCCTGGAGTATCTACCCAGCTCCTGATATGTCCCTGCTCAATGCTCAGACATGTTTTTTTTTGCACATGGACAGGGTAAATTTAAATGGAAAAGAAGCCACAGGTTTGTTAAAATTCATAATTAAAAAGTGTAATATACAAGAGGTGGTAGGTAATGGAGATATGTTGAGGAAATTGAGAAGAACAATAGATTGAGATGAGCGATGATGGGAAATGGAGGGCAGAGAAAGAAATACATTTTGTAAATAATTTCTCAAATATATTTACTTGCATACCACAAGTACTGGAGTATTGATGGGCACAAGTGTGTTATTGAAGAATAATGAAGAAAAACTTTGAAGTAATTTGGCACAAAGAAGAAATAAGAATAGAAAGTCTGTTTGAATGATTAGTATAGGCTTAAATTAAATACTTAAATACAAGTTCCATTATCTAGATCTGTCTTTTACCCAAACTTGTATTTAAGATGGAACCAGTACATACAGTCCTTATTTAGCGTCAGCTAGTCAAATGTTTATCTTAGTATATAGTATATATATTTTACCTTTATATGTATATAAAACACTTCCCAATACATTAAAACATCTTCAACATAATAATATAGTATTTGTATTGTTTCATTCGGTTGTTTTAACTAATAAATAAAATTTTAAAAAAACATAATAATACAGTACATATTAATAATACAGGTAATAATAGATTTAATCACACTTTAAGGCCGAGCGGTACACATTTTACAGGGCCGAACAGTGGCCATTTTGTGGGGTGTTGCAATGATGCATGCTGCTTGCTTCTTCTTCTCTGCCCCCCCCCCCACTCCTTCCCTCCCTTCCACTGGGCCACTCATTTCCTCGCCCGGTTGCTGCTTTGCCCAGGCCGCATGTGGCAACGCCTGACAGCAAATGCGCATCACCAGCCTGATGATCGATGGGGTAGCAAGTCAATGGAAAGTGAGCTCTGCTCGAACTAGAAGTAGACATCATTCTCCTTCCAGCTGGCTCTTCATTTGGTAACAACGGATTGTTCATGAATTGAATGTTTTCAACCCGGGGACTGCTGTACGCAAGAAAAGAGGAAGGGTGATCTTGCTGAGTGAGAGTGACAATTAACGTTCAGAGGACCTCATAGAAGCATTTTAATTTTGAAAGGCCTGGAGTGAGTATATATGGCAAAATTGTTTTGCATGATATGAGAGTCAAGGACAAGAGGGCATAATTTAGGATTGATGGATGGTCATTTAAAACAGAGTTGCAAAGGAATTTCTTTGTCCAGTAAATGGTGAACCTTTGGAATTTGCTGCCATGGGCAGCTGTAGAGGCCAGGCATTAGGTGTATTTAAGGCAGAGATTGATAGCTATCTGAATAGGCAGGATATCTAAGGCTTTGGGGAGAAGGCAGGGGAGTGGGGCTGAGTGGGAGAATGGATCAGCTCATAATAGAATGGCGGAATGGACTCAACTGGCTGAATGGCCTACTTCTGCTCCTATATCTTATGGTCTGCTGGAAATTATGTATCAAACTATCAGAAGAGATGTGAGGAGACAATACCTCAGATTATTTTTGATTTCAGATTTATTCATATTTAAGATTTATTGTGAGAGTACATACATGACATCTTTTGTTCAGTGGGTGAGGCAGAATTACCACATTGGTAGTACAAAAAAACTGTACACAGTGTATACATGTAAACAAATAAAGAACTGTAAACAAATAACAAATGTAAACAAGCTGCGCAATACAGAGAGAATTAAAAAAAATCAACAAAGTGTGCAAGTAAGAGACCTTAAATGAGTCCTTGATTGAGTTTTTTTGTGGTAGAGTCTGATCATGGAGGGGTAGCAGCTGTTCCTGAATGTGGTAGCATGATGGTGAGTCTTGTGACCGTGTATACCTCTTTCCTGATGGCAAGAACAAGAACAGGGTGTGTACTGGGTGGTGTGGATCCATGATGATTGCTGCTGCTCTCCGACGGCAGCATTCCTTGTAGCTGTTCTCGATAGTGAGGCGGGTTTTGCCTGTGATGTCCTGGGCTGGAGGGCTTTACACTCAGGGCTATTGGTATCCCCATACCAGACCATGATGCAGCTGATAAGCACACTTTCCATCACACATCTATACAAATTTGCCAGGGTTTTAGGTGTCATACCAAAGCTCCATTAACTCCTAAGTAAGTAGAGATGCTGATGTGCTCTCTTCATTATGCAATTTTTGTGTTGGGTCCAGGAAAGATCCTCCATAATAGTGCTATCTCAGGATGGAATGAAGTGAGAGTGGGAATGAGAAAAGTGGGAGTCACCCTATTTAACCCCAGAAATGCAACATGTGAGAATCATTGGGGTATCTGCTGAACGACCTCCTACAAATGGACACTAATATTTTTAATAGAACTACAATAGCAAGCAAACAATGACAGTAACAACATAAAATAAAATCCAGAAATAATTAAGGATACATGAGTTGGTTGAACGTTAAAACTGATTTTTTAAAAATTCAACTTTGAAAATAACATGATTACAGCAGTGTTAAAACTTCCAATCTTTGAAATCATTTTTTGGAACACTACAAATAATGCATATACCGCCGGGATCAATGCAGTACTGAACTAATCCACACTGAAACAGGCCTGATAACTCAAAGTGACAGGCTAACCAATGAGTTATTAAGGAATTTCTCAAACAAAATCAACAGTCAAATGTCCCCAATGAGAACAGTGTTTATACACAGCAAGTTTTAAGCAATAAAACATTGCAAATGAATTGTTGAATTAATTATGTAAATATGGAATATGTATTCAGTATTTTTTTTCTACGACACATATGTGAGGAAACAATAATTTATCAGGAAGCCAGTACACCAGTGTGTTGTATAATTGTTGTTAATGAATAAATGAGCAATTATAAGTTTAAAAAATGATTGTAGATGCTTTTCGAACATAATCCAAAAACTGAATGACATATGAGAGGTTTTCTCAAACACCCTATTCAGGAGGCATCTGGTTCAGTGGAGTCACAGCTTTGTGCTGGCAAATTAGTTGAGCAGAAATGTCAAATCATTTAAACATCATTTATGAATTTGAACTTTATTCGCATGAAAAATGCATCAGTATCTGGTACATAGTTATTTGGATCACTTTATGTTTTCTCCTTTGTGGTTTCTTCAATTGCTGTTGAAAGTTTATAAGAACGTGATCATAGTCCATGCTCTCAATCACTGGCTCTGCATGGTTAGCTAGTAGAAGCTATTAATGTACATTGAGGCAGAACTAAGTTTTGGCTTTATTTATCAAGTGCACCAGGCAGTAGGATAATAAAATGCATCTAGAAATAAACAAAATTAGATAATGTATAACTTTAACTTTGCTAATTGGCTTCAGGGATACTAGAGAAAGATGGAGAGATAGGAATTTTTGTAGCCAAGCCATGAATGACAGTGAATTTGAATATTTTTATAACATAACAAAATTTATCCCTTAACAGATAACTTGCATAATCTTTGCAAAGGTTCCCTCAGAAAAAAAAAGAAGCCGAGCAGAAAGTTTCATTAAATTGAAATGCATTTCGTTGTCAGTGATAGGAATAAAGACCACAGATTATTGAGCCATTCAATGTTTTCTGGCAAAATAATAAAGATATTAGAATAAAAATATTTAATGAGAAAGTTTTTTTTTCAGAATGACAAAGGGATGATGATGACAATGGAGGTTATTGTCATACACATAAGTACAATGTATACATACCCTGAAATTCTTATACTGCAGCCAAACATGTATTTTTTGTAAAAAAAAACTACAATAGTATACATTAAATTTCTTCAATATGGAAAGGGAGAACAAATATAAAAGATAGTTAAACAGATATTTCTAATCACAGGGGAAGAAAAAAGTGATCTTTCAATAGTGCAGGCATGTCTTTCTGTGGCCCCTGAGTAGCTTAAATTTAGGGTCGTAAGCAAGGTTCAAGGGCTTCAGGCTTCTGTACCTTCTGCTCAAACATAGTAGCAAGATGAGGTTGGGACCAAAGTGATGGAGGGATTGGCCTTCCTAAACAAATGCATAAATGTTGCGCTCTATATGAATCAGCAAACAAATTCAAGGGTTGAGTAAAATTGCTAGAATTTTAGTTGAATTATGCCACCTTATGTTTTATATAGCTTGTTCCTTGTGGTTTTGAAGAACTTATTTTTTCACTCATTAAACAAAGTACAGACAGCTGCAACTCACATAGAGTTGCACTGCATAAAAACAGGCGCTTCAACTCACCTCATCTATTCTCAGAATGACTTTGTCCCTGATAGGTGGGAGTCCATAATTTGGGGGTGGTGATTGAGAGGATGGAATTGTTTATGTTTGCCACTGGGTATCCATAAAATTAATATAAGGAAAGTGAGTGGATAAGAGATCATCTTAATGAACCTCCAATTGCAAGGTTTATGGCAACAGTAACTGAGGTCTTGCAAAGCCAAAGATGATTTTCTAGCATCTGGTTGATTATAAACAAATGACGTTAAGGAATTGATGGAAAATTGTCCATGTCCCCGTACTTTTCAGGTGACAACATTCCCATTTAGCTGGTGTAACTGCTCATCTGATATATGCAATAAATGGTTCTAAACTGCTCTCTTTTCAGTCATTCAGGTTCAGGCAAACTTTGATGCTAAGTTGAGAGTGAAATATACATTACCACGAGAAGAAAACAAAATCTGAAGAACCTGCAGTCACAATTCCACTTCTAATTTAGCACATTTTGATGGGGGGGGGGGGGGGGGGGGAAGAAATAGCTTTATATTTTATTAAACAGTGCCTGATTATTTTCTGATTAGTTTCAATGCAAGGAAATCTGAAAGCTGACCTAGAATATATTTTGCTTTATGCTTTCCATATTTAATGACAATAATTTGGTCAAATGGAAACAAATTCACTTTACAAGGCAAAATGGCCACTCAATGGATGGCTTCAGATGGTAGGTACAGGCAATTTTGCTATAACTAGCATGTAAGAGAATTCCTTCCTACGCTTGTATAAAAAACTGGCAGCGCTGCTGCTGGTGCAGGCCTGTAGAGAGTGGGGAGCAGAGACACAGCTATCCCCCATGGGATCCAACTGCCCAGTCCAACTGCTGTCGGCCCGTACAGACTTTAAACGGCCTGTTAAAGGAGCTGAAGGTAGTTTATTTTAAAATCCTGTGACCATGGGGTCTGGACCCAAGAAGGTGGTACCTATGTGTGTTTGAGGGGTTGTATAGGAGGAAAAACCCAACACCCAACCCCAACCCACCAATTTTCCCCTGCAACTGCTGCAACCGTGTCTGCCTGTCCCACATTGGACTTGTCAGCCACAAACGAGCCTGCAGCTGACGTGGACATTTACCCCCTCCATAAATCTTCGTCCGCGAAGCCAAGCCAAAGAAAGATACTAGGAAAGAAGAGGACTGGCACAGGAAAATGGGGAGATCACTCCTGTTTTAGGACAGGCAGAGGAGATGTCCCATAGGATGTTGACCAAATGCCACAGACCAGTGAGGGGCTCTGAGATTGAAAAGTACACAGTCAATGGGCTGTTGGTGACTTGAGGTGAGGAACACATGCGGGCTGCTGTTGTGCTTGAGGATCTCGCACCAGGCTGCAGACTGCTTGAGACTGAGTTGAGGCTGGCTGAAGGTGTATCAGGTATTGGAACCAGGATGCGAGAGGAAGCCAAAGGTGCTGATGGCTTCGTGATAGTGTCAGAGTTTCAGAGCTGGAGCTCAGGTTGCCAATAGTTTAGATTGAAGGCTGTGTGGCTGCGGAGGCTGTGGGAATACAGGAGGTGAATCATGGACACAGTGACTCTGGGAGACTCTCTTTTGCTTCTCTTTCTCTGAATGTAAGGAGCGCTAGGCAATATTTGATGATGGCAATTTTTGTCTGCCTTATGGTAGACTAAAGGAAATTTCATGTAACATCACATTTTATGTTTTATTATATGGCTGATGCACCATCAACTGCCACAAAAGAGTGAGGTTGTGAAACTGATTGGCTTTTATTGACTAGATTGGAGCACCAATGAACCTCATTGACTGATCATGGCAGGGTGAATGGGGATCATGCAAAGGAGTTATGGGTAGGATCGGTCATGGGAGGCGTGTCCAGCTGGCAGCAGCCAAGCACAGTATAACAGTGGTTTCCACATTTACCCTTCCTCTTTACAAAGAGTCCTGCAGGGTGAGAAAAAAAGAGAAAGCAAAGCCATATATAGACGTATACATATTTTACAGGTCAAGTCTGTCAGGGGGTCTCCTCTGCCACAGCGAATGACATGATAATGGTTGGGATGTAGCTGTGGCACCCTGAGTAACATGGGGTTGATCTGTCATCACAGTCCTCCAGGGGGAAGGGACAAGTGAAAGGAGGAGGGAGGGTGGTGCTGGTGCATCATGGGCGATAACAGTTTCTGGGGGTGGAGTGTGGTTGGCAGAAGGTTCGGGGACACCTCCCCCCCAATATGGCAGTAGGGAAAGTGTCTGTTGGTAGTCAATAGCAGTTGGAGGGGTGCTCAAAGGTGCAAATCCTGGATTGAGATCGTGTCCTCGCTCTCATCAGGGAAAGCCACGTAGGCATACTTGGGGTTTGCACAGAGGAGGTGGACCTTCTCTACTAGTGGATCAGTCTTAGATTGCCTGGTGTTCTTCTGAAGCAGGACCCTGGAGGTCAGCCAGGTAGACAGCATAGTCCCTGATGTAGACTTCCAAGGGAAGGCAAACATGTGTTCATGAGGTGTATTGTTAGTGGGCATACAAAAAAGTGATCGTATGGAATAGAGCATGTCTGGGAGGATCTCTTGCCAGTGAGAAACAAGGAGGCCCTGTGACCTTAGTGCCAGGAAGATGGTTTTCCAGACCATGGCTTTCTTCCTTTCCACCTGCACATTCCCTCTGGGATTCCCTCTGGTCCTGCTTATGGTGATGCCTATGGCCAGCGGATACTGCTGCAGCTCATCACTAATGAATGAGGTCCCCCGGTCGCTGTGGATGATGTAGGGGTACCCAAAGAGCATGAGGGCCTTGATGAGTGTAGCTGTGGTCATATCTGGGCAGGGGATGGCAGAAGGAAGCAAGAGTATTTAGCGACGATGGTAAAGAAATACATGTTCTAATTTGATGAAGAGAGAGGCCCCTTGAAGTCAGTGCTCAGGCGCTCAAAAGGGCAAGTAGCTTTGATCAGGTGCACCTTGTCAGGATGGTAGAAGTGCGGTTTGCACTCGGAACACACCTGGATGTTTTTGGTCATTGTTCTGACTTCCTCAGTGGAACATGGAAGGTTCTGGGCTTTTATGAAATGGAAGAACCTAGTCATTCCAGGGTGGCAGAGGTTGTTATGGAGGGTCTGCAATTTGTCCATTTGGATACTGGTACATCCAGCGGGATAGGATGTCCAAGGGTTCATTAAGTTTGCCAGGGCGGATAAGGATGTATAATTATAGATGGACAGATCAATTCTCCACCTTAGGATTTTATTATTCTTGATTTTTCCCCTCTGCCTATTATTGATCAAAATGGCAGCCCCCATGTCTTGCAATGTGGTGTTGCTGGCCCACAGAGGAGATGGTGTCGATTGCACTGTCTGGGGCGATGGCTGTCAGAACTTGGCACTGCTACATTTTGTGTGCAGTTTAGACTGGCAGACTTTTGCATAATGTTCTCTTTTCCCACACCTAACTCATCCGCCTCCTTGGCAGGACAGAGTTTCCTTGGGTGCTTGCCCTGCCTGCAGTAGCATTTGGGGTGGTCACCTGCCACGGCGGTTGAGGTCAGATCGCTAGAGGAGCACGATGATACCCACGACCAATTGCTCACGGCGTGGAATGATGCCCCGTCCCAAGATAGTGGTGCCCATGGTGGCCAAGATGTGGCCAAGTAGTCATCTGAGTTTTGGAGGGCAACCTCCAGCATCTGTTAATTCAACCGCTCCTTGCAGGTTGAGCACCTTCTGTTCCAGGAGTCGCTGTCTTATGTATCCAGACTGGATGCCAGCCACATAGGCATCCTGGATGAGGTTCTCTGCGTTTTGGGCATCTGACATGGATTTCCAGTTGCATGCCCTGCAGAGGACCTGGAGGGCCTGTAAGTACTCAGCACTCCACCCACCTGGTCACTGCTTCTTGGTGACCAGGAGATGCCATGCATAGTCCTTGTTCATCTCCTTGCTGCTCCTTTCTAATTTCTTTCTTAAGATTCCTTCTACACTCCTTGTAGTCCTCCTTCAAACTCTCAGCTCCCTGCTCTTTATACCTCTTGTACTCCATGCTCTAAGCTCATCTACCTTGTTCACTATGCTTCTTGCATTAAAATATATGTATTTCAGAGAATGACCCTCACCTATATTCTCTTTTCTACCTTTTACCCTAATCTTCATCCTACCTTTGTTATCGTTATTATTCCTATCTAGGTGGCTATGCTCCCTTGACACTGCACTCACACTCTGTTCCCCACCCCCCTGCCAAACTAGTTTAAACCTTCCCCCACAGTTCTAGCAAATCTGCTTGCAAGCACATTGGCCCCCCCTCCAGTTCAAGTGGAGTCTGTCCCTTTTGTACAGGTCCGACCTTCCCCAGAAGAGATCCCAATTGGAGGCAAGGTGACTAGTGGAGTTCCTCAGGGATCGGTCCTGGGTCCACTATTGTTTGTTATATATATTAATGATCTGGAAGTAGGGGTGGAGAATTGGATAAGCAAGTTTGCGGATGATACAAAGATTGGTGGTGTTGTGGACAGTGAGAAAGATTACTGTAGATTAAAAGGTGATTTAGGAAGGCTAGAGGTGTGGGCTGAGAAATGGCTAATGGAATTTAATACAGATAAGTGTGAGGTGTTACATTTTGGAAAGGCAAATCTAAATAGGTCATATGCATTAAATGGTAGGCTATTGAAATGTGCAGAGCAACAAAGGGATTTAGGAGTGATGGTAAATAGTACCCTCAAGGCTGATACTCGGGTAGATGGTGTGGTGAAGAAGGCATTTGGAATGTTGGCCTTCATAAATCTGAGTATTGAATTCAAGAGTAGGGAGGTTATGATGAAATTGTACAAGGCATTGGTGAGGCCAAATTTGGAATACTGTGGACAGTTTTGGTCACCAAATTATAGGAAAGATATAAACAAAATAGAGAGAGTACAGAGAAGGTTCACAAGAATGTTGACAGGATTTCAAGGTTTGAGTTACAGGAAAAGGTTGTGCAGACTAGGGCTTTTTTCTCTGGAGCGTAGAAGATTGAGGGGGTCTTGATAGAGGTGTTTAAGATTTTAAAAGGGACAGACAGAGTAAATGTGGATAGGCTTTTTCAATTAAGAGTGGGGGAGATTCAAACTAGAGGGCATAGTTTAAGATTGAAGGGGTAAAATTATAAAGGGAACATGAGGGGAACTTTCTTTACGCAAAGGGTGGTAGGGATGTGGAATGAGGTTCCGAAAGACCTAGTTGAGGCGAGATCATTGGTTACATTTAAGGATAGACTGGATAGTTACATGGAGAGGAGAGGACTGGAGGGGTATGGACCGGGTGCTGGTCAGTGGGACTAGGAGGGTGGGGATTTGTTACGACATGGACTACTAGGGCCGAACTGGCCTGTTCTGTGCTGTAAATGGTTATATAGTTACATGGTTATATGTAACTTTTCTGAACTTGCACACATTACATACACGTGCACATAGAATTAGAAGGGGGTTAAGGTAGGTAAAGTTGATAGTAATAAGTTAAAGTTTGATCCTATTTTTATATTTAAAGAAAATTAAACCTAGTTTTGTTTAAGTAACTATTTGTCTTGGTGAATTTCTATTGCTACTGGGTTTTGGGGTCCTCTGGGCTCATAACACTACCAACCTGTCTCTCTTTTAGATTGGAAGCCTGAGCACCCAAGGAAAAACCTATGTGGTCACAGGGAGAATGTGCAAGCTCCAGCAGACAATAGTGTAGGTCACAGATGAATCCTATTTGCTGGAGTTTGAGGCAACATTTCGACAATTTACTACTGTGTTTTCTTGGTGTAGGCATCACATCTAAGGTACCAGTGGGAACATTTCATATTATTTTTTACCTTTCTTCTTGATTGATTTGAGTCATAAAGACATCAAAGGGCAGCCTTTGCATTCCTTTTTTAGTTTGGAAGCTAATAAGTTTCAAGTGGGTTATTTGCAAATTATTTGTTTTTTTATAGAATTAAATATTTAATCCATTTTACATTATATGAGGCTTTTGGACAAAAGCAAGTCTTTGAATATACTCGGCACAAGTTAAACACATACTTTAAATGATTTGAAACACAACATTTTGCATAAGATAAATAAATACACCAAGAAATTTTTCAGGGAAAGTAAAAGAAAAATTGGCTACAAGGCTAATTCAAAAATTGAGCTTCTCAGAGAGATAATCAAAGGAAGAAAGATCAAAAAGTTTGTGAGGGAATTCCAGAGAAAGAAACTTGGCAGCTGATAGTACAGCCAATAACTTTTAAGTGAAGGTCAATAAGAGTATGCAAAATATTAGGCTCAGTGAATAGATTGGAGAAACTGAATAGTCAATACAGCACTTCTACTTCCTCAGGAGTTTGCAGAGGTTTGGTATAACACCAGGTACCCTTGCAAATTTCTTCAAATGTTTGGTGAAAGTGTGTGTCTGGTAGTGGAACATTAGTAACCCTGAGCAAAAAGCTCTAAAAAAGGTAGTGGGCACAGCCCAGGACATCACAGGCAAAACCCTCTCCACCATCAAGAAGATCTATAAGGAACACTGCCATTGGAGAGCAGCAGCAATCGAGGACCAGTATCACCCAGGACATGGTCTGTTCTCACTGCTGTCATCAGGAAAGAAGTATAGGTGCCACAAGACTCGCACCACCAGGTACAGGAAAGGCTGCTACCCGTCCACCACCAGACTCTTTTAACCAGGGACTGATTTAAAGACTCCTACTCTTTCACCATATTGATTATTTTTCTCTCTGTATCGCAAAGTAAATTTGTTTACATTTCTCTATTTGTTTACATGCACATGTGTCTTCTTGAGTACAGTTATTTTTGCACTGGTAATTCTGCCATGCCTTATGGGTAAAGAATCTTAGGGTTACATGTGATTTGATTGGAAAATAAGTCTTATGAGGCAAGGGAGCTGGGACTTTTCTCTTTGGAGCGAAGTAGGATGAGAAGAGATCTAATAGAGATCTACAAGATTCCGAGAGCTATAAACAGGGTGGACATCCATGGCCTTTTTCCCAGGGCAGGAAAAGCAAATACCAAAGGACATGTGTACAATGTGAAGGGAGGGAAGTTTCAGGGAGACGTGAGGGGTGAAGGGAGGGAAGTTTCAGGGAGACATTTAGGGGTAAGTTTTTTTTACACATAGAGTTGTGGGTACCTGGATTGCATTGACATGGATGATGGTGGAGGCTCAAAAATTAGGGGTATTTAAGGGATTCTTAGACAGGCACATAAATGGAGAAAAAATAGAGGGTTATGAGGTAGGGAAGTTTATTTTCTTTTTTTGGTAAGAGTATACGGCAAAATATATGTTGGCACAACATCGAGGACCAAAGGGCCTGAACTGTGCTTTAGTGTTCTATGCTCTATGTTATGTATGTACTCTGACCATAAATCTAAACTTTGAATTTTGAAATGGATGAAAAAAAAGAAAGTAGGCATCATTGAGGAGAAAGGGATGAGGAGATGTGAGAAATACTGGAGAGAGAGAGACAAAGATGCAAGATTTGGCTTACTGGACAAGTGAAGGAGCAAAACACAACAAATGAAAAAGTTACTAAAATCCTTGCACTTGTTGAGTGCATAAGGTTAAAATGTTATTCACGAGAAATGGAGTGGAGGATTATCTTTGCTCTGCAGGTGGATTGTGGAACAGTGCTGACTTTGTCAGGAGAGAACAAGGCCTGATAATACTTGAAATTTCCCTTTGATGGCTATTACAACATACTTAGTGCTTCACAGCCATTTAGTAAAAGCCAGTCACACAATAACTGAATGATTATAGTGATTGTCATACCCACACTCCTGTTCGGCTCCGAATCATGGGTCCTCTACCGGCATCACCTACGGCTCCTAGAACGCTTCCACCCGCGTTGTCTCCACTCCATCCTCAGCATTCATTGGAGCGACTTCATCCCTAACATCGAAGTACTCAAGATGGCAGAGGCCGACAGCATCGAATCCACGCTGCTGAAGATCCAACTGCGCTGGGTAGGTCACGTCTGCAGAATGGAGGACCATCGCCTTCCCAAGATCGTGTTATATGGCGAGCTCTCCTCTGGCCACCGTGACAGAGGTGCACCAAAGAAGAGGTACAAGGTCTGCCTAAAGAAATCTCTTGGTGCCTGCCACATTGACCACCGCCATGGGCTGATCTCGCCTCAAACCGTGCATCTTGGCCCCTCACAGTTCGGCGGGCAGCAACCTCCTTTTAAGAAGTCCGCAGAGCCCACCTCACTGACAAAAGACAAAGGAGGAAAAACTCAACACCCAACCCCAACCCACCAATTTTCCCCTGCAACCGCTGCAACCGTGTCTGCCTGTCCCGCATCGGACTTGTCAGCCACAAACGAGCCTGCTGCTGACGTGGATATTTACCCCTCCATAAATCTTCGTCCGCGAAGCCAAGCCAAAGAAATAGTGATTGTTTTTAACACATCTCTGCCTGGTTTTCAGTGCAGCCTCACTCCACAACAACAGCTTTGCTGCGAATGATAAGTCCAAAATACTGCCTGGAATAGCTGCGAAAAAAAAAGCCAAACATTTTTGAATAAAATGTTGCTGACAAGTTTGATATGTACATTAATAATTCAGATGGTTCTATTTTAGCAATCGGGCCACTCTAATATTCATTGTATGGTTTCTGTCCTGTTCTTGTGATTTCCTTTTTTCCAGGGGTAGAAATTTGCATGACAGTTTAATTTTTGCCATTATTTCTTTTTGTCATAGACTACATATTTAAAAAAAAACTTTGATATAATTTTATGTGAGTGGTTTTAACCCATATTATTCTGTTGAATAATGCCAGGAGTTGCTTCTCTTGAAAAAGCAAGAAAAGATAAATTAATTAAATTAAATAAAAAGATTTCAATCCAACTTAAATATCTAGAAAAGGCTGTCAACTTCTAAATAGGAAGAACCAAGTATGTGTCATGCATAAAGTTGAATTGATTTGGTAGCCTAAAAAATAACCACAACCACATAACAATAATTAGCAGGGGATCAAATTCTGATGGATACAATGGCCCAAATCCCCTGGGTTTTTTTTTCTGCTGTTATAGGAAAACAAAGCTTTTTTTCCCCCCCTGTGTTCAGGAGTGTTATTAAGTTTCACATTGTAGGAATTGAAAGTATGCTTCACCTGAATCTGTGCTACTTTTACTGAAATGCATGTGACTTGCTGGAGGTGTTGCACTTCATAATGCTGATGGAGAGAGTTACACATGAATGAAGGATAAACAGCGATTAATTTCAGTCAATAAATAACGGTTTGGAGCCTCTCATCCAAGAGGAACAATCACTTCTCCATTCTTCCTGCCAAATGAGCTGATTAGGAAAACAGGGAGTTGACCACATAAATCAGTCTTAATTTCGCCTTCCCCATTAAAAGCCAACCATTAAGACTATTCTCGGCTCATTTGAGCCTTTCCTGTTTCATACTTTCCATTTTTGCAAAAGTGGGGGGAGTTCGCTCATCATAAAATTTCACTTTGGCTGGTTTATCATTTGCATCTAAGTCAATAAATTGCAATTAGCATAAACAATTAAACTAGAGACTGTGACAATTTCACTCCCTCAAAACGCCATCAACCACTGGCAGGACTGAAACAGTACTTTGCTGTGGATACACTACAATATGGAGAAGGTAATAAAAACTTTTAATAGACCTCTAAGAGAGGGTTCAGACTTTCTGAAAAAGTCTTGTTATACAAAACTCTAGAACAAGCTATGATATTCATCTGGCAAAAACGGTCCCTTGGAAAATTTCATTTTGATGAAATTTCATTGCAAATAACTGGGGAAAATTCAATAATATTGGTGTTCTTTGTGTATCTGTGATCAGGCAGAAATGGCAACCTAATTGTCATAATTGTATGCAAATAATTCCACAGTACAGATTTTAAACCACATAGTGGTACTTCAGCTGAAAATGGCTGCATCTACTCAGGAGCAGAAGAAGCAGATGCTTAATTGAGGCAAAATAAGTCGAATCCCTTCTTCAATTAAATCTCAAACTACTGAAGTCAGCTTTCATATTGTAATCAGATTTATAGGACAACAGCGTCAAGTCCAATTTGACCTCCCAGGTGAAAAAGCTCAGAATCTGTGATATAAACATTTGGGATGTTAAGCTCCCTACAATAAGATAATAATCCAACCCAAGTTGCACTGCCCAGTCAAGATATCAAAGTTTACTCCATATGATGAGCCCATGTACTTCCAACAATATTTCCAGTATTGGACTTCTGGGGTCACTAATTATTGTTGAATTAGGAAATTCCAAGTTAAAAGCTTTTTTTTTGGTGAAAGAAGGCTTTGTTATCATTGAACAATAATATTGAGAATTATATTAACTTTTCACTCAGAGTGACAAAATGAGAGTTGAATTTCCATTGTTTTGTTCTTGGTCATCATCTAAGAAATTCTGGTTAGACTGCACCTCGAACGTTGTGTCCCTACCGGTGGAAGACTGGCATATTGGTTCACACAGACACAGTGGGCTGAATGTCTCGATCCTTTCAGTACTTTTCTACGATTTATGTTGGGATTTATTTGTGGTTGAAGGAGTGCAATGAAAGTTCACCAGACAGATTCGTGGAATGAGGAGGTGGTGGGGGTAATGAATGGATTTTTTGTATGAGAGGTTAAAAATACTAGGTCTATACTCTTGAGTTTATATCAATGAGAGATGGTTTATTTGAAGCTTATAAAATTCTACCAAGACTAGACAAACTGGATGTTGGGACAACTTTTCACCTGGCTAGAAGAGAAAGTCACCGTCTCAAAGATGAAATGAAATTTCTTTACTCAGAGAATCGTGAACCTCTGGTGTTACCACGGAAGGTTGTAGATGTCATGTCACTGCGTGTATTTAAGAAGCAATTAAAGAATAATTTATGGGTACAAAAGATGTCAAAGAATATGGGGACAGGAGTAAAATGGTGCAGGAAAATAAGCCAAGAGTAGGAAACCTGGACTAAGGAGTGGCAAATAGAACTTGACTCTGACAAGTACAAGGGGTGGCATTTTGTAAATCAAATTATGTAGGAATTAAGCAGGGAGTGACAGAGCCTTGGAATGTGCTGTCGAACGGAGAGGCCTAGGGTTAGGGTTAGGGAGCATAATTGCCTGAAAGGCAACTCAGGTGCACAAGGTGGTGAAGAAGCCACATAGCACATTTGACTTAATTGAGTAGAAAAGTTGGGACCTCATGATTCAGCTGTACAAGATGTCAGTGAGACGACACTGGAGTACTGTGCAATTCTGGTTGCCCAATAATAGGAAGGACACCAATAAATTGGAAGAGGTACAGAAGGCTTGAGTCATTGATTAGATAGGCTAGGATATTATTCGCTAAAGAATAATTGGCTAAGGGGAGACCTTATACAGGTTTATGAAATCATGAGTGCCATGAATGAAGGGAATGCTCACAGTTCTTTACCCGGTTAGATTATACAAGAACTGTAGGGCATATGCTTTATGTGAGAGGGGAGAGATTTAAGAGGGAGACACAGAGCAATTATTTCACTCACAGAATGGTCCATATCTGGAGTGTTCATCTGGAAGAAACTGAAGATTTAGATTTAGACAACTGTAGCATGGTAACAGGCCATTTTGGCCCACGAGAACATGCCACCCAATTTACACCCAATTAAGCAGTCAAGATATTAACCTATAACTCCGGTATGATTTTTTTTGAATGGTGGGAGGAACCTGGAGCACCCAGGGAAAACCCATACAGACATGGGGAGAATATACAAACTCCTTACAGACATCATGGGATTCGAACCCCCGTCCCAATCGCTGGCACTGTAAAGGTGTTGCACTAATGGCTACCACAACTGTGCTGCCCCTAACTGGACATAATTTTGACATTCAAGAGACATTTGGGCATATTTATGGATCATAAGGGCTTAGAATAATATGAACCAAATTCAGGCAAATGGAGCTATCCCAGAATGCCAACTTGTTCAGCTTGATGAGATGGGTCAAAGGATCTGTTCTGGTACTATATGATTCTCCATTCATCTTCCATGGCGGAACTGAATGAGTCCTAATTTCCTCTCCAAATATTGGTTGTGAGCAACAGCTTATTTTATGAGGACTTGCTAAAGTTCAATTGAGAATTCAAGGAAGCTTGGACACACATTTCTTCATATCCTCGAGACATCTATCAAATGAGTTCTAATCAACTACCCTTGGAAAATTCTGCAAGAAGCAAAGCGACTTACATGACTACTGAGAAACCAATGATTTAACAATCCCATCCCTCAGCTACCACTGACCAAAAGATATTGTCAAGTCAAGTCTTCATACAATTATAACACTCCATGTAAAGTCTCATCTAATGTCTTGTAAATACAGACAACAAATGATCAGTTCATCAGTTAACTGCCATCTTTTCTTCAGCGGCCTCATCCACTGAGGAATTTTTTGGAAGGTGATGAATTGGGGACATGAATTGAACATCCCAATTAACCAATGTTTTTTTTATTTGCATACAACATTCAAATTAGGGTCAATAAATTTGGAACACACAATTAAGCTTGGTAATCTGTGAGCTTCTGGAATTCGGTTTGTACTTTAATTGTGGTGGTCAGGCTATGACATTACAGACATACAGTATGGTAGCAGGCAAGGACTGCATTACCACTATGCCAACTAGGCAGCTGCCAAGGTCGCAGACTTCAGAGGGGTGCTATTGAAGTGAGATTACAACAGTTCCGGCACCTCTGCTTCATGAAAGACGTGGTTCGTCTAACATGCTATAAGAACACACGTTAGTCTGGCAAGGCGGAGGGAGGAAGTGGTACAGCACTTGTCGAACGTCACTTTAGTATTGCACCCACTGATCAGCCCAGACAGCATCCACCCTACCCCCGCACCCAGCCCAGCCTAGGTCACAAAGTAGTCTGGCACTGGTTCTGGTTACAGGTCCTCAGTCCATGAGTGGATGCTGCCCAATTACACCCAATTAGCCTACACCCCTGGTATGTTTTGAATGGTGGGAGGAAACCGCAGTGCCCAAAGGAAACCCATGCAGACACGGAGAGAACATACAAACTCCTTATAGATAGCGCAGGATTCAAACTCTGAACCGGTCGCTGGCGCTGTAACAATGTTGCGCTACCTGCTATGCTGAATCATGCTGCTTGCTGATGTGAGAATTGAACTCGCTCTGCTGTAAATTGTGTGTGTAGATAATCAAAAGACCCTGAAAAGTAGTAGATCAAAGAATCAGCTTTGTAAACGAATTCTGCAGTTTCAAACTTTGATTGATTGATAGAATTTGAAGCAATTCTAAGTGCATATATTTTGGCAGGTTTGGACTTGAGGTTTTGATTCCATTATGTCAAGGCAGAAAAACATGTCCAAACAATCCCTGCCATCCAATCACATGATACAAATTATGTTTTGAAATGCATCCCAAAATTCCAATTCTCCATGGTGATATAAGGCTCAATGAATGTTGAAAAAAATCAACTATTTTTCAAGGAGATCCCTTGGTGCAGCTCTCAAGGAGACAGAAAAACTCAAATAGATGCAATTGTGTATGAATAGTTATTTAGTCAAATATTTCAGCAAGTAAATGCATAATAGGGAATGAGCACTCTATAGAAACAGTTCAGATTATGGATCATTCCTGTTCTTCAGGGACATACATTTGGTATTCAGCAGAATGTAACTGTCAGGCTTCAAAGATGTAACTTGAGATTGCAGGTACATTTTGTAACTGAGCTGGGGAGAGATGGAAATTTCCCATTATTACAAGCTGTATCTTTAGTTTTTCATGTATCTAAAATACCAAGTGAATTGAGAATCCATCAGAGTGGGGACTATGTTGAAGATATCAATTTTGAATGTCATATGTCCCCACCTGCTTTTCATCATAATCCTTTTAGGAATAGGTTCTGGTGACTAATCTATAACTAATGGTGCCTGAGAAATTTAGTTATGTAGAAGTTAAAGAGGTCATTTAAACCACTCTTGCTCCTTTCCACCTGTGAAGGATAAAACCTTGTGTTTTTGATTCTTAGTTAATTTTGTGCTTGTCTCTTGAAGAAAGATAATTATTTGTAGCGTTGCCATAGTAACTATGACATAATATGTTGTAATATCCATGCAGACTTAAAGCTTGCATCTCATTCTTTGACAAACTATGAAGGGAATGTGAGGTCGAGATAATTTTGTTTAATTCACCTTATTTCTTCTTGCATCTCTCTTTGAAGTTAAATATTGTTATATTTTTAAATATAGTATATGCTTTGTTTATTCATCATTATGAAAATCTTAATTTGAAGTTATGCAAAATGTTTATCCATTTTATCAACAAATTAAAGCTACATAAAGCTGCATTGATAAAGTTTGGTTTATTGGATTAAAAAAGATAGTAATTTGGAATATCATAACCCAAGTTGCCTTGAAGATGACACATTTTGAAATTAGGAAATACCTACAACCTGGAAAGTGTTATCTATATTTTGATTCAAAGAGAATTTTTAATTGTGAAGTTTGTTTGAAAGAAAGTCTCATAAAATTTGTCTGAAAGATTTCAACTCATTAAAAGCAAAGAGACATCCTCACTGTAACAATAGAATATTCCAATTCTCTGAGAATATGTCTATGTTGTCTGTGAATTGTGCAGTTTAAACCAAGCCGAGGACTGCAAGACACCTGTGACCTTGGAAAGATAAGATACAGCTCTGGTTTGCAGAATCAGGCAGGAAGCCCAGAATTTGTTATTATAAACACCTAATAAGAAAGTTTGTGTGCATATCCACAGATTTAAGAGAATTTAACTAAGCAGCAATCCTCTTAAAGGGACCAAGTAAGATAGAAATTTGTTTACAGTACCCAGAATCCAAGATAGGCCAGGAGAAGACAGGATGCAGTGTAAAGAACCCAAGATGGAAAAAAGGAAGTCTCGTCGGGCTAAAATTTCTCAAAGAACTGTTTGGTTGTGAATTGAGCCAGCAAAGTGGACCGACAACGCTTGGCAGGAGGTTGGAACCAGCCACCAAAGAAAAAGCAGTTTCAACTACCAAGCAAGAAGAAGACTCTGATAGGGCACCACAGATCTCATTAGCTGACTTAAATGTTAATGGAACTGGAACAGATGAATGTATTTTACAAAGTCCCTTTGGTGCTGTTCCATGCGAAATGCAGAAGATAAAGACTCAATCAGTGGTATCTGAAAGTTCAGATGTGAATCCTGATGATAGTATTTCCAAGGTTGGAGTCCAAGGAAGATCTTCAAGGTTTTCAAAGGCATCTAGTGCAATTACAGCTTCGCAGGCTTCAAGCATATCAACTATGCATGCTTAGGCACAATCAGACTTGGCTACTGTCTGTGCACAACTACAGTGGCTGGAAAAAAAAAATATGCTTTTAAGGATAAAGAAGCTGAAATCAAGAAACAGAAAGAAGAACAAAATACATTATTGAATGGTGAAAAGAAATGACTAGAGTTTGAGGAACTATGTGTTATGAATATGGCCAAGGTAAAAGCATTAGCTCAGGCATCTGCAAGATCTATCACTCAAAGTGAAATACCCAAAGGGCTAGCACCTAACATTCCAGCAGATCAATGGGTACCACAGACACAAGAAATGAATATTGTATACTCGAGCAAGGAGCTACGGCTATTGCTGCTAATGCTCCAATGGCAATGACCAATGTTACAAGTCCAGAGGACCTCAAAACCCAGCGGCAATAGATATTCACCAAAACAAATGGTTACTTAAACAAAATTGCTTTTAATTATCTTTAAACATGAAAACAGAATCTCACTTTAACTTACCATTATTAACTTAACTAACCTAACTTAACCCCCTTCTAATTCTAAGTGCACGTGTATGTAATGTGTGTGTAAGTTTAGAAAAGTTCTTTGATTCACAGGCCAATCTCACTTCTCATTCCTCCAAGTTCACCAGTTGCAGGTGATTCTTATACTGTGCACAGAATTTAACATTTATGAAGTTCACCAGGCTTTGGTGCTTGAAAGGTAAATGGTTACCACTCAGGAAGGTTTTTGTCGGTTTTCAGAGAGAGAGTTGTTGTTCCTGGACACAAACTGATCCCTTTTAATCAGCTACGTCAGTGTCTTGCTGAAGAAACTTTCCCCATCAGGGTTTTCCAGATGATAACCTCTTTTTTTCAGGTCACCACAGAGTTCTTTTTTGTTTCTCTTATTTCAAGTGAAACATTAGGAAGCCAGTCCTCTCCTCTTGCATGAACCATAAGGGCTTTGACCAGGCTGAACTAAGTACTGACAACCCATCTTCCAAATGGGGTTTTTCCACAAGCTTGCCAGCCTGTCCTGCTCCAGTCCCAGCTGCTGCTGCTGTCTGTAGCACTGCAGAACTGGTTTCTCTCTCTCTCTCTCTCAGAGAAAAGCCTGTTTGACTCCCTCTCTGCTTGCAAAACCACATGACCCTCTTAGAACAGCAAGCTGCACTCCAGACAGCTTGTGTCCTCGAACTACTCCTCTGATCTCTTTCATTGTTAATTTTTAAAACAACAATCCATTAGTGAAGTCTCTTGGGCACTCCCCAAAGCTTTTGCAAAGGCTCCCAGCAGCAGCCCTGTCTGGCTTGAGCAGAGCTCCAGTATTTTAAATGAAGTCTGTTTTGGTGTTTGAATGTGATCAACACTAAAAAATGTGCTCCAATTTATCTCCCAAAAACATATCTATATAAAATACAAACACAACGTAATCTGTCACACCAATCCTATAGAAAGAGCTAGTGACATTCAATCTTTCCAGAGCACACAATATATGAATCTTCCTGAGAGTATTGCAAAAAAGTTCAACATGCAAGTTGATCATACACAACCACTGACGTCTCTACGTGATTCTGAAGAACCAACGACAAGTCAAGGATTTCCATCAATGCCATCACTTACAACTCAAGGTCCTACACCTATGGCACCAGTTCAAGATCTGTTTTCTCCATTCACCTCAAGACAACCTATCACAAGCCATGGTGGACAAGGCAATATATTATCACTCATAGCAAAACAAAATGCAATTTCTGCTATGTTAGCACAGCCACAAGGTTCACACGGTTTACCTAAGAAGGTAATATCTGATGTTCATGAAATCTTGTGAACATCACATTGAAAATAATACTAAATACTAAAAACACAAAAGGTCGTCTCTATTACCTGGAACATATACTGGAGGACAGGTGAAGGAACTAGTCAAAAGTTGCCAATATATGAATCCAGAACAAGGTTTTAAAAGGGCAAAAGAATTATTACATCATCATTATGGCAATGAACATAAAATCGCAAGGGCCCACATGGACATGGTTCTTTCTTGGTCATCAATAAAATCGGAGGACTCAAAGGCTTTACAAGCATATGCACTCTTTCTGAGAGGATGTAGTAATGCAATGGGAAGTAGTGTGCATTTGCAAGAGCTGAATTTGCTTGCTAATTTGTTGATTATTGTAAATAAATTAACATAAGCTGAAGGATTTATGGAGAACCAAAGTCGCAGAGCTTAAGATTCTTCCCAGAAGGGATGCCACTTTTGTGGATGTTGTACAATTCTTGGAATACCATACAAATGTTTACACCCTACCAGCATTTGGAAATATTAAGGATACTTCAATAGTTCCTAAAGATATAAAAGGGTCTAAATCATTGTCTCAACAGAAACCAAAGGGATGTACCTTTGTTACTGCTGTGTCAGATACAAAGAACAAGGAAACCAAGGAAAAGGAAGATCAGACTGTTCAGGAAAGCTGTTAGTATTGGAACGATAAGCAGGCTTTAGAAAGATGTTAACGATTGGAGAAAAAGTCACATGATGAGAAATTAACCTTTTTAAAGAAGAATGGAATATATATTGGTTGCTTGTGTAAAGGACACATCAGCAAAACGTGTAATAAGTGACTCTGTTGTGATATATGCAATTTAAAACATCCTAAGTTACTGCATACTCAATAAAGTAAAGTTGAGAAGGATCTCAAAAAATCTGAATCCAAGACTAACGTGACATTAAAGAGAATACTTCAGCTTCGGTTCAGACAATAGTCTTACTGGGGACAGTGACAAAGCCCTCTCGATAGTTCCAATGTGGTGAAACCACTTGTACATGTAAATACCTTGACCCTGCTCTCACTGGCCATCTCATGACTCCTCCCCTTTATTCCCCCTAAAGGCTGTCATGCCCCAATCCTACCCCCAGTTTGAGTCCGAGTCAGTGTGAGCCAAGAACTCAAGAGATGCTGTCCATCTCTAGATAATAACAGAACCTCTCAGATGATGAGCTGACACTGGCATCGGTAACACCGACTGCATCAACCCTCTAGGGCCACAAAGAGCATCCAGGTAAATGGCCATGCCACCACATGTCTATTTGACAGTGAAAGCACTGAGAGCTTCATTCATCCTAACACAATACTCCATGGAAGTGTATACTGTGGGTCCCTAGCCTCCAAAGCCAAATCAGCAAAGGTTTATGGGAGCTGCATAGTTACACAGACGGTCCAAGAAACAGTAGACACTGACTTTACACTCCTTGTACTGCCACAGCTCTGTGCACCTGTCCTCTTGGGAATGGTCTTAGAATAAAGATCATCACCATGAAGTATGACGTGTTCCACCCCCTCCCCACCCACCATGGTCTGTAATGAGCAATTTGTAAACTGCCCACTGTCCCTTTCCCACAGCCCCAAGGCAGATCACTGCACCCGACACATGGCCTCTCCATGCTCCAGATCCATCCCGTGCCACTGTTCACTAATCTCATCCCTAACTGTAAGCCAGTCGTCACTAAAGGTCGGCGGTGTAGTGCCAAGGACAGGGCCTTCATTAAGTCAGAGTTGAGACATCTCCTCACTGAGGGGGTGATAGAGCAAAGCACGAGACTCTGGAGAGCCCAGGCAGTAGTAGTAAAGAGCAGGGAGAAACACCAGATGGTCATAGATTACGTGCAGACCATCCACAGGTTCACCCGGTTAGATACCTACCCCTTACCTTGAATCACCGGCATAATGAATCAGATTGCACAATACAAGGTATTCTCGACCATCGAACTTAAGTCAGCAGACCACCAACTCCCCATTCGCCCTGAGGACCACCTGTACTCTGCCTTCGAGGTGGATAGTCAATAATACCACTTCCTTAGAGTCTCTTTCATGGCCACGAATGGAGTGTCTGTTTTCCAAAAGGAGATGGATTGGATGGTGGACGAACGTAGGTTGTTGGCCATTTTCTCATACCTTAACAATGTTACTATCTGCGGTCATGACCAGCAGGACCATGACAGGAATGTACAGAAATTCCTCAACACCGTGAAATGCCTTAACTTGACACATAACACAGGGAAGTGTGTATTCAGCACTCGTCGTCAGGCAATACTAGGCTGCATGTTGGAGAATGGAGTCATCAGCCCTGACACTGACCGCATGTGTCCACTGTTAGAGCTCCATCTCCCTCACTGCCCCCTCAAAGCCCTGAAAAGGTGCCTGGGCTTTTTCTCGTACTATGCCCAATGGGTCCCCAGCTATGTGGAGAAGGCTTGTCCCATCATCAAGGCCACCATTTTTCCTCTGTTGGCAGGTGCCCATGAGGTATTTGACCAAATCAAAGCTGACATTGTAAAGGACACGATGCACACAGTGGACGAATCCACCCCGTTCCAGGTGGAGAGTGATGCATTGACTTTGCCCTGGCCGCCACACAAAAGCAGGTGGGCAGGCTTGTAGCATTTTTTCGTGCACTCTCAAAGGCCCTGAGATCCAGCACTCCTCCATCGAGAAAGAGGGCCAGGCTATTGTTGAAGCGGTATGGCATTGGATGCATTACCTCTCCGGTAAACATCTTACCCTGTTAATTACCAATGGGCAGTCACCTTCATGTTTAACAATCAGCAACGGGATAAAATCAAAAATTATAAGATCCTGAGGAGGAGAATTGAACTCTCCACCTACAATTATGACATATGGTACCGGCCCGGAAAGCTGAACGAGTCGTCTGATGCCCTGTCTCAGGGGAAATGTGCCAGTGCTCAGATGGACGGGCTGCAATCACTGCACAATGACTGCCACCCCAGGATCACTCATTTTTTAAAAATTTCATCAAGATCCCCACTCTCCAGGGCCTTAGACCCCTACCCCCACCCCCTTGGCCAAACTGCCAACCAACGCACATGCACCCACCCCACCAGCTCAGCCAAGCACCCCTGAGAGAGAGCAACCATAACCAATGGAGGCCACCACACCACTGGAGGTACATCAGCCACAACACCAAAGGTGGCCGCCCGACAAACTGAACTAATGAGGGTGCCTGATTGCACCATACGCACATACATGGGAATTCTTTTTAAAGGAAGGAGTGAATTTGCTGAAATCACTTGCATTTGTAAATAACTTGACCTTATATGTTTGACCCTGCTCTCACTGGCCGGCTTGTGACTCCTTCCCTTTGTTCTCCATAAAGGCTGTCATGCCACAACCCTGCCCCCAGTTCGATCCCAGGTCAGTGTGAGCCAGCAACTAAAGGGATGCTGTCCATCTCTTGCTTATAAAAGCTTTCAGTTCCTGTATTTCAGTCTTTTAGTTAATTGATCATGCATCATCCTGTACAGGTTAAAGCTAAAAAAAGGAGAGCTCCATACTGAAGACTTACACATTTCTTGATACAGGAAGTATTGCCTTGTTTTGTACTGTAAATTAATGAATAAATTTAATCTTCATGGTAAAATATTACAGATCTTGCTGAAGACAATGAATGATGAAAAGAACATTGAAACTAATATAGTTTCAGGTTTACAAATTGCTAAATTGAATAGCAATGAATTTTGTGATTTTGCAAGTGTATATACTCAGAAGACTATGCCTGTGAATAAGGAGAATATTCCCTATCAGGATGATTTCAAAGAATGGGATCATCTAAAAGACTTTTGCTTACCCAAGATTGATGCCAAAATTGAAATGTTGATTGGATTAGATGTACCAAAGGCTTTCGAACCTCTAAAAGTAATGAGTCAAAATGTCAAACCTTATGGCGTGAGAACGTTGCATGGATGGACAATTAATAGACCATTAGGAGGAAAAATGAATAATGATCAGGAGTCGTCAAACATGAATGACAACCGAATTTCAGATGTCAAACTTAATGATCTGTGGGAACAACAGTTTAAAATCGATTTCCCTGAATGTCTTGCAGATATTCAAGAACATTCAAAGGAGGATAAACAGTTTCTGGATTTAGTTTCAAATTCTGTTAGACATATTGATGATCATTACTGTGTAGCACTATCTTTGAAGAAGAGAAATTTGTATGCCAGATAACAAAATGATTGTAGAACAGCATCTGCTGAATTTGAAGAGAAAATTCTGGAGAAATTCTTCCTTTCATTTGGAATATACCAATGTCAAGTTGGTCATGATAACCAAGGATTATATAGAAGAGGTATCAGAAGATATCTTGGAATGTAAAGATGGTAGAAAGTGGTATTTACCTCATCCTGGAGTTATTCATCCACAGAAGGAGAAATTATGCATAGTATTTGATTGTGGAGCATCATTTCAAGGATTTTCATTGAATTCTCAACTCTTAAAAGATCCAGAGTTAACCAGTACTTTAATGGGTGTTCTGATAAGATTTTGTAAAGGGCCTATTGTAATTGCTGCAGATATTGAAGCGATGTTTCATCAAGTAAAAGTACCATCAGAAGATAGTGATTTTCTATGATTGTTATGGTGGCCTAATGGCTATTACAGTAAAGATATGGTTTAATACAGAATGGCAGTTCATTTATTTGGAGCGACTTCATCATTGAGTTGTGCAAATTTTGCTCCCAGTAAATGTGCTGAAGACAATGAAGAGCAATTTAGTTCTCAAACTATAAACATCATCAGAAATAATTTCTATTTTAATGATTGTCTTACTTCAGTGGTTTCAGAAAAAGCAACAATAGGTCTTTATCATGAGTTAAAAGGGTTCTGTAATAAAGATTTCTTACTTACGAAATGGATTTGCAACAGTCGCGATATGTTGGCTGTTATTCCTGAGGCAGAAAGAGCAAAAGAGATAAAAACATCTTGACTTGGATTGTGATGTTCTACCTGTTGAAATAATTCTAGGGGTGCAATGGTGTGTTCAATCTGATGATTTCAAATTCAAAATTGTTTTGAAAGAACAACCTTTAACAAGAAGAGGTATTCTTTTGATTGTAAGATCAATATATAATCCTTTGGGAATATTGGCACCAGTAGTATTAATAGCCAAGAAAATTCTGCAAGAGTTGTGCAGAAGAAAATTTGGATGGGATGAAACAATACCAGATTCCATCACACAAGATTGGAGCAATTGGATTGAGTGTCTTAAAATGTTGAAGACTTTTGGAGTCAACAGATGTTTTAAACCAACAGACTTTGGAACTGCCACAGTTGCTCAATTCACTGATGCAAGCGAAGGTGGATTTGGTCCTGTCAATTATTTAGTACTACAAAATAACCAAAAGCAGGCACGTTGTGGATTTGTAATGGGAAAAGCAAGAGTGGCTCCATTAAAATCAGTCAGCACACCTCAAATGGAATTGATTGCCACTACTATGGTGAGCAAAATGGACACTATGTTAAGAAGAGAATTACACCAGAAATATTGGATACTTGGTGCTTCATCATTGATCAAAAGGATTATATCAAAATGCTGAGACATTGTAATTATCATGGACGATTCTGCACCAAGAAATTCTTGGTTGCTGGGGAAAATCATGGTTACAGTTCCAGACAAGAAAGTTTCATTTGGCAAGTGTGGATTAAAACCAAGACTGGTTACTTAAATAGATCTATTACTAAAATCTGTATTTTATAAGAAGCAGAAAGTTTTGATTTCTAATCCAATATTTACTATAATTACTAATAGTAATTATTAGAATATTAGCCATCAATGTCTATTATAATAATTAGGGGCCAGAATGTAAAGATTAAAACCTTGTGCTTTTGACTCTTAGTTAATTTTGTGCTGGTCTCTTTAAGAAAGACTATTATTTGTAGTGATACCATAGTGACTCTGACATAATATGCCATAATATCCATGCAGATGAAGAGTTTGCATTTCATTCTTCGACGAACTATGAAGGGAACATGAACTTGAGATAATTTTCTTTGAATTCATCTTATTTCTTCTTTTATCTCTCTTTGAAGTTAAATATTATTATATTTTTTAAATACAGTATATGCTTTGTTTATTGATCATTAAAATTTTTTTAATGTGAAGTTATGCAAAATGTTTATCTGTTTTATCAACAAATTAAAGCTACATAAAGCTGCATCTATAAAGTTTGGTTTACTGGATTAAAAAACATAGTAATTCAGAATATCGTAGCCCACATTGCCTTGAAAATGACACATTTTGAAATTAGGAAATACTAGAACCTGGAAAGTGTTGTCTATAGCACCCCCAAAATAACTATTTTAAATGTTCAAATACAACTCAAGATCCATTAAAAGTTTCCCATTTCTGGTTTAAAAAGGGGCAAGGAACATGAGGATATTTGAATGAAGATACTAGTTGAGAGATACTTTATAAAATCACATATTCCATTTTAAAAGTGATCATTGTGTTAATTATTAAGGAAACCTGATGAATAAAAGGAGGTGTGATGGCCTTTTTAATAATTTATATACTAAATATGGATGTTTATTCAGGCTGGCACATGGCCCATCCCAAATTGCTCGAGGTAGTGTTGATCTGCTGGAGACCACCCCCCCCCCCCACCACCCCCCACCACCACTGTTGAGAGTGCCCTGATGATCCTCTGGTGTAGTGACCTGGATGATTCATTTTCAAGTCTGGTTGACACAAACATTAGAGAGCATCCCTAGAGTACCCTGCAGGTATTGGAGCTTCCATGCACCTGCTGGCATTGTGATTCTTGGTGATAGATGCCACTATTTTGGGAGGTGCTATTGGGTAGCCTGAGTGAGTAGCTGCAGCGAATTTTGCAGATAGTATGTGCTACAGCCACTATGCAACAGTTCACCATGATCAATGGGGTTCCAAATAATTGGGCTGCTTTGTCATGGTTTGTGACAAGCTACTTGAGCCGCAATAGTTCTAGAATCAGTCGTGCTTGTGTCGCTTTGTGGGTGGGCTAGTCGGAGAAGTATTTCCTCCAGACTACATGCTGTTCAATAATCCTTCTGTGATCAGTCTGCTGTCATTTCTATGATTCCTTCCCCAGGCACTATCTCCAACTCATTCAAACTCAACTAGGAACCTTTTGCCCATCATAACCTCTCAACCCCCACTAGAAGTTCTGATGCAATTTCTCCCAACATATTCTTCCACTTCCCTTTTTCCTCCAAGTTGTATTTGGGTTTTATTTGGGAGAAAATAACAAGCAAGCGAAACAACCTAAGCATAATTACAAGAATAATAATAATAAATACTCCTGGCACACCAAAATATCTTCTGGTACTGTTGAAAGATCACCTTTTTTTACAATAACTATAAATGAATATTTATTTATCTTGCCTTTATTTCAATTATCTTTTTCTTTCTCAGTGCATTGTTATTGAATTTATACTATTGTTGCTGCTGTACCATATGAACTTGTGTTCATAATTTTAGAGTTTCTGTACATTGTCCTTGTAATTTAGACATTCAGCACGGTAACAGGCCATTTCAGCCCACGAGCCCGTGCCGTCAAATCACGCCCAACTAACCTACAACTCCAATACAATTTTTCGAATGTCGGAGGAAACCAGAGCCCGCGGGAAAAACCCACGCAGACACGGGGTGACAGCGCGGGAGTCCCGATTGCTAGCACTGTAACAGTACTGCTATGGGTCATGCCTAAACTATTTTATCATATCATCATGCCAGATTCAGTTGGTAATTCATGCACAGCCATCCTGAAGACTATTTAAAAAAAAAACTTTCCTGCGTGTTCAGAGATCATGCGCCAAAGCAAATTTTTTGAAGGAACACCGATCATTTTAAAGTCCTTGTTCTCACATCCCCACAACATATTTCTCTTTCAAAAATTACAACCTTTTGAAAGTACAATTAAGTCTGCATCTGGCACCCAATTAGACAGTGAATTTCAATCATAACAACTTACAACATCTGGTTCTTCTGTCAATTAAACTTTAAATCTATTCTCTGTGTTCCTACTGATGTTAACAGTTTCATTTATGTGCAGGCTTTCGCTTATGTCATCAATAGATACAAGGGAATCTGTTCTCTACTCCAACAACCATTTGAACTAATAGCCGTAAGTTATTTCATAAAAGCAATCTTTTGTGTACCTACATAAATATTCGACATTGACCTTCAGTTCATTAGCTCAGATTTGCTGTTTTATCTTTTCCAGCTGTATACAACTGATTTCCATGAATCTCGTTGTAAGGATTCCCTGGAAATTCAAGAAAGTCATGAAACATTCCTTCTTATAAAGTTGATTGCATCATGAAATATGTTAATCAAATAATCACGTTATTTAAAAAGCAATATTATTTTGAGAGAGCTAGGTAAAGATTTTTTTATAGGGATTTCTGATCCATAAAACTAGTTGAAGCATATTTATTACGATGAAATATTAAATCCAAACTGATGAAAATTAGAATCCTAGTACTTGTTAGGATATTGTGGTCCCTTTCGGCCTGTTGAATGCTGCAGGATGTCATTCAGAGCCAAAATGTACGGTTTCCGTGACACTAATTCTAGAGTAGTACATTCCACAAAATATTTATGGTTTAACTTCTTGTTTGAAAAGGTACCTGGGACTGGAGCAGAAATGTTATCTAATTTAATTCCATATTGGTAGAGTTAGGCATTTGATTCCTGAGAGAAGTGGATTATACATTTAATTCCCCAGGGCTCAATGTTGATTATGAATTTTCATCAAAGGGTGGCTTGGAATTAGTGCACATGCCTAATATCCTGATGGTGCATGACTTAGCATTTAAAATGAACTGGCTCGTGATTCTGTACATTGGTCGAATTTATAAACATAAGAGCTCCTACTCCATATTGGGAAGAATGCAAAGTGTATTGAATTGCAACCCATGGGTAAAATAAATTCCATCAACTATACATTGTACTTCAAATACATCAGTGTGGAAACTCTACCATGACTTCATTCCTAATTTCTTGCCCCACAAAATATTGTACAATAGGTTTTACTTTTTGGTAAAAGTATCATCAAGCACTAGAATTGAAGAAGATTTAAAAAAAAACATACAGGCAACTACTACATGAAAATGTCAGTACCACATTGAAAGAAAGAATTTCTTCTTTAACATTTTGCAAAGTATGTTAGGGCAGCAATCAGGAATAATTTGCTTGCCTCCCCAATTCAGAATAAGAGAGGCAGAACAATTGGATAAATCCATCCGCTGGTGGTATCTTAATAAATCAGAACAAAAATATAATTGTCAATTCGATCCTTGATCCTTCATCCAACTAACTTGTGGGAATTTTGCCGATTTCAGTCTATACTTTGAACAGAAAACCTTGCAGATTCTAGAACTCTGAAATAAAAACCGAAAATAAATGAGGCACTCAACAAATCAGACAATATCTGTGGATAAAGGAGCAAAATTAACATCATTGACCTGAAATGTTAATTCTGTATCACCTTTCACAGATAGTGCCTGGCCTGCTGAGGGCTTCCAGCATTTTCTCTATCAATTTCAGTGTCCACATTGATAGATTAGAACAGGATGTCCTGATTGGAGAAGGGATGAAAAACAATTAGTCCTGAGTGCTTTGTGAAATTAGGGCAAGCACTTATACTATATCCTTTGCTCCAATTTAAGTGGCACAACTTCTAGAGCAGTGATTCTCAACCTTTTTCTTTACTCTCACATACCACTTTAAGTATTCCCTATGCCATAGGTGTTCTGTGATTAATAAGGTATTTATTATTATCTAAAGGTTGTATGTGGATGGAAAGAAAAAGTTTGAAACCCACTGTTTTAATCATTCCTAATTGATTCATTATGTGCCCAGTTTCATAACTCCAGAGGAAATGGGCCCATGACAATTTTTCTCAAGCAAAATATTTCAGTAATAATTGGGTCTAGAGCAGTGATTCTAAACCTTCCCTTCCTACTCTCCTACCACCTTATGCAATCACCTTACTAATCACAGAACACTTATGGCATAGAGAATACTTAAAGTGGTAGGTGAGTGGAAAGTAAAAGGTTGGGAACCACTGTGTTAGAGCCATCCATAAGTATCTTATTGACAAGAGTCTAATTGGGGAAAGAGCATTATGGGCCAGACTATGTGTGAGCACTACTGAGCAAATAATTCTGATGCAAAGTTCACAGACTACAACAGGCTTTATTTAATTTAAAATGAAAAGGACCATGGAGAAATTCCTCACCATCGAGGCTGGATATCGACCCTCAACATCCAGGTGCTCCAGTATACTTCGAGATCTGAAAGCATGCGATTGAGGCGATCATCCACACAAAGGCTGAGGTCATCAACGCTAACCAGAAGAAACTCATGGTACTACGCACCAAGCTGGACCCGCATGCGTTCCAGGTGATCCAAGACTGCACGGAGTTTGAACCAGCAATGGCCATCCTGGAAGGCATGTACTGGCCCCCAACAAACATACTCTACACCCAGTACCTGCTCAGCATCAGGGTACAACAGCCAGATGAGACGGCAGATGCTTACCTGAGGACACCCGTGCACAGTCGAGGCTGGGTGATCTCTGGGGAAGTGGAGCAATTTGTCCAAGATGTACGTGTGAGAGGGCTGTGGACAAGAGCGACTCGACAGAGACTGTTGGAGGAGAATAATGCTTCCTTCACCAGGAGCATGGACGTGGACCACTCCCTGGATGCTGTAGTTCACCACATAGAGGTTTTTGACGCTTGCTCCCACCCCCCCCCAGCTATCTTTGAGCCTGGCCAATAACAATGACAGCAGTCGCTGAGGGGCACTACATGGAAGAGACAAATGCAGCTGCCGATGCAGTCTGTCACTTTAAATACTGCAGGTCCCTGTGTGGGTCGGACAGAGCTCCTGAAAGAACTGTTCCGCGAGGAACTTGCATTGCTGCCAATGTGGCAAGAAAGGCCACTTTATTAAAGTATGCCTCTCCAAATCCACCAGGAGTGCTGCGGCCCTCCGCAACCAACCTGGAGCCTCTTCCAGCTCTCTGGATGCCCCCACAAGTGGATGCCAGGCAGGGCCATTTCTCCACCCACCACTTCTGCCGGCACTGACGATGTCACTTCCAGCTCGGATGTCCAAACATGCTGCTGCCATGTACTCCCCATGGGTGCTGCCATCTTTCATCGTCCAATTTCCACCCCGACATCACTTCAGGTCGAGTCACCTAACCACGCCAATGCCATGTGCGTCTCCTGGGCACCGCCATCATGGGCCATCATACTCTCAACCACCCCCAACTCACCAACTAGACGATGTGTTCAACACATATGCGTGCAAAACTATCCATTCACTGCACCCTACACTCTTAAAGACACCCACTGGTTGCTTATTCGCCACAACTGTCGGGGAGCAGTAACTCGGTCCCTGAGGCAGTCCTAGCATCTACCACACTAACGGAGGACATCCCCCGTGGACTCGGGCACTTGACAATGGACATTGCTGTCAATGGGAAGGTAATAAAAATGCTTGTTTGATAGCGGTAGTACTGAGAGCTTTGTGCACCCAAATGTGGTCCATGCGCTGAAACTCAAAGTATACCCAGTGAACTTCGCTATCGCTTTTGCGGCCCAGGACCACTCCATCACGGCACTGGGGTGCTGCTCGGTGAATGATATTGGGGGGGATCATATCAAGAGTTCAGACTCATGTTCATGCCCAAGCTCTGTGCCCTGGTTATCCTGGGGCTCGACTTCCAGTGTCACCTACATAGCCTCACCCTTGCCTTTGGTGGCCCACTCCCTCCACTCACCATCCACAACACGAAGTCCAGCAACCACCCCCAGTCCACCTGTGGGCTCTCCGGGTGCCCCCTCCATCCCTCTTCATCTACCTGATACCAGACTAAGATAATTAAATTGTGAGCTCTGCTGAGAGAATAATTCTGACGCAAAGCCACAGACTGTACAACAGGCTTTAATTAGCTTAATCTTGTACACACCAGTCTCAGTATCTTCGCTGGCTCTACGTGTCTGACTGTCCCCGAAGGGGCCAGTTCGAGTCTTTATATGGACTGGTGATTGACAGCCAGCAGGTGGGGTCAGCCTTCTAGGTGGCCTACCTGTAAGTACAGTGGTTAACCCCTGCAGTAGGCTGGTAGGAATGCAGCCAGTGTAGTGGTTGTATCACTACACTATGTGGAGCAAGAAAATGTGGGTGAGTCTTAAATGAATCTTTTTCCTCCATATTTACTAAGGAGGTGGTTGTGTTTGGGAGAATTCAGTAAGAGAGAGGGGGAAATTCAAGCACAAATTATCATTGTAAAGGAGTTCTTGGATATAATGAACTTCTGTGTGGGTTAATTTCCAGGGCCTGAAGAGATGTATCCTGGGCAGGAGACAAGAAACTCTAATAATCAAGGAATTGCTGATACTCTTAACATGGATTTTTTAAAAAAAATCTATATACATAATTAAATCAATATAATTTGAAGATATAATGTAATTTTCTCTGGGTGTCCTTCAATTAAGTGTGGTTTGATTTTTAATTATGTTTTGACCCACATCTGATGATGATACGATTTGTAAATATCTCCATATATGAAATTTTTGAAGTATTTGCAATGTCCGTCTAATCAGTACAGCAGCCAGGTGAGATGGCAGATGCAGTACAGAGAAGGTGATTCAGGACAAACAATTAGTTCACCAGGGAACACACAGGTTCTTTCACAAAGAACAAAAAAAATCAATAATAAATCAGTAATGCTTTGCAACATTTTCTGACGCAGGAAAATGCTATCATGGGTTTAAAAATAAATTTTCTTCTCTAATTCCCCCACAATTCCATAATTCTTACAGTCCCTGATAGATTGAGCAGAATCAAGGTATGAAACATGCTCTGAGGCAAAACAAACACTTTGCAAGGATGACATTGTGGGAAAAGGACCCATTTTATGGAAAAATTGTCTGCAAAATTTAGCAATTGGTCATTGCAAAAGAGTTGTAAATTTATTGTTCAGTTATATATAAAAATATAGGGAATGATAACTGGAACAATCCATCACTTTGAGAAAGGGAGTAGAAATACTGCATCAATTAAGTTCACGTTCCTGATTGATAACCAGTTAATTCTGCACCCTCCAACAGGATGACATTAACACCGACTTCTTTGGTTTCTGTTAAATCCCCTCCTCCATCCCCCCATGTTCATCCCCTTGTCTCCTTTCCTTTAATTCTCTCTCCCTTCCCTTTTCTCTGTCTCCTTTCACACAGCCAAAATCAATTATTATATCCAATTAATACATTTTTTTTTGTTGGTCTGGACTCCTCTCCCTCCTATTCTTCCCCCTTTCTCTCCCAGTCTTTATTCTGATGCCTGTCTGGTTTTTGCTTATCAGCTGAAGAATGGCTCAGACCTGAAATGTTGGTAATATACCTTTACCTCCTATGGATGCTGGACCAGCTGAGTTTCTCCAGTATTTTTTGTGTGTTATCACTACGATCACAGGGTCATTGACTTCCGTGTTTTACTCAAGCCTGCACACGTGTAGTGGAACACACATGATTATAGAACATTAGCCAAGAAACTATTTCCCAGTTCTCCTGTTTGAAAGTGAATGTGTACGGACGTGAGAAGATGACTTGGATCTGAGACGTTTAACAGTAAAATAATCTGCAATATATTCCATGATGATTTAGATTTCAGATTTATTGTCAGAGAACATACATGATATCACATGCAATCCTGAGATTCTTTTTCCTGTGAGCCAGGCAGAATTACCACTAATTGGTACTGCAAAAAAAAACTGTATTCAATGTACACATGTAAACAAATAATGTAAACATACTGACTATGAATACAGGGAGAGAGAATTTTTTTTTAAATTGTAAAAGTAAGAGTCCTTAAATGAGTCCCTGATCAAGTTTGTTGTTGAGGAATCTGATTGTGGAGGGGTAGCAGCAGTTCCTGAACCTGGTGGTGTGAGTCTTGTGGCACCTATACCTCTTTCCTGATGGTATCAGTGAGACAGATCATGTGCTGAGTGATGTGGATCTTTGATAATTGATGCTGCTTTTCCTATAGATATTCTTGATAGAGGGGAGTTTTTTTGCCTGTGATGTCCTGGGCTGTGTCCACTACCTTTTGCAGGACTTCATGCTCCTGGGTATTGGTGTCCCCATATCAAACTGTGATGCAGACAGTCAGCACACTTTCCACCACACATTGGTAGGGGTTTCCGATGCCATACCAGACCTCCACAATCTCCTGAGCAGAGGTACTTGACGAAAGTATCTGTTGTAGAAAAGTACTTGACAAAGACGGTCCTATTCAGGAGAAAATGGAGATTGCAATAAAGGGAGTCAAAAAGATTAAATTTACTGAAAGAAAGCAGGCATCAACAAAAGACCTATTGCATTTCCTGGTTCATGCCCTAAACTTGGGATTTGATGCAAGGGTCTGTTCTATCATCAAAATCATACTGGCTCACTCCATTCACTGGGCTGAATTCAACAACAAAAACTATTATAGAAGTGAGGCTTGCATATCACTGTTAAACAGAATGTTATTATTTCATATCACTCATTCATTTATTAATGTCTATTAGAAAAGGAGTTGTTATAGGTGAAATGTCTAATAGCAAGAGAAACAGGGGCACTAATTTAGCCTTTCCCTCAATAATTTAGCTCAATCTGCTTAACTTCAATCATCATACCATTTACACAGCAAAAGTATGGCATGCCACATGACACAAATGTAATGGTGATTTTATAAATTTCCAAATGATTTTGCTTATGAATTTGTCTGCCACTATTAATCATCCTGTAACCACTGACACTGCAGAATCTTGATACTTTGCCCAACAAAGCATGGACTAAGGACACAAGAAGCCAAAAGCAGGGATGTGAAATTGAGAACTGCAAGCTTTTATTAACACCAGAGACCCATTAGAGTGCTCTGTTCACCTTCAATGGAGCAATAAATGAAGAGTGCTTTCGAGGAGAGGACTCCTACTGTCAGTGATTTGGTAATGCACAGCCAAACTGTAGTCATGTTGTAACGCTTGTAAGAAACAGATGTTCTTTCCCTGACAAATCTCCTTTCTTGATTTATTATTCATTTGCTCAAATCACAATGGAAAGTCTTCAGACCATTAATTAAATTCCAAGCAAAATAAAATTCCAGAGAACTCATTACCAGTAAATGACTTTGACACATCATCAAATTTGAAGGTAAAATCAGCGACTTTAAGAAGTTAAGGTGGAGTACTACAGGACCCATTTTGCAATATCTGCAAAATGGTAAAGATACAGGATTTTTTTGGAGCTGTTATTGCAATATAAAGTGGCAATGCAGCATTATATTTCATGTATTTCTACCTTCTCTAGAGATCTGTGTTTTTTTTTGCATAGGGTTAATTCAATTATGTGGCAACACAATTGAAAATATCAACCAATGCAGAATTCCAGTCCATACTAAATGTAACAGAGTCCATTCAGATTGTTTGGAAAAAAGATTAGACCAATTTGTATTCATTTTACACAGAAAATGAAATTCATCATAGTCCAATGCAGCATTTAATGTTAAAGCTATGATTGCAAAATATATATAAGAAGCAATTGATAAAAGTGATTATTATCATGGGCTCATAATGACGTTCCTGAGCAAAGGTCTGTCAGGCAAAAACTAGCTACTTCCAAAGAGCAACTGCTGCAGCAGCAAGAGGACTCTCTGAAAGGAAGCAAAATCTGTTCTAAAACAAAACAAAATTAATGTAGGTGCTTGGGTGATGCAAATCAATTAATATAGTAGGAAAGTACATTTTCCAGACATGCAAGCAGCTACAGATGCTGGATTCTTGAGGAAACAATGAGAAGCTTGAGAGACTCAGCTGTCTCTATCTACGCAGGGAGACAGACCCAAAACATTGATGATCCATTTCTCTCCATGGGCACTGCCTTAACCTGTCGAGTCCCTCCAGCTTCTCATTGTTCACTCATGTACACTTTTCAATTTCAAATTTCAAATAATAGACACAGAATATCGTGGAAATATTCAGCAGGTTAAGCAGTATATCTGAGGGAAGAAACAAAATTAATCTCACATTCCAATGGGAGTTAATAGACTTGCCAGCAACAATATTGACTTTTTTCCTTTCATGCTGGTTTGTTCTTTGAAATATTATACGAATTCTCTCTCCACAAGGCATGGTTGGTGTAGCAGTTAGTGCAATACTGTTACATTGCCAGCGATCAGGATACAGAGTTTGACTCCAGCACTGTTGGTAAGGACGTTGTATGTTCCCTCCATGTCTGCGTGGGTTTTCCCCAAGGGCTCCGGTCTCCTCCCCCCCCCTTCAAATCGTACAGGGGCTTAATTTAATTGGGTATAATGGGGCGCCATGGGTTTGTGAGCCAAAAAGGCCTGCTACCGTGCTGTATGTCTAAATATGTTTTTAATTAAAATTTAAATAAAAAATAATTACAAATTTAATTACCGCCTCATCTGTTGAGTATTTCCATCATTTTATTTTTGTTTTTGGAGCAGTGAGATTAACAAGGAGTACAAAGTATATGGAGTAACAACATTAATGAGAAATAAAATGTAAAAACTCCCTGAAATAGTGGAGGATGACAAATCTATGGAAAATGGGCTAAATTAATTAACACGATTAGAAAAAAAAATTAATAGAAAAACAAATTGAACTGAAAGCAGATGAATAGCCAGGAGATGATAACTGAATTCGCAAGGCTAAGTTTGTACTGGCTATCTGCTTCCAGAATTACTGCACATGGGTGGCAATTCACAGGCATGGTTAATAATTAGAAAGCAGAGATTAAGAGGAAATGGTTTGTTTTTGGGTTGGAATCATTGCTGGAGCCCCAGCTGTATTGTACCTACATCAGTAATTTAGATAATAGAACCAAGTGGAGCATGTCCAAGTTTGTTGATGTGGGATGGCAGTATGAGTTGTTGAGGACTTGGCAGAAGGTGGAAAAAATGTGAAACACTCAACTTGGGTAGAAACAACAGGGGGAAAATAATAGCTTATTTCTTAAATGGTGAGAGATTGAGAAAGACTTTGGTATCCTATACTTGAAATAGTAAAAGGTCAAGTATAAGTACAGCAAGCAAATGGGCAAATAGATTCTACTTTAGTCCTTATTCATCGAATTTGAGTACGAGGGTAAATATATTGGTTTGCCTTGGTGAGATGACCCTGCAATATCATGTATGGCTGTGGTGTTTCTACTCAAGAAAGACAATCCTTATGGTACAGAGAGCAGAAGGAAGACTAACCATACTGGTTCTTGGAGTGCTGTGGAGATAATAACATGAAGATTTAGCAAAATGAGTCTAAGAAGGAGCAAGTTGATTTCATTTAGACATGCAAAATTCTCACTCTGTTTGACAGGCAGCTTCAGACAATATTTCTGGAACCATTGGTCGTAGTCTGAAATAATATGACATTCTAGAAATGAGCTGAAGAAGACATTTCTGTTCACAGAGGGGAAGGCTGTAGAATTGTCTCCACAAGAGAGCAAGACATGGGCCCACTCCGGCTTTTGTTTCTTATGTTCCTAATAGTTGAGTTTAAATATTAGACTGAGAGGTGTGGTAAACCACTATCTGTATATTTATCTGTCGGGGCACATCCATTGGCTGACTGTACCTGTGGCTCCCCCCACAGACTCCTGAATAAAAAGTGACTCCCCTCCCCAGTTCAGGACAGTTGACCAGCATGAATGTGCCTCCATTCTACTGTGAATAAAAGCCTGTCAGTTTTACATAACTTCCAGTCTTTTGGAGTTATTGATGGGGCATCAATTTTATAACAATAAATTTTAACAATGGAGCAGATCCTGAGACCAGAGAAGTTGGAAATCAACCCTCAGTCACCTGAGGCCTCCACCAACTTTGAACTCTGGCTGCGCGACTTCGAGGCATTCCTGCAGGCATCCATTGTTCAGTCAGAGAATGACAAACTATAGGTACTGCACTCCCAGGTCAGGCCTCTAGTGTACTTGATGATCAGGGATGCCGTGCCATATCCAGTGGCAATGGACGTCTTGAAAGACCAGTACCTGAGGAAGGTAAATGAGGTCTACGCAAGACATCTCCTGGTGACCCAATAAACAGTGACCTGTGGAAATAGAGTGTCAAGTACCTCCAGGTACTGGAACCCTCAGACAGGGCTGGAAATGCAAGGCCGTGATGGCTACAGAGAATACAGAGGACCCGATTAGAGACACATGTCACAGGTATCAGGTTCAATTACATCCACCAGAGGCTGTTAGAGCAAGGTGAGCTCAACTTACAGAGGGCGGTCGAATTGGCAGGCACACTGGAGGTGGCCCTTCAGAATATGGAGGCCTACAATGCAACCCCAGGCTCCGTCAACTCGGGATGCACCATCACCGTCATGTCCCGCCAGCGATCCGACCACGGCAGCCGTCCTCTGGAAGTGTCAAACACCACCATTGCCATGTCCTGTCAGCAACCGAACCATGCCTGCTGTACTCCATGAGCACCTGAGGTGCTACTTCTCTGGCCTGTGCAAGCACCCAAGGAAATGTTGACCAGCGAAAGATGCGGTTTGCTCAAGTTGCGGGAAGAAGGGGTACTATACTTAGCAGCGCCATGTACGGGCTGTGGGGGCCACCATCTTGGATGCCCCCATCCCTGGGATCCAGCAATAGCATGTCTGAGTTATAAGGGCTGCCATCTTGCGCACCATCTTCAAGACCCTGCAGCGCCGCATGTGAGCTGTGTGGCCACCATCTTGGACTCCACCATCTTCCAAGTGAACATACAAATGTTCCACTGCATTGACAAGTAGCGAGCTGACATTAGCTTCCATCACACTGGACTAAGGCAATCCTCATCAACTCACCAGATCAATGATGGACATTCAGGTAAATGGCCACATAACAAAGTTGCTTGTTCGATAGTGGGAACATGGTGCAGCGCTACCCCCTCACTTTAAGGCCAGTAAGCCTAAAGGTCTCCTTGGCCTCAAAGTTGTATATGGCTGACATCCGCAGCTACTGTGTAGTGACCTTGACTGTGCAGGGCACGGACTACAAAGACTTCATACTCCTAGTGATGTCACAGCTATGTGCTGCCGTGCTACTGGGACTGGACTTTTAATGTCACCTTAAAAGTGTGATGATAGAGAACAACAGATTCCCTTTGCCTTACCAGCAATTACCCCTCAGCCTCCCCCCACCACCACCTCCAGCCAATAACCTAACCAATTAGTGCACATGGCCTGCAGACTCTCTTCCCTCAAAATCACCCCTCCACCACTGTTTGCCAACCTTACCCCTAACTGTAAATCCATTGCCACCAAAAGTAAATGGTACAGGGCCAAAGACAAGGCCTTTATTATGGTGAGGGTACAGCGGGTACTCATTGAGGAGATCATTGAAGCCAGCACCAGCCTTTGGAAAGTTCAAGTGGTGGTGGTGAGGAATGGAGAGAAAAACATCGACTAGAATCAGACCATTAATAGATACACACAACTGGATGTGTATCCCTTCCCCCATATATACCAAATTGTGCAATATTGGGAATTCTCCACCATCGACCTAAAGTCAGCATACCACTAGCTCCCCATCTGCCTAGAGGACTGCCAATATACTGGTTTCAAGGCAGATGGCCACCTCTATCATTTCCTGAGGGGCCCCTTCTGCGTCACCATGGTCTTGGTGTGGCAGTGGGAGATGGACTGTGTGGTAGACCAGTATGAGCTGCAGTCCACATTCTGTACCTAGATAACATCATCCTATGTGGCCGTGACCTACAGGATCACGATGCCAACCTCTAAAAATTCCTCCAGACCACCAAACTCCTTAAATGCATGTACAATAAGGTTAAATATGTATTTCACACAACCCACCTTGCCATCCTTGGGTGTATCATTGAGAATGGAGTCATTGGCCCTGATCCTGACTGCATGCAGCTGCTTTTGGAACTCCCTCTTCCCCACAGCCTTAAAGCCCTAAAAAGGTGCTTGGGCTTTTTTACCCTGTGGGTCCCAATTATGCAGTCAAGGCCCACCCACTCATTAAATCCACCTCTTTCCCCAACACCAGAGGCCCATGCAGCCTTCAACCACATCTAGGTAGAATCCATCCCGTTCCAGGTGGAGAGCGACGCATCCAACTTCTGCCTAGCTGTCACATTTAACCAGGTGGCCAGAACCATTACTTTCTTTTACTGTATCCTCCAGGGCCCTGAAATTCGGCACTCCTCTGTTGAGAAGGAGGCCTGAGCCATTGTCCAGGCTGTGCAGCACAGGAGACACTACTTGGCTGGCAAACGATTTACCTTGTTGTGGCTTTCATGTGCCACTGAAACAACCAGCAGTGAGGTAAAATCAAAATTAACAAGATTTTGAGGTGGAGAATTGAACTTCCACCTACAATTACGATATCTGGTACTGGCCCAATGAGCCCCCAAATGCTCTGTCTCACTGAACCTGTGCCACCACAAAAGATTGACCACTTACAAGCCCTCCACAATGATCTCAGCCACCCTGGAGTCACTAGGTTCTTTCACTTTGTCAAAGCTCACAATCTGCCTTACTCCATTGAGGAGATCAGGACAATGACCAAAAACTGTCTGGTCTGCATGGAGTGCAAACCACATTTCTATCGGCCAGACATAGCACAGTTGATAAAGGCCACCTGCCCCTTTGAATGACTGAGTATCAATTTCAAAGGACCCCTCCCCTCCTCTGACCGCAATGTGTACTTTGTCACCGTCATTGACGAGTAATTGAGTTTTCCGTTCGCCATGCCCTGCCCAGACATGACAACTGCCACAGTCATAAGAGCCCTACACCGGCTCTTCACCCTGTTTGGCTTCCCCTTCTATAATCATAGCGATTGGGGGCCCTCTTTTATGAGGGATGAGCTGCGCCAGCACCTGCTGGTCAGACGCATCACCAAGAGTAGGACCACCAAGTACAACCTCCAAGGGAACCGGCAGGTGGAAATGGAGAACGCCACAGCCTGGAAGGCCATCCTCCCAACACTGCAGTCTAGAGACCTTCCTGCCTCCTGTTGACAGGAGTTCCTCCCTGAGGCACTCCACTCCATCAGATCACTCTTATGTACGACTACAAATGTCACTCCATACGAACAAATGTTTTCCTTTCCTATGAAGTCTGCTACAGGGACTATGCCACTGGCATGGCTGACGTATCCAGTCTGACTCTTGAAATGTGAGGAGTCAAAAGGATCCATCTCTTCCACGGCAACCCCCAATACCCCTATGTGGTGACCCCAAAGGGCATGAAGACAAGTTCTGTTAAGGATCTGATGCCTCAGGGTCTCCCTGATCACCCTGCACCTCTTTCGCCTCTTGCCATCCATGATGCACCAGGACCATGACATTACACCAGCCCCAATGGATGGCATGTCAGACTCAACACCGCAGACCCATCAAACTAATGCCAACGATTGCATACTGCCGCCCCAGACTGTTCAGGACCCCATCGCTACACTGCAGTCACAGCCAGTACTACAACGGTCACAGCAGCAAATCAGACCACCTGAGAGACTTAACGTGATTGTATCTAATGCACTTCACCTTACTGGACATTTTTTTTAAAAAACGGGCTGAATGTGATAAACCACTATCTGTATATTTATCCATCGGTGCACACCCATTGGCTGACTGTATCTGTGGCTCCACCCACAGACTCCTGAATAAAGGTGACTGTTCCATGGTCCACTCCCCAGGTCAGGACAGCTGACCAAGCATGGATGTGCCTCCAATCTATTGTGAAAAGAAAAGCCTGTCAGTTTTGCATAACTTCCAGTCTTTTGGAATTATTGATGATGCAGCCAAAGTTTCTGTGACTAAAGAGACTTAGCTTATATGAAATATAACAAGCAAGAAAAAAAGTGAAGCCACTGAATTCCTTGAACACGTCTGTGAATGTGGGGGTAGTTATAATTATAAGTGTTCATATTGCTGATCAGTTGACTGTGATTTTCACATCCTTCATCTTCGGTGCTGCCATTTTATTTCAGTAGGAATTTAATCATTCGAGTTTAAATGATGGTACAAACCACACCACATCAGTTCAGAGAACACCTATGGAATTGTTGACTGCATCATAGACATCATTCTTGCTTCTGAAATTTTGTAATTGATGCACCTTCATGAAATGCAAGTTAACAACAATTCTCGTAGCAGAATATTGATTGGCTATTGTATTACATGAAATGATCCTTCCTTATACATTAAAACCAGCAGCCTCAAGCAACCAGCAAAAAGAGAGGAAAATAAACAATAAATAAATAAATATGAATAAAAAATAGGTAAAATACCTGTTTAAAATTGTAAAAGTAAATGTGCTCTGAAGTAACATTGTGACAGATTATGTTATTTTTGTTTTGTTTATAGATATATTTTTGGGAGATAAATTGAAGCAGGTTTTTTAAAAACAGATCTTATTTAAAATACTGGAGCTCTGCTCATGCTAGACAGTCTGGCTCTAAGAGCCTTTGCAAGAGCTTTGGAAAGTGCCCAAGAGATGTCACTAATGGATTGTTGTTTACAAAAAGGCAACAGATGAAATAACTCATCGGACCCACAGGCTGTCTGGAGTGGAACTTGCTGTTCTAAGAAGGTCATATGGTTTTGTAAGCAGAGAGAGTAAAACAGACTTTTTCTCAGAGGGAGAGAGAGAATTCAGTTCTGCAGTTTTACAGTCAGCAGTAGCAACTGGGACTGGAACTGGCAAGCTTGTAGAAAAACCCCATTTGGAAGATGGGTTGTGACTGTTTAGTTCAACCTAATCAAAGCAATTGTGTTTTATGCAAGAGGAGAGGACTGGCTGCCTAATGTTTCACTTGAAATAAGAGAAACAAATAGGAACTCTGTGGTGACCTGAAAAAAAGAGGTTATCATCTGGAGAACCCTAATGGGGCAAGTTTATTCAGCAAGACACTGAAGTGGCTGGTTACAAGGAATCAGTTATGGGTGTTCAGCGAACAACAAACCTCTCTGAAAACTGACAAGAACCTTCCTGAGTGGTAACCATTTAGTTTTCAAGCACCAAAGCCTGGTGAACTTCATAAATGTTAAATTCTGTGCACAGTACAAGAATTGCATGCAGCTTGAAGGAATGAGAAGTGAGATTGGTCTATGAATCAAAGAACTTTTCTAAGCTCATACACACATTACATACACGTGCGCTTAGAATTAGAAGGGGGTTAAGTTAGGTTAGTTAAGTTAATAGTGATAAGTAAAGTGTGATTCTGTTTTCATATTTGAAGATAATTAAAAACAACTTTTGCTTAAGTAGCCATTTGTCTTGGTGAATATCTACTGCTGCTGGGTTTATGGGTCCTCTGGACTCATAAACAACACATAAACCTTTGGTGAAGATGAGAGTAAATGTTCAGCCATTGGAGAGTTTTGTCAAGCTTTGCTCATAGCAGCTATTTGAATAAAGTTTGAATAAAGCTGTGTTTGAATAAAATGGTGTCGCCCAGGATGAAGAACGAGTTGGGGTGACTCTCTTAATGTTTCTCCTTATCCCCACTTAGTAAGAGACACCCTGGTCAGAGGCTTTATCTGTAAACTTGGGGGAGAGAGGCAGTTAATTACCTCTAATGTTATTGTTTGTCCTTCAGGCAGCTCCATGGAAGAGGAGGATCCTGCAAATGCAACGACGGCTAAATGTTTTCAAGGAATGTGACTGAAAATAAAGTAAAATGCTTTAACTTTTATATATTTATGCAAGTGAAATTTGTTCCATGAAAATACAGTGTAGTATTTTTATCTTTTAAACTGTTTCTTCTTATTGCAAGTGTATTAGTTAGGCATTGTGAGAGTAAGACTCAAGCAACCAGTAAATGCACATATCCAGCATCTACCAATCCCCATAGGTGCTGGATACTGGAGGTTTTATTGTATATGAAAACTTTCATAAGATTGAAAAGGAGATTTATGCAGCTTTATTACATCACAATGTTTTACAAAAAAAATCGTGTATGGTCTCAACCATTGAGCAATTAATCAAGTCAGCATCCAGTGCTCTTGCATAAGAACACAAAATGGATGAGAAACATTATTGCCATATTGAATATTACTATATGTTACATTTTGATGTTATATTCTAATAAGGCAATTTTGTCATTAGATCTTGAGATTCTGTGTCATTTGAATTTCATCACTCAGGTTGTACTGAGACATGTATCAGGTTATGGAATGAAGTTTCGTATTCCAGCATTTCATAATCTGTCAACTGTAATTGTTCTTGTTCACGTTTGACCTGATACTATGAGTCTTCATTGTATCTGGTGTCAATGTTGAGGACTCCAAAGGCTACTGCTTCTTGCTGGAGCGAGAAATGTACTCAGTGTTGGTGAAGACAAGAGTATGGAAAGGTGAAGAGTTGGAATTTGTTAAGTCTAACTAAGCTAGGACTTGTACCACAAGTGGCAGAGCCCTGGAGAGTGTTGTAAAAGAGTGAGACTGAGGAGTACATTTGCATTGTTCTCTAAAAGTGATACCTCAGGTGAAAAGGGTGCTGAAGATGGCATTGGACAGGGCATCGAATACAAGAGTTGGGATATCATGATGTAGATGAAACCCCATAGAATACAATGTGCAATTGTGCTTGCCTAGATTTAGGAAGGAGGTCAATAATTTTTTGGGGTGTAGAGGAAATTCATCAGGATCTACCTGGGACTGGGGAGCTTGAATTATAGGATTAGGCTGAGTCTTTATTCCCTGGAGGTTAGGAGACTGAGGGGTCACCTGATGGAGGTTTATAAAATCATTAGGGGTAGTGGTAAAGTGAATATTCACAGTCTTTTTCCTCAGGGTAGACAATTCTAGAACTAGAGGACACAGGTTTCAGGTAAGAGGGAAAGATTTAAATTTAATTATCTAAATTTAAGGGACATTAGACATTGGGAGATGGCAACATTTTGATGCCAAGATCCCAAAAATAAATAGTGAATGAGGTTGATATCTACTGTAACCTATTCTTCCCATATTTCCATCAAACACTCCCAGATTCTACCATTCACCTCCACACTTCAAGAAATTTGCAATGGCTAACCTGCCAACTCACATCTTTCAGGGAGTGGCAAGAGAGCAGAGTATACAAGGAAATACATAGAGTCAGAGGGAGAATGTATAAAGTCCACGCAGACAGCATCCAAGATCAGGGTTCAATCCTGATGGTGTGAGCCAATGGCTCTGCTAATCAATCATCTGCTTTGTCTGACCGGGATGGATTCTGGATAAGCTTGAGAAGCAATGACGGAGAAGTGCAGATGTTGCAGCTCTGTTCACAGTGGAGAAGAAAACCCTTGTAACTGCAAGTCAGTCTATCTAACTTGGTGATGGGGAACCTCCCAGTTACTTTTGTCAATTTAATTCAGACTCGGAAAAGCAAAGGTTCATAAAGGGCAGCCTGCACAGATCTGTTAAAACCAAAACCATTGAGTCTTTTGATCCAGTAATGGACAGGGTTGATGAAGGCAATAGTAGGGCTTTCAAAAGGCATTTGATAAAATAGTCTAAATAGGACTTTAAAAGCACTTTGTATCAAGAAAATGTGGTAGGAAGCATAAATTGTCTAAGGGTTAGGACAGAGGAATTAGTGGTGAATATGTATTTTTCTCGCTGGAGGGAAATATGTAATGGAGTTCCTTGAGGGTCAATGTTAAAATCAATGCTTTTATATCTCAAACAGAATTTACTAACTTTACAGCAATGCAGGCCATTCTGCCCATCTTGTCCATCCTGGGATTTATGCTGAAAATAAAACTCCTCTTGAATGAAAAAAGAAGCTGGAGGGACTCAACGGGTTAAGCAGCATTCATGGAGAGAAAAGGCTGGTCATCATTTTGAGTCAGGACTCTTTATCAAGTGTAAATTGGGAAGGGGAGCTATAACAGCAGAAGAAGGGATGGTATGGGAGGGAGAGGTTGAGAGATAGATGGGGAGCAGACCACTAAAAGGGTGAATGGAGCATAGTTGAGAGAAAAATGAGAGCAAGAACAGGTGGGAGACAATTGGGAACAGAGGAACCAAAGTGAGGTGGAGGTTACTTAAAATTGGAAAACCCAACTTTCATACTATTGGGGTCTGAACTACTCGAGAGAATGTTATTCTTCAAGTTTAGATTTGGCCTCACTCTGGCAATGACTGAGGCCATGCCTCTATGGAAATAGCAAAGGGATTTAAAATGGCTGGCAACTAGGAGTTCCAGCTTGCACCCAAGGATGGAGTGCCTATTTCAACAAAGCTGTCACCTATTTGGTTTCACTGATGTAGAGGAGCCCACATCCAGTGCACCAAACATTGAAGATTAGGTTGGATGAGGTGTGTCACCTGGAAGATCTACTTATGGCCTGTTTGGGATGAGGAGGTAAGATGTATGGACAAGTTATGCAGTTGGAGCAGGAAGTGCATAAGGGGGGAGGAAGGAAGGATGGGTGGGAAGGGAAAAATGGATCAGGGAGTCATGAAGACAATGCTCCCTGCAAAAGGCAGTAAAGGGAGAGGAAGAGAAGATGTGATTGAATCACAAAACCCCTCTTGTCTGGCTGCATCTAAGCTCATCACCAAACCTTCAGCATATTGTTACAAGAGCAGATGTCTGTCAGGTGTCTGCGAATCATCTCCATCCCAAGGTGAAAAGTATAATCCCAGTCACATCAAATTTCAAACGGATAGCCCAACCCAACCAGTTTGCTCTATTAATCTAAGGTCGTGGTCCATATTTTGGTTACAAATGGAGAAGGAAAAGATTCCTGGAAGCCAGTTATGCTACAAAGGCCTACCTTAACCCCACTCCACTGCTATAAAGCAGGAAACTGAAAAGCACCAAGGAGAAGTAATTTTATCAATGAGAGATTTGTGCAGGAAGTTATTGCACCAGTCGCATGTGGTCTGATAGACACCTATTATTTTATCAAAGGTTCTGTGGTGGATTAAGCCTCTATTCAAAGTTTCTTCTTCTTTGGCTTGGCTTCGCGGACGAAGATTTATGGAGGGGGTAAAAGTCCACGTCAGCTGCAGGCTCGTTTGTGGCTGACAAGTCCGATGCGGGACAGGCAGACACGGTTGCAGCGGCTGCAGGGGAAAATTGGTTGGTTGGGGTTGGGTGTTGGGTTTTTCCTCCTTTGCCTTTTGTCAGTGAGGTGGGCTTCAAAAAACAGCGTCTTCATTGTTTATCTAATCGAGAAATCCATCAGCTTCTCCATATTAGTAATATTTTCCTGATAGTTGTGGGCTGTTACCCTCAGTATTTACCCTCATGATCGAGGAGGTCCAGTGATCAACCATTTTAATTCCACACCACATTCCAACACAGACATGTCTAACACAGCCTCTTACACTGCCAGACTGAAGTAACCCACATATTGGAGAAACAACATCTCATATTCCATGTGGACAGATTGAACCAGACAGCATTAACATTGATTTTTCTCGCTTCTATTAAGCCCTTCCTCCACATCCCTCTCTTTCCCTGTCCCTGTCTCCTTTCCTCCAGCTCCCCACCCCTCTCCATTCGGAGAGCTACCCCCTCCACTATTAGCTCAGCTTTTTTTCTGTCCTCCCCTCCCACTTACATCCACCAAGACCTCTTACCTGATAGTCAGTTCTCCTCCCCCTGCCCCTTCCTCTTTCCTTTCTCTCCTCCCCCAACTTTTTATTCAGATGCCTGCCTGATTTTTGCTCACACTTTGATGAAGGACTCAGCCTGGAAATGCTGGTGACTTTTTACTTCCTATAGATGCTGAGTTTCTCCACTTTTATGTGTTCCAGCACATGCAGTCTTTTCTGTTTAATTAAATATCACATGGAGCTGTTGTATATGAAGAGCAACTACGAAAAGTCTCAATCAGATTTTCCCAGCATCTATTCAAAAGCCACTAATTAGAGGCTGTGATGATATGTATATACTGTTGCTGCTCTGTGTATAAGTGGCTGGCCCGCCCACTAATGGCTCGACCCCATGTATCCCCTGTATCCCATGTATGACCTGGCCATAAAGGTCAACCTCCCTGCTCCCTTTCCATTCATTCAAGCACATGAAGTTGGGCCAGCCGAAATCTAAAGTGTATTAAAGCCTATCGTTCCTCACTCAGCCTTTAGAGTCATTGGTAGAGTGATCAGAGGCAAACATTTGAAGAGCATGATGGGATAAATTTACAGAGATAGATGAAAAACTGAGGTATGGGATAGAACTGTCTATCCAGAGCCAGCACTTTAGTGGAGGATTCATGAGAAGACATCTTGCCTCAGAAGTGCCCTGTTCTCATTATTGATAATCCACCTGACCTCCTTGCAACACCGATTAGAAAGTTTACTCATTCCCCTTCATTTAATTTTTGACTGCCGGGTAATATGTTTGACTTTTTTTCACTTCCATTGTTTATCCAACTAAAAGAGTGTTCAAAAAGTGGGGGGAAAAAAATCAAGACATTTTAAATACTCCTATGACATTGGTTGTGTCAGAATTGCCTTGGGGATTATTTTATTCCCAGGGCTCCATTACAATTTTATGCGGGTGGCAGCACTATACATCCATCTCTTGATGTTTCTATCTTAACAACTTGACTATGGGGTTTTCCAGCCATTTATAAAATTGGTGGTGATGCTGCTATTGTCTCTTTAAGACCTCTTTGTCAAACCAGAAAGCTGGCTTTTTAAATCTTGCCTCTCCAGGTCATTGTCAGATAACAGATGAAGACTGATGCAATTATGCAATTAACAGAAAACTCTCCAGAGCATTTCCACCTCAAAAAAGAGCACATATTCCTGCAGACCTCTGGGAACAGCTGAATACTGATATCTTTAGACCACACCCGAAATAAAAACTGATGGTATTTTTGGTCGGGAAGCACAACAGCTCAGCTGATGTCCCCTAAAGTATATTCATTACAGACTCCAGAGAGTGAATGCCTGCAATAGGAAGATTAAATACCCATTTACTGTCATCAGAGGAAGAGTCTGGTTTTATATCTATCGTTCCCCATTCCCCATGTGAATGCTTTGTTTGATAAAGTGTTGAAAGTGGTGTAAAAATATCCCTCTTGCTGTAACTCCTGCTTGTCTTCATTCAAATCTTTTCTTCCCACAAACTGAAAGTGAAAGCTGCTAAAATTAAGTGATGTGGCTTCTCAATGACTCTAGTGGACTGATTGAATGGGAAGCGTTCTTTTTGCACATAAACACAGATGAAATAGTCCCTTACTTTGAAAGCAACCCTTTCTCTCTGCAAATCAAATCGTATTTATTTTCTCTTACATTTGACTGCAGGAAAGCTATTAAAATATTGACCTAAATATTTGATGATGAGTTTCCAGTTTTAGGAAGGTACTACAGGCATCGGTATATCCTACACATAAGAAGGGTCAGATTAAGGTATTATGGGGCTTCTAGCATTTATTTTAAAGGCTCCCTAAACTGTGCCGGCTGGGGCAAGCACAATCCTAAATTGTACCAGCTGGTGTATGCATGGTGAGGGGGAAGTGTGATGGCAGCACGCAAAGCGCCAATGGGAGGGGGGGGGGGATGTGACTGCGGTGCCCCCCCCACCACCTCCCAAGTGTTTCTGACACTGACCCTGCAAGTCCGTTTTGCTAAGTTTGAAATAGCCTTAATTATTCTTAACAAAATAATGCTAGCTTTCTCAGATCACTCTATATTCAGTGATTACCAATGGTATCTAGGGAACATAGTGCCTATGAATAGCACTGAAATTGCACCCTTCCACCTGAAAACCTACCATATATTTCAGCATACAACTGGCAGATTTGTCAACCCCCCCCCCCTTTTTGTAGCCTAATTTTAATGGTTTTATGTTATATTTGGCATGTAAGTGAACCCCCATTTTTCGGGCTGTCCAGGCCTCCCAGGAGCAACCAAATTTAAAAAAAACACCCCAATCACAAGTAACAACGCTGAAAATTAAGCAAACTAAAACCTCAGCCTACCAGGCAGCAGCAGTGATGGCCCAGGGAGCCGGAGCGGCAACATCAAGCTCCCAGCAGAAGCAGGAATCTCGGCCTACTAGTGACAAAGGCAACTTCAGGGTCTCAGGTAGGAGTGGTTATGGCAGCGCCCAGTGGTGGGGAGGTGTCAGGGAGTAGTATATCGCCATATCGATGTCAATCTGGGTTTTTCTTTGTGAATTTAAGGTCTCAAAAATATATCCAGCATATAAGTCGACCCCCCCCCCCCCTCTTTTTAGAATTTTTTAAGGTTGGCAAATGTGGAAAATTTTGGGATCATGATCAGACTTGAGAAGGAGCATGTAGCCTAGCAACAGTGAGTGGCATAATTTTTCCTTAAAGAGCAACTATCTTCAACCACTTTCTAGTGTCAGACTCCTCCATCCAGGTGCTACTTGCCCTTATTCCATTTAACTTCAATCAAAACAGAGCTCGTATGCATACAACAGTCATCTTCACAGAAGTGACCTACACAAGCTATCAGCCACATTAAAATGCAATTATCTGGAAATAATGTTCAAACATACTTTTCATGCTGTTAAATGCCTCCACACCACCTGGGTAATAACATTGTGAACTTTGACATAGGTGTAGTGAATATCCAGTGTGCAGCACCCAGATATATAAAACCATACAAAGCAATTTTTAACAAGAAGGTTGATGCAAGTCAAAAAAGCAAACCACTGCAGATGCTGGAGTTCTGAAATAAATCCAAAAAAAATGCTGGAACAGCATAGATGAAGCACCATCCAAGGGAAGATTAAACCAGAGGCATTATTTCAGGTCGGTGACCATTCAAACATGTAACTGTGTTTCTCTTTTCACATATGCAGACTTGCCTGGTGAATGTTGCCATTCCAGCATTTTATTTTTATTAAATGAAATATTGCTTTGAATACTTCATCAAATTCCTTTACAAAGTCAGGCTGTTGCCTCAGTCAGTATGAGTGGAAAAAGAAAAGTCCAACTTTGCTGGGTTTGCACTGGGAGCAAGGAGTTAACATTAATCCATTAACTTCCATTCCACTGACAATCACTTACTTAAAACTTTCTATTTCCACCTGCTCCACATGGATTCCCTTTAGCTAAATTAAGACAATTTAATTGTCAGTTGGTGTTGGTCTTGCTCTCTGGCTGTTATTCATAAGTGAACCATGCACTTGATATGTCTCTGACCTGCAGAGTGACTGATTTTTCTCTTGTCCCCACTACCAGCTTGAAGCAAGCCTGAGGTGTAAAAGCTCAGTCTCAACTTGGCACCAGTCACACTAACTTGACTGAAGGTCAGAGTCCAGGAGACAGCATAACTCCGTCACTGACTCGGTGAAGAAAGAGCAGCCCACAAAGTTAATTTTCCTTTGGGATTTCAAGGTGTGCTTCTACCAGGGCATGCTGTTTTGTGGCTCATTCTGCAATGATACAGTCTGACCTGATCTTTTCTTTCCCTTTTCTCATCCAGTTTGTTCAGTCAGTGAAATTAGAGGAAGTTGTACTATTTATAATTACATTACCTAAAAATTCAACCTCTAAGCATTTTGCGAAAAAGAAAACCAAAATGTACCAGTCACAACAAACCACTAAAGTTGCTAATTATAACGTGTGACACAGAAGAGGAAGTAAACTGCATTTCCAGATATATTTTTCAAATACACTGTTTCCTTTTATTCTGCTGTTTTATTTCCTATTAGCCCAGAATGGCAACGTACAGTGACCTTGAAGATTATCATTACCATTGCTATCCTGTGTTTTAATTTTTTTAATTTAAAATTCAAATTGGTTTCTTGATAATCTTACACATTCTGAAGTGAGCATTAGTCACCCCGTCACTGATTAGAAATTTTAAATGGACACCCATTAAAAAATGAGAGAGAGAAAGATAGTGGCAAGAGAATGAATAGAACAAAAGGATACAGGAGTGGAAGTTATTCGCTCTATTTTAGTGCAAATATTTTGGCTGAGCTCATTATTAATAGAAAGTGTAGCCTCAGTGACAATTTTATTGGTGGCGTATGTTGGCATACTCCACCATTGCACAGAGTGATAGGATACAAACACAGTGCAAAATTCTGAGCTGGGAATTCTTCATCTCAGACACAGTGTGGTGATGGGGAAATCCTTCCATACTGAGAGATTTAAAATAAAACATCAGAGGTGAAGAACAAATCTACCTTTGTCACTCTCATCTCAGTTAAATAATGTTATCGTCAGAAACCCAGCCTCAGGTTAAACTGGAAGACTGAATTTGACAAAAGACATTAAAAACAATTCCAAAATTTAAAGCAATGTGTTTTCATCTTTTATTTTCTAGAACAGATTCACAGTGCATGCCTACTTTGGTGTGGCTGAGCTAGTTGGTGTTCCATAGTTATGTTATCCAGCCCATATTTCATCGACTCCCATTGAGCATGCTCTATATTTTAACAAATGTGCTTCACTTGAGTTTAAGTAATTATCATTCATCTGATTTGGCCTTTGATTTCCCTGATCACTTAGTCTCATTGGACACCCTGTTAGAAAGTATTGTAGTTGATCATGTAAAAGGCATCTGCATCAATTTCTGTGTCAGTACTTGGGCAGTTACATTTTGCTTGCCATTCAACACCACCTGCTTTTTGGAGGGGTGTTATTTATATTTAAGAATAACTTTATTTTATTTCCTAATTTGATTCTAATTTCATAAGAAATTCTTAATGATTAGTGTAAGCTTGGTCATTAGCCTGTTGAAGATTCATTTAACTGATCGATAAGGGATATTACAAATGCTGTAGATAGTTTATATTATTAGTTATAACTGGGATAAGTAAGCTAAATTTTGAAAGTATGGAAAAAGTTCATACTTGAACTGGATTCTGTCCAGTTCATCGATTTAAAAAAAAATCTTCCGAGTTGGACAATGTAACCCTCTAATCAATTCTAATAACAAATACCAATATATCCTGATTACACCTATTTATTTACAAGTTAAATGCTCGGAGAAATTCTCTCTGCACTTACTGGATGCTGGATCCTATTTCTCCTGCCTGGATTGAAATTGCTTTTTCATTAGATTTTTAAAAAAAATATGTTCTGCTGAATTTTAGATAATATGTAACATTAATTAAAATAAACTGCAATAATACATAGACTATGCAGAATTATCTGGTCAATCTGTGGTAACTAGAGTTCCAATGACTATATACCTAACTTTAAGAGAACTAGATTTATTTGTCACAGTAATGACACAGTTCAGGCTGAACAGTGAGAGATGTCAGAATCTAACTGGAGAGTGAAGATGGACAGTGAATTCCTGTCTTTTGAGATCACCTTGAGGGGGCACTCTCACACCATTTCAGAAATATACTCACCAATCTGACTCTAAACTTTTTTATGTCAATAATTAGCAATGTTTTAACATCAATAATTAGCTTATTTTGCCTTATTTTATTACTCTGTGTAAAATAAAGAATGCAGGCAATTGAAAGCTATAAAAAGGGCAGAGATTGAAGGCATGTAAACAAGCATTGAATGGCTAGAGAATGACAGGAATCCAATCATCTATATAATAGCAATTCAAAACTCAAGAATGACACCTCACATGATAACATGTATTAATTCTAATTTTATAATTTGGGCTGTAACAGTACTGTCACTAGTCCTGCTACAGCACAAGAGCTATTTTTCACATCAATGAATCTGTAAAGATCTCAGAGATGATTATAAAAGATGGATATAAATACAAGCTTTTTTTCCTATTGTGTTTCTCTTGGATTTGGATGAAAACCATCTTCCTGTTTTTAAGCTGTGATTTTTAAGTCTTAATCAATTTGGCTTGCCTTCTTCATTCACCAGTGGCTTTTTACAGGTCCACAGTTAATTTTTTTTTGCCATCTGGGGGATTGAGCAGAGACAAGGCTGCTGCAATTATCCTATGAGGTGGGGCAGGCCAAGAGCAGCAACCAGGCATCAGGCAGAGGACGAGGAGTCCCTGCCCGAGATCACATTGTTGATCATTTAACAGCTTGCTTTTATGACACCTTTAGACCATCCCCAAGTATTTCAGATAATCAAGGATATCCAAGAAGTTCAAATAGATTTAAATAAAAGAAAATTGTTAATTTTTAAAAATAATTTACTTAAAGCATCTTAAAAATACTGGAAGTTAATTATAGCTTAAAGGACATGAAAAACAAATAAAACACTTAACTTTACGATCGGATTTGATGTCCTGTTTAAAGACCATAAAACATAGGAGCAGAAATATGCTATTCAGTCCATCGAATCTGCCCCACCATTCAACCATAGGCTGATCCATTTCAGCCACACTGACTGCCCTTCTCCCCATGACAATTGATGCCCTTGACTAATTAAGATCCTTTCATACTCTAACTTGTATACTCCCAATGACTTGGTTCCACAAATGTCTGTGGCAACAAATTCTACATATTTATCACCCTCTGTCAAAAGAAATTCCTTCACATCTCTGTTCTAAGTAGACACCCTTTAATTCTGAGGTTGTGCCCTCTTGTCCTAGACTCTCTCAGCATGTGAAACAACTTTGCTATTTCTACTCTAGTCAAACACTCCTCATATGATAACCCTTTCATTCTCAGAATCATCATTGTGAACCTCCTCTGAACCCTCTCCAATGTCAGCGCATTCTTTCTTCAATGAATACCTCAAAATTGCTCACAATGCTCTAAATGAGGTCACATCAGTGCCTTATCTCTGCTCTTAAAATGAATTTGCCTTCTTTAACAATGACTCAACCTACAAGTTTAACTTCAAGCTATCCAGTGTAGTGCTATCAATTAGACCCAACACACCAGAAGTTGAGATTAATAGGCTTTAAACACTATAAACTTATAGGCATATCTTACATGCTTTTGGCCAATTCCAAGGCAGTACTGAGGGAGGGGAATGGGAAGTATTGCCTTTATTAGGAATCCTGGAGGGGGAGGAATTACAGTATCAGGGGCAGGCCATCCAGTCCAATTAATGTAATACAGTGTTCACCCCTTCTTTTGAAACAAAGTCTGGTGGGGTGAAGTGTCAGAGTTCCTTCAGAGCCTATTTACAGGTTCTGCCTGTCCGGAGGTTTCGTCCGTCGCAGTGCAGGCTGTGGTGTTGCTGTAGGTTCCTGGGCTGCATAAGGAGCTGGAATTCAGATGACTGAAAAGAATCAGTTGCAGTTGGTTTGGGGGGGGGGGGGTGGTAGAGTGGGTTGGGATTGGGGCAGTGCAGCTAGTGCTGATGGTGGGGTCAGATCATCGACTGTGTCTTTGCTAGTCGTGGGGAAGGGGGCGGGTGCTGGTCGATTGACCATGGTCAGTTCAATGGGAGCCTCACTTGCAGGGGCCCCTGCATGTGTCAGGTCCTGGATAGAGGCAGCGTCTCTCTGCCCATCCTGGTACTGCATGTAGGCATCCTCGAATGGAGGAGGTGGACCTTTTTGACTAGGCAGTCTGCTTTGTAGGTTCTGGAGCGTCTCTGGAGTAGCACAAGTCCTGAGATAATCAGCTTGACCAATAATGTTGTTCCTGATGCCGACCTCCTGAAGAAGGAGAATAATTTTTCATGTGAGGTCACATTTATCTCTGTACAGAGGAGGGACTTGGTGGCATGGAGTGCCTCTGGCAGGATCTCTTGTCACTGGGAAACAGGCAGCCCTTTTCACCTGAGGTTCAGGAGGACTGCCCTCAAAATGGTGCCTTTCTCCCTTTCCACCTGGCCATTCCTTTAGGAGTTATAGCTGGTGGTCCTACTTGTGGCTATGCTTTTGGACAGAAGGTATTGGTGCAACTCCTCACTCATAAATGAGGATCCCTGGTCATTACTGGTCATTATGAATGTAACGTGTATCCGAGGAGCGTGAAGAGGTTACACAGGGAATTAATGACAGTGACAGGGGATGGTGAACAGGAATCGTGAGTATTCGTCAACAATGTTGAGAAGATACATAGAGGGGATGGGACTCTTAAGTCCATACTTAGATGTTTGAAGGAGTGGGTGGCCTTGATCAGGTGAGCTTTCTCGGCTGGTAAAAGTGCGGGTTGCACTTGGTGCAGACCAGGCAGCTGCGGATCAGCTTCCTGATGTCCTCAACCGAGTACGGGAGGTTGCGGGCTCTCAAAAACTGATAGAGCCTGGTGACCCCAGCTGTAGTGTAGGGCTTGGAGATGATCTGCTTGCGTATTGGCGCAGGTACTTTGGGACAGGGCATCGGGAGGCTCGTTGAATTTCCTGGGCTCATAATTCTAGGTGGACAGCTCAATTCTTTGGTAAAGTAGTTCAATTCTCGACCTCAGGATTTTGTCGTTCTTAATTTTTTCAAGCTGTTTGATGTTAAACATAAATGCGACTGACTACGTAATGCTTCCAGTGGTGCACAGCTTCCACTATGGTCTGGGCCTCTTTCTCAATAGCTGAGTGCTGGAGTTCGGGGCCCTGGAGGGTAAATGGGAAAAATGCCACTGGCCTGCCTGCCTGGAGGGGCTGAGGTGGTAGCATTTTGAACAGATGGTGGGAGAGATGGGGAGACAGGTGGAGAGGAAGATAAGGGGAGATTAGAGAGAAAAATAGGCAAAGGAGAGATGGAATCAGTGGAACCTGATGGAGTTGGAGGGGTGACTAAAATTAGAAAAAATAATGATGTTCATGCTTTTGTCTTTAAGGCTGTAAATTAAGTTATGTGCTGTTCCTTGTTTGCATTTGGCTTAACCGTGACAATGGATGAGTTCAAAGACAGACATGGCTGTATAGGAATGCTGGGGGGATTAAAAATGATTGGCTACTCAGAGTTCAAATGTCTAGTTATGCTTGATTCTATGAACAGGACAAACTAACAGACAAAGGAGGATTATGGTGAACTTCAGCATCAATCTAGTTTTGAGATATTTTTTATGTCACCAAGAAGGTTGTCACTGACCTTAGTCATATGGAAAAACCCATAGTGATATTGAGTGTACCCATTCTGGAACCCTAAGCTTAATTCAAGACTCCAAGTCCTGTCTGTTGTAAGATATTAATACCATTATTTTTGGGACATTATACTGGATCAACCTATAATTCAAGGGCTAATTCACTGAACTAATTTATGATACTTTCAGAAGGGAGTTAACTGCCAATAGTCACTCGTTTGAGTGGTCGGAGCAAGGAGGAGATACCTCAAGTGAACAAAGCAGTTTAAACAAGAAAGTCTGCAGATGCTGTGATGGTAGTTTACACGACGATGCCGCTTTAGTTGCCCATTCAGAGCCAGCTCTTCAGCGCTTGACGTCCTGCTTTGCGGAAACTGCCAAAATGTTTGGCCTGGAAGTCAGCCTGAAGAAAACTGAGGTCCTCCATCAGCCAGCTCCCCACCATGACTACCAGCCCCCCCACATCTCCATCGGGCACACAAAACTCAAAACGGTCAACCAGTTTACCTATCTCGGCTGCACCATTTCATCAGATGCAAGGATCGATAATGAGATAGACAACAGACTCGCCAAGGCAAATAGCGCCTTTGGAAGACTACACAAAAGAGTCTGGAAAAACAACCAACTGAAAACCTCACAAAGATAAGCGTATACAGAGCCGTTGTCATACCCACACTCCTGTTCGGCTCCGAATCATGGGTCCTCTACCGGCACCACCTACGGCTCCTAGAACGCTTCCACCAGCGTTGTCTCCGCTCCATCCTCAACATCCATTGGAGCGCTTACATCCCTAACGTCGAAGTACTCGAGATGGCAGAGGTCGACAGCATCGAGTCCACGCTGCTGAAGATCCAGCTGCGCTGGATGGGTCACATCTCCAGAATGGAGGACCATCGCCTTCCCAAGATCGTGTTATATGGCGAGCTCTCCACTGGCCACCGTGACAGAGGTGCACCAAAGAAAAGGTACAAGGACTGCCTAAAGAAATCTCTTGGTGCCTGCCACATTGACCACCGCCAGTGGGCTGATATCGCCTCAAACCGTGCATCTTGGCGCCTCACAGTTTGGCGGGCAGCAACCTCCTTTGAAGAAGACCGCAGAGCCTACCTCACTGACAAAAGGCAAAGGAGGAAAAACCCAACACCCAACCCCAACCAACCAATTTTCCCCTGCAACCGCTGCAATCGTGTCTGCCTGTCCCGCATCGGACTTGTCAGCCACAAACGAGCCTGCAGCTGACGTGGACTTTTTACCCCCTCCATAAATCTTCGTCCGCGAAGCCAAGCCAAAGAAGAAGAAAAGTTTACACCAAAATGCTACAGAAGCTCAGCATGTCATACAGCATCCTTTATGTATGCTATTATTTTGTTTTAAATAAAATATAATATATTCTGAGGAGTAAGTTCTTACTGAGATCATAATTTTACAAGGGATTTTTCAAACAAGTACAATTTTTACAAACCAGAGAAGCATGTGTTGCACTCCCCCAAGTCATCTGTCACAAAACCAAGGCTGGGGAGTGGGACTACATCTTCAACTCTGTAACTTTTGAAAGTCCTAACTAACCCTTTCTGTCCTTCTAATGATTGTACGTTGTTTTTTTGGTATCTGTCCTATTAGTAAGCTGGTAACCACTCTATCTGTATGAGATATTTTGTGGTGCTTTTGTGGTGTTAGCCTCAATCAAATCAAATGGATGGGTTGCTGTTGTCTTAATCAGGCTACCACTGATAGCTTGCTTCCCTTGATCACATCGCTAGGATGGGTAAAGAGTTTGAGTGAGAAAACCTATGCAACAGGACATTTTGAATGAGCCTCTTGCATCTTGGATAAAGCTACTGCTTTTTCTGAAAAAGCTGAGTTTGGCAATAAGCATCATGGATAGAAAGTTAAGTTTAGCAATGATCACCCTGCACAATGAATATTCATTGCAACTTCAGACCAGAGCACCGGGCAATATAATGGCAACTCTTTGCTGGCCTTACAGCAGGCAAAAGTTAAAGTATATCATGTATGCCATATTGTAATGTTTTATTAAGTGACAGTAAAAGGAACCTTGAACATTGGACAAAGACCATGTTCACAGTGATGTTGGCCATTTTTTTTTACTACCTAGCTCCTTCCTAGCTGAAGATGTTAGCATTATTTTGCAGCGTACTAAATGCTGTAACATTATGGGAGCAAATCAGCAGAAACAATTTCCCTACACAATCATTTCAAAGGACTGCATAGGGAGAGTTTGAAAATTCATGGCTATATACTATGCAAAGTTGCCATCTTAAGGGAACAGCCTCATTCAGACATCTAGGGTAATTGATAGAGCAGAGAGAGAGAGAGAGAGAGAGAGAGAGAGAGAGAGAGAGAGAGAGAAATTAAGTTCAGCAATGAGAGCATGTAGGAATACACACTAGCCTTTAGGGATACTCATGATCAACATTTGGAACTCTTTTGCAAACTAAGGTTTTAATAGAAATAGACAGTTGTTCAGTTAAAACACAAATCACGGACATTTTAAACAACAATACCTCGAGGATGGGAAGTTAAGTGATCCACTCTTCTTTCCATTTACCCTTTGCAACAAGAAGCCAAGGAACTGAAGAAAATTGTGGAGGTATAGAGTGCGTTGAAAGAACATAAGACTTGTTGATTCAAACCAACGCTTTTATTAACTAAAAGACTGGAGCATATCACAAGTAGGTCGACCAGTCCAGAATGACCTGGTCTGGCTAGGAGCAATACTTTAAGACCTGCCAGTAGGCGTGGCTACACTCTCGGCCAATCACAGTCATCCTACACTACAATCTCTACATATACACATTGGTGATAGAATCTGTACTATCACATTCACCCATTCTTTGAGAATTGACCCTGGGTGGATAGAGGTTAGGGGCTGTACCAGTCAGGGGGCCTGAAGAGACAGCGTCGAGGAGTTGGTGTTGCTGCCTGCAGCCTGCTGGGGGTGTCGGCCAGCCAACGGTAAGTGTTGGGGGTTGCTGCTTGCCGTCGGCGGTGGGGCAGTCAGCAGCGGCGGGTCCCTGGTCGGCAGCGTCGGTGGGTATTGGGTCGGTAGCGGCTGTGGGTACCTGGTCCGCTGCCTCGGTGGTGGTGGGTCCCCAGTCAGCGGCGGCAGTGGGTCCCTGGTCATCGGCGGCAGTGGCAGGTCCCTGGTTGTCGTTGGCGGTGGCGGTGGGTCCCTGGTTGGTGGCAGCGGCGGGCGTTGAGGTCAGGGCTGGGGCCTGGTCAGACATTGCTTCATGAGGTAGGGTGAACGTCATTGGGGTGAGGGTGGGTTGTACCTTCCGTGTTTGGCATCCGCCCCATGACATCAAGTGCTGCCGCGCGGTGGAGTCCTCGCTCTCATTGGACGAGAGCTCTGAGGAAGAAGTATTTGAAATGGAGAGTGGTGATTGGGCTTCACACGAGGCACTGTGTTTGACAGTGTCCATTTTGGAGCTACAGACTACAGCAAAGTGGCTGTTTTTAAGGCACTTCTGGCACCTGGCTTTTCTCGCTGGGTACTGGGACCTGCTGTGCTTGTTCCTCCCACAGAAATAGCACTTTGGGGTTGCATCAGGCAGCGTAGCGGCAGTAGTAGTAGGGTAGAGAGAGGGCATCCTACTCACATCAGAGTGTGAGGTCTAGCCCCGAGAGTACATATCCATACTTAAGACCGCAGCCTCCATCGTCTCTGCAATCCAAATCATGTCCTCTAGGTTTTCTCCCCTGTGCTCTAGCAGGCGATGCCTCACCTCATTCGATCGAACCCCGGCCATATAGGTATCCCGAATGAGATAGTCTTTGGTCTCCGCAGGAGTTCCGTCTGTGCAGGTACAGTCCCTGCCCATTGCCCTTAGTGCCTGAATATAAGCTCTACAGGATTCACCAAGCTGTTGCCTCCTTGCAGCAAGTTTGTACCGAGCATAGACCCTGTTCACCGGTCACTCGTAGAGCCCTTTCAGCACCTTCAAGGCTACGGTGTAAGTGGTCACGTCCTAGATACTCTGGTAGACTCTCGGGGACACCATAGTCATCAATATTAGTAGTCGATGGCTGTCCTCTATCACGGAAGGGTCAGGGAGCTGTAAGTATGTTTCGAAGCATCTCACCCAGTGCTTAAAGTCATTCGAGGCTGTTGCTGACTGTGGGTCGATGTCGAGGTGTTCCAGCCATAGCATATGCTCCATCCTTTCAAAATATTTTTTAGTTAATAAAATTGTAATGCGCATCGAAAGAACCAAAGACTTGTTGATCCATACCAAGGCTTTTATTAACTAAAAGACTGAAGTATATCACAAGTAGGTCGACCAGTCCAGAATGACCTGGTCTGGCTAGGAGCAACCCTTTAAGACCTGCCAGTAGGTGTAGCTACACTCTCGGCCAATCACAGTCATCCTACACTACAATCTCTACATATACACATTGGTGATAGAATCTGTACTATCACAGGAGGCAATGCAGGTGCAGAGAACAAGAGGCTGGGACTAGACTGCTGTGATTTAACTGTGACACCAATAAAGCAAATTAGTATTGCATGGGTTGGACAAAAAAAATGAGCCGAAAGCTTCTGGCATCAAAACATTGCCCTGGCAGTTAAGGTAGGTTAGACGTGACCTGGCTGTGGAAGCAGAATATGAGGAGGTTGGAAATTTTCAAACATTGGGTAGATTTAAATCACAGATGAAGATTGATAAGTACTCTCATACAGTGCCAGAAATGTTCTTAGCTTCTATTTATGATAGACTTTCCTTCCTTTTATCTCCCAATTTTCTGAACCCTAGAAAAGTAGGCCTCATTTGAAGATTATCAAAATGCTGCTAAATCTTTAGGCTGAAGTAACTATGTTGCAGTGTGAAATGAAGAATGAGAAAATGATCAGATGTAGTTGAGTCGAAGTTCACTAAAAAATAGTTTACTCAAAAAGTCACCTGCTGCTTTTAAAAAGCCCATGCGTTCCAAATGACGTCACTGCTTTGTGACATCACTCAGAACCTCCTGAGCTGGTTCAATTAAGTCTCCAGTGAGCTGTTACATCGCCACCCCCCACCCCAGAGCTGACAATAGGAGTCAATAGTACCTCTGGTACTATTATTGTCCACCTCTTTTGGGCGATCAATGTCTTCACATCAGGGGTCATGGCAAGGGCTGATCAAGGGCTTTAATCAGTCAATTGTAAATATTTCTGGATGCCCCCCCAATGCCCAGTACACAAATTGTATGATTGTTTTGTAGCACTCTGGAGGGGCTCCCATATGGCCTCTATAAGGGTGGCCCACGTGCACTTCTACGCACAAACACACAGTCCTATAGTTCCTTTGGCTCCGGTGAGCCTCTACAAGGCTACATTAAATGGATTGACTCAAGTTCTCTGCATTTAAATTACCAACAAGCATGTTCACAAAATATTGAGTTCATATGTCACAGTTTTGACAATTTAGACTCACTCAATTTTTTTATTTCTTGGGTCTTAATGTAAACCAACCCTATGTGTGAGCTGACATATTGCCAGTGTTTGCAACAATTGATCTTGAGTGTTCTTCAGTCTTCATACCTGTACACATTCTAATAATGTTTAATGTCAATCAGGAATAGTAATCAAACTGAGTTTCCCTTCTTTATTCCAAGAAGAAAATATTTATTGCAACAAACTAGCTAAATTAGTACCATGGGATAGGGATTTCTTGCCTCAGTACATGAAATGAATCTAAGATTTGTTTCAACATAACACAAAAATCTTTAGGGATATGTAAATGTCAATAAATTGATATCTCAAAAAAGAGGATTAGTTTATTCAACCTCATCTAACTCTCACAAGCTCAAGCATGTCTTTTTTTAAAATGTGTTCTATTGTAAAGCCACCATTTTCTTTTTGAACTATAGAAAATGAGTTTATACAGTACTATAGAAACTGAGAATATTATTTATCTTTATATATTATCTCTTCTAAATTTAACTTAATATATGCTAATGTACTTTTATTTTTTAATGAAATACCTGTCTGACTGCAACAAGTAAGAATCTGGCTGCGGATGTACACTGAACAACATACATGACAATAAACTATCAATTGTCTCTTGAAATATTTTATATTCTTTGCATTAATGATTTTCCCTGGAACTTATGGCCAAAATGTTTTTTTTTTCATGCTCTTAATTTTCTACTTTTAATCATTTTATTTCCAGAATTCAGTTTAACGATGATCTGCCAGGAACTCATAAAAAGAAATTGTGTGATTTGTGCCAGGCTGTCATGGTGATTTGGTCATTTCAACAGCTTGGAACTGTTGTGTCTAATTAATCTTGTCCATTGTTTTTTTTTAAAATATGGCATTCAAAATTATCAATCAAAACATCACATACAGCTATAATTATAATGACTACAGGTATAATTAATTTATAATTATCGATCTAACTGCATGTTAGCAATGAATAGAGTAAGAACTGTTATTGATTAAACATTCAATACCTAAACTAAGGTACAGTCTAGTTTGCAGGGATAATGATGCGCAGTACATTTCTTCAATGGCCATACTGCCCATTACCCAAAGTTTTCATATTTATTCAGATGGCAAATGTGCAAATAGTCATTTCATTCTTTGACCCAATACTTTTTCACTCACTGGGTGTTAACTGATACTGCCAAATTTATGATCTGCTTTTTGAGGCGAGAATCTTCACCAAAGCTCCATCATCAGTAAGATAGAAACAGTTCACAAGGCAGGAAGGTTCGTTTGTGACTTTCACAAAGCCTGCCATACTCATCTCCTCACACCTATTCTGTAGGCCAGGACGCAAAGCAATATTTTGAAGAATATGTCGATATTCCACTGTCTCTGGAACTCCCTTTCTCTCACTGATTGAGATGCAAGACAAGAAAATGTGAAATGTCTTCTGTGATAACTATATTCAGTGATTCATTCTTTCCTACAGCCAACTCCCTTCAAACTCTCTTTAATAACCAAAACAATAGATGTTCATTTCTGACCTAGCTGTATATTAGACTTTTTTTGTGTCATGGTTCAATGTGTTTACCACATATAGCTTGGGAAGGAAAGACCTATCTCAGTGCAGCCTCTCATTGTCTCTCACCAAATTGTTTCCTCTGTCAAAACCAGGTCTGAGAGTTGCATCTTTAGATGAATCTGGAAGAGAAAAGAGTGAACAGGAAGACCACAGTTCTTCCATTCCTGGTCTTTTGTGAATGACTAGAGAAGCCACTTAAAAAATTGGGTGAGGGGCTCTTAATTAAACTTCAGAAGAACTGCAGACACTGGAAATCAAAAATAAAAGCAGAAAATGCTGGAAGCACTCGATGGAATAATGGAAAAGGAACAGAGTTTGCGCTTCAAAATGAAAGTTCTTCATTTGAATTGGAACATTTAGAATAGCTTTATGATGCAGACGTGATGGGTTAGAGATAGATTGGACAGAGGGAATATTACTGATAGGGTTGCAATGCCAGTACATAGTGATCGGGTTGATAGATTAATGAAGAAAGTTAGTGAAAGAGAAAATAAACAAAAGGAGATGTGAATGCTTTGAAAATGCAGGTGATGACATTTTATTAACTCCAATTAAATTTTGCATTTTATTCTTTACTTTGTTGCTGGCCAGGCATGCTTCTTTGATCAACCTGAAAGCTAATACCCCACTTATTCATGTACAATGGCTAAGGGACGTAATGTCATGTTTAAATTTGAAAAAAAAATTAGATATGCAATTAATGATTTAAACATTAGATTCCAAATGTTATGGGGCCCATTCCTGGACTATTACCATAATCTCTAGGTTCAGTGTTATTATAGAACCTTGGCACTGTGTTATCTCACTTCAGAGGGAGTACTTTATTCCATCAACATTATCTTTCAACCTAGTTTAGGAATAGGGGGGTTTTGATATATTTAGATTTACTATGACAATTCTTTATTATTATGACTGCACTTTGGGAAATCATGATTATTCTCGTAGTGTTGTTACAAGATCAAACCAGAAACCACAAAGAAGGCATATCACACAGGGGTAAAGATGAACAATTACTTTATTAACAAAAATTCACCTTCAAACTTTAATTTAAAATCCCCCCTTTTATAACAGGGCCCACTGGTTACTATGCAAATCTCTATGACAGTGTAAAGCTAATAAATTCCCCAGTAATTAAAGACTAAACTACACTTCCAACCAGTTCACAGAAAAACTTAGACACAAAACAAACACAGAACACAGAAGACTCACAAAACTTTGATCTCAACCGAAGCAAAGATCATAAACAAAATTCAGTTAGAGAGAGAGAGAGAGAGAGAGAGAGAGAGAGAGAGAGAGAGAGAGAGAGAGAGAGAGAGAGAGAGAGAGAGAGAGAGAGAGAACAAAATTCAAAGTTGTCTTGTGTTGCTTGCAGAGAGAGGAACAATGGCTTGGTCCGGATCCTTCGGCTGCCTTCGGAATGTTCATCCTTTTTGAAATCCCAACATTCTAAACATGACTCATGCTCTGGGCTTCCTTCCACTCCACAGCACCACCCAGCAGTGGTTTATCGTCCAAGTCCAGAAATTTTTAGATCATTTTATGCACATGCTCAGTCCATCTCCCACTCCCTCAGCAGTCCACCTTCACCTTGGCTCTCTAAGGCAAACTGTCACTTTTTAACATAAAACCAAACACAAAGGCCAATACACAACACAGAACTCTGTAACAGTGTGTTTTCTTTATCTTTTTTGTGGTGCATTCCATAATTGTACTGCACAAATTTAATATTGAAAATCAATTAAAAAAAATTTAAAAAGAAAGAAAATGCAGGTGAAAGCTTTGAATAAAAGGAGAGAACCCATGACTTGGGTTTGTTCTTCAGAAGGAGGAGTCAATTACCAAGCTCTGCGAATCTTCCCATGAATGCCATTGTTAATTAAGCATCCAGCCCAAAATGTTAGCTCTAATGCTGAAAGGATAAAATTCAACACCAGGTTTTCAAGGACCAGAGGTGCTTGTGGTCAACGATCAAATTCATCCAATTACTCCTGATCTGCAAGTCCATTGACTTCCGCTTTTCACCCATGATAAAATCAGCCACCCTCACCTGGTCTGACACCTATGTGACTGTAGAACCACACCAATATAATTGCCCGATAAAGATCACTACTTCAGGATCATTAGATATGGCCAATAAATACTAATCAGCCAGCAATGGCCACATTCTGAAAAATGAATATGTTAATAATATAATATCATAATAACAACGAAGACGCTGTTTACATCCGGTACCGCACGGATGGCAGTCTCTTCAATCTGAGGCGCCTGCAAGCTCACACCAAGACACAAGAGAAACTTGTCCGTGAACTACTCTTTGCAGACGATGCCGCTTTAGTTGCCCATTCAGAGCCAGCTCTTCAGCGCTTGACGTCCTGCTTTGCGGAAACTGCCAAAATGTTTGGCCTGGAAGTCAGCCTGAAGAAAACTGAGGTCCTCCATCAGCCAGCTCCCCACCATGACTACCAGCCCCCCCACATCTCCATCGGGCACACAAAACTCAAAACGGTCAACCAGTTTACCTATCTCGGCTGTACCATTTCATCAGATGCAAGGATCGACAATGAGATAGACAACAGACTCGCCAAGGCAAATAGCGCCTTTGGAAGACTACACCAAAGAGTCTGGAAAAACAACCAACTGAAAAACCTCACAAAGATAAGCGTATACAGAGCCGTTGTCATACCCACACTCCTGTTCGGCTCCGAATCATGGGTCCTCTACCGGCACCACCTACGGCTCCTAGAACGCTTCCACCAGCGTTGTCTCCGCTCCATCCTCAACATCCATTGGAGCGCTTTCATCCCTAACGTCGAAGTACTCGAGATGGCAGAGGTCGACAGCATCGAGTCCACGCTGCTGAAGATCCAGCTGCGCTGGATGGGTCACGTCTCCAGAATGGAGGACCATCGCCTTCCCAAGATCGTGTTATATGGCGAGCTCTCCACTGGCCACCGTGACAGAGGTGCACCAAAGAAAAGGTACAAGGACTGCCTAAAGAAATCTCTTGGTGCCTGCCACATTGACCACCGCCAGTGGGCTGATAACGCCTCAAACCGTGCATCTTGGCGCCTCACAGTTTGGTGGGCAGCAACCTCCTTTGAAGAAGACCGCAGAGCCCACCTCACTGACAAAAGGCAAAGGAGGAAAAACCCAACACCCAACCCCAACCAACCAATTTTCCCGTGCAACCGCTGCAACCTTGTCTGCCTGTCCCGCATCGGACTTGTCAGCCACAAACGAGCCTGCAGCTGACGTGGACTTTTTACCCCCTCCATAAATCTTCGTCCGCGAAGCCAAGCCAAAGAGAAATATCATATGTGCTGCAGTCACTGGGAGCCAGACAGAAGGCCCAAAGAAAATAGAACTAAGATAATGCATAAGGTGCTTCATTAACATTTCAAGGACTGAATTACATGCTTCACTTTCTAAATTTCCCATGATGCCTATTGATGGAATAAAATTGCCCAGCATTTACATAAGGGAAACTAACCAGTAACCCTATACTGGGGATTTAACTTGACAAAGGTACAATAACATTTATTTTCATAGGAGAGAAATGTATACAACAAAATTATTTACATTAAGTTGATATAAATTAAATATTTTCAATTAAAAAAATAATTTTATGATTAATTTTCAAGGTTTTAATTAGTTTAAAGTTTGTTCAGTTTATAAATTATTTTTATTATATTTTGAATGTTCTTAAATATCAGGACCATTCAGAAATATTCTGTTTCCTGACAGCCAGCTAAGCTGTGAATATTGTCTCAAGGATCTTGTGCATAGTTGCTGACCAGGTTTGAGGTGGTTGCTGTAAGATACTTTCATCAGAGGTATGTGCTTACTGAACAGGGAGGTGTGTCAAAATCCAGGAATTACTCGCATTCCGCTCACTGTTGCCAGAAAGTTCTGGGTCAATAGTGACTGATAAATAATAGCTGACAGTTTTCACAGTTGCAAGATGTACAGTTGCTTCTCTTAGATATTAATAACAATTAATGAGACATTAATTCAAAGTTCCATCTGCTCTCTTTTATGGAAAGCATGGTAGTTAGTCCCAGTATTCTAACCAATATTTACAATATGTCCAGTCAATATTGTCATTGCTGAACAGCTGTTTTTGGGTGTTTGGTGTGTATGTTGGCTACTGTATTTCCTACAATAGTGATTACAATTGTATTATATGGCGAGCTCTCCACTGGCCACCGTGACAGAGGTGCACCAAAGAAGAGGTACAAGGACTGCCTAAAGAAATCTCTTGGTGCCTGCCACATTGACCACCACCAGTGGGCTGATATCGCCTCAAACCGTGCATCTTGGCGCCTCACAGTTCGGCGGGCAGCAACCTCCTTTGAAGAAGACCGCAGAGCCCACCTCACTGACAAAAGAGGAAAAACCCAACACCCAACCAACCAATTTTCCCCTGCAACCGTGTCTGCCTGTCCCTCATCGGACTTGTCAGCCACAAATGAGCCTGCAGCTGATGTGGACATTACCCCTCCATAAATCTTCGTCCACGAAGCCAAGCCAAAGAAGAAAAAGATTACAATTAAATAGTATTCCATTACTTGTAAGTTGCTATTGTATATAATGAAAGGTGCTCAATAAATGCATGTATATTTTAATTACAGTGGCAGACATGGCCAGATAATAAGTGTCAACCATATCTTTATTTAATGGTCCAATGCTTTATTCAAACACATACACAATGTAGGCTTTAATCACCTCTGTATTAATTTTGCTTTTATCCAATTATGATTGCAGATTGGCACTTTCAAAATATACATTATAAATGTTGCACATCAAAACAGCATTATTTCTGCCACAGCAAAAGATGCAAACATTTTATTTTCTGGATCCAGCAAAAAGCTGAAAATGCTAGAAACTTGAAGTAAAAATAAAAATGTTGAAAATTCAGGGCATGTGAATAAGAATAAAAGTGGAAAGTATTAGTTATGATTCCATTCAAAATATTAATCTCTCTTTTCTAGAGGCAGATCTTATTTGCATTTCTTTACTATTCTAATTTCTATTTAATTTTAGTTATAGAGATAACAAAGCCTTCATATTTGTTCAGAGAGAAAGCATACATTTTAGATATGGCCATTCATCCCAAAGAAACCAAAAATAATTGTATTTAAACCTAATTTAAATTGTACTTAAGACTTTGCTTTATGAACTCAACAAGTCTCAATGGAATTCACATTCCCCCTTTTTCATCTTCATCCAGGATGGCAAGTGCCTCTGAATAGGTGTGTCAGACTAACTCTAAACTGCTTTACCAGAGGGGTTAGGGGCGAAATGTTGATATTAAACCAGTCAAGTTGGTTGTCGGTAAATTTAAAAGTTTGCTCTGAAGAAATAAAATATATTTTATGGTTACTAAATGAAGTACAGAGACTAGGGTGTCACAGTAAAAAATACTTAAAAATATTGCAGATACAAAAAACTGCAGAACTTCTTTGAATTTCCTTTGATACCTTTTCATATCATCCTTCTTTCCATTAATTTAGCTTTTTTTAAAAAAATGAGTTGCAGAATAATCGATGACTATGAATTTCATACTAAAACTTATTTGATGTGACAGTTTCCCTCCTAATGCAGACAGATAGAATGTAATTTTTTTTTGAGCAACACCAGATGAATTTGTTGGAAAAACTTAAATCTTTCCCAAATTTGTTGGTCTTGCGTCATCAAGTTTAACGATGCTTGTTTTAATATAACCTACGTTCTTAACATGCAAAAAATTTTGACAGCTGAGAAATAGAGAGGCCGATGCTTGGAACGACCAAAAGACCCCCTTTCAGTTGTCCTGAAATAAGATTTTTCAAATGGCTTTGCATTATATGGTAATGCATCAAATCCAAGTTCTGCACCTTCTAAATCTATGAACCAAATACAGGTAATGTAGCCATTTTCCATAGCAATAGTTTATAGCGGGATATAGAATGTACATAATTGAAAATAACAAGCATTTTAGGGGAAGTGCTATGGTATCCATGATTTGCAGATATTCAATTCTTTGTAGATGGATATCTTTTCTAACAACATTTATATTTTCTTATACCAAAAATGTCATATTGTTTACTTGAGAAAATTGGAATTTTAGGCCTTTTTATTCGTCTTTTTAATTAATTGCTAGAACATTCAATCAACAAACCCAGAGAAATCTATGATGCAAATTTCAACTTCATGTTTAGATTTATTGTCACATTATATCTGATACTGTGAGAGGAGTTTATTCCAAGAGGAGTCCAGCAAGTCATTTCTAACATGCATGTATAGCAGTACAAAGTAGAAGATCAAGGGGACACTGTTACAGTGAAAAGATCAATTAGTATTTTAGCAAGGGCAGCATGGAAACAGGAGCCTGATGGCTGCAGGGAGGAAAGTGTCTGCACTTGTAACCATGCAATTTCACTCTCTTGAAATTTCTCCATAATTTTAAGAGGAACAGTCTGTCCAGGATGTGATGGGTCCTTTAGTAAACTGGCTGCCTACCTGAAGCAGTGGAAAGTGTAGATGTAGTTCCATTAATCTGATTGATGGGAATACATGATTCATTTTAAATATAGAGGACATGCACAGTAGGAGCTTTTATATACATGCCAAGGCATGCCAATGCCTTTTGTTTTTAAGAAATCTGAGGAGATTTGAAAGTTGGATATTCTCCAAGTATCTGGAGGGGCACTATGGAAAGTATACTGAGAGGATGTTTCACAGCCTGGTTTGGCAATTCAAGTGTCCAGGGACACAGAAAGCTGCACAAGGTAACAAAACTTAGCCAGCTCCATCACAAGCTCTGACCTCCCATCTACTGCAGACATCTATTTGATGGGCTGCCTCAAGAAAGCAGCCAACATCAATCACCATGATCAAAACCCCTTCTCACTGCTACCTTTAGGCAGAAGGTACAAAAGCCTAAAAAAGCAGCTCTAGGCTCAAGAGTAGTTTCGTTCCATCAGACTCTTGAACTTCCCTTTGCTTCACTAATCTGTACTGTTGCAAGTCATGTTTTTGCACAAGGACTACTGTGACGATATGGCCTATGTATTTGCCTCTTCTAATTTCATATATACACACATTTGCTTCAGTTGCTCTAGCATTTAAGCATCTATAGAATTCTCATCTCCATTTTTTTTTTACATTTGCTTCTCATGTTTAACAGCTCTTAATTTAAGAAGCTGCAACTTTTCAACATTTAAACAGTTGAAAATAAAGAATGCTAATTTAAACCTTCTCCAACATTTATTTTCAAACAATACTAGCACTGTAGGGTGAACAAACTGATAATTTATTGGACTAAAATAACAACTATGGCAGCATTCATTAAGCCAGAGTGCTTTTTTTTTTAAATATAAAGTGATCCTGAACTTAGAAGTGCTAGGTTTCAATGTTCTCATTGATTACCTAAATGGTGGTATTAGAAATTACAGGCCAACATATCACATGAATAAAAATGTTAAAATAAATGTTAATGCACGTTATAATTCATTTCGTTTGTAAGGAAGTTCAAATAGCAAATCCCCTATTTAAAAAGACCTCCAGCAGCAATAAAATTTCATCTTACTGTATGGTCCTGGATAGTAAAGTTAACACTAAATAGAGTAATAACACTTGTTTTGGTTTTATAGGAAAGTTTCTAAATATTGATTATTTAAATTCTTGTCAACAAAACCAAGGTGCAATTCAGTTTACTGGATAATAGTGTGGATTAAATGAAACACCTCTTCAATTACCCAGATCCTCCATTATCCAAACTAATTCTGTGTCTCCTGAGTCAGTGGAATAATTGAAAGTCCACTGTATAATACAATGAATAACCTTGTACCACAGCTGAAGAAACAACATTGTAATACCTTTCTAGCTGTCACACAATTGATAAATAGCTCTTTCTGACGTCAAAACATATAATGTGGCTGATAATTTGAATGTTCATACATTCTACACAGCCTAAGGAAAATTACTGTCACTCCTGTGCATGCTTTGTAATTTCAAACATTTTTGATGGAATTTTTTTTTTTTAAAAGTTGTGCATTCTGAAGTAAATTATGTGTTTATTAAGGAAGGTAACAATGCTTATAACCATAATTGGGTTAAACAGGAAAGATTGGTTACCCTTTACTCACTATAGATGCAGTGTGACCTGCTGAGTTTCTCCAGCACTTTTGTGCATTGCAACCCTAATATGTTGGCAGGAACTGTTACAATTTTTAACATTTTGAACTATTAAAAGGCCACAGTAAAATTATCTAGTGAAGTGCTTGAACCAATCAGAGTATTCAATTGGCAAAAAGAGTGTCAAATACAGTCACGTGGTGAAATTCTAAATTAAGTGAAGAAGACTAAGAAGCAGAGCTAGAGATCTTGAACACTTGGAAAATAGCTCCCAGATAACCCCTTTATTAATTCACTACAGTGTCAAGCTTAGCTGTCTACAAAATGTGATCTGCATCAGTGTTGAGTGGTCTTTGCTGCAATACCAATCTGTTACAAATTATCAAGCAGCTTTGATTTGGGAAGAGCTGGACTTGATTTGTATTCCTTTTCTGGATTTTCAAAACCTGTTGAAATCAACTGAAGCCAATTAAAAATAGCATTTATTCTCATCTTATTTTCCATTAAATTTCCTATACAATGCTATTCTGGCATATCACAAGTTAAGTAACAATTAGCACTTTATTTTGCTGGTTTTTTCCCCCAACCTTTCTAATCACTTTTAACTTGAACCTCCTGGACAACTTTATTTCCTCATTGACATTTTATTTCCTGCAGCCTTTGAAATATTACATTTCATGCTTTACTTTCTCATTTTCTTTTCCATCTTTCACCTCTGCCACTGATTTTCTCTCTTCTTCCTTTCTTCAGAGTTAATCATTCTTGTGTTTCCTTTGTATTTCTCTCCTGAGTACTAAGTTCCTGTGGGATGTCATCCCAGATGATGTTGCACATCGTCTCTCCATTTACCTCATCTCCAAATAACCATATATAACTATATAATGATGAATATACTGTTAACACAATGGTGGGAGAATGTTCTAATAATTCCAAAGTTAGTTAATTTTAAGGAGGAATAGATTGGTTAGCATAATTTGAAAATAGGAATCTGATGAAAGTTAATACATCTGGTGTAATCCAACAGATAGTGAAAGGAAAATTAAAATGAGTGTATGTATTCAATGAAAATGTGAGTAAAGAGGATTGAATGAATAATTCACTTAAATTGCATATATAATTATTTCATACTATGGAAATGCTAAACAAATTAGTAATTTTGTTGATTGTTGTGGGAACCAAGAGAAGAGATCGCTAGCGCAGTAGCTATGATTTGAGTCCTCTTCAGCCATAGGGGAAGATGATGGAGGATTGTAGAATGGCAAATACAGTCCCCTGGTTTAAAAACAATAGGGAGAATCCTGGGAATTATAGACCTCTGAGTCTTGCATCAGTGGTGTGTAAATTAATGGAGAGGATTCTTAAGGATAGGATCTATGAGCATTTGGAAAAGTATAGTCTACTCAAGGATAGTCAGCATGGCTTTGTGAAGAGAAGATCATTTCTCATGAGTCTAATTGAGTTTTTGAAGAGATAAAATAAATTTATGAGGGTAGGGTAGTAGATATGGTCCACATGGATTTTAGCAAGGCATTTGATAAAGTCCTACACAAGGGATTCATCTAGGAAGTCATAAGTCATGGAATCAATGGAAAATTGGCTGTATGGATAAATAATTGGCTTCTAGGAAGAAAACAGAGAGTAGTTTTGGAAGTATTCTGCCTGGAGGTCAGCGACTCGTGGAGTGCTGCAAGGATCTGTTCTGGGACCCCACTTATTGTGATTTTTAGAAATGATCTGGATGAAGGATGTCAGTAAGTTTGCAGATGACAAATAATTGGAGGAGTTGTGGATGGAGCTGAAGGTTACAAGAGGATAAAGACGATGCAAAGTTGGGCAGAAAAGTGGCAGATGGATTTTAATTGGGATAAGTGTGAGGTGATGCATTTTGGAAGGACAAACCAGAAGGCTGAGTACAAGGTTAATGGTCAGTTACTTAAAGGTCTATAATTCCCAGGATTCTCCCTATTGTTTTTAAACCAGGGGACTGTATTTGCCATTCTCCAATCCTCCATCATCTTCCCCTATGGCCGAAGGTCACAACTCAGGTTGATAGGATAGTTAAGAAAGGCCTGTGGGTTGCTGGGATTCATTAATAGGGGGATTGAATTCAGGAGTAGAGGTGTCAGGTTACAACTCTACAAATCTTTCATAAGATCACACTAAATGAATTGTGTTTAATTCTGATTACCTCATTATAGGAAGGACGTGGAAGCTATGGAGAGGGTATAGAGGAGATTTACTAGGATGTTGCCTGAACTGGGAAAAAAGTCTTAAGGCAAGGTTAGCTGGGACTTTTCACTTTGGTGGGTAGAGGATGAGAGGAAACCTAGAGGTCTATAAGATTAGATAAGTTTGACAGCCAACAACCATTTTCTAGGGCAGGAATAGCAAACACCAGAGGACACATTTTCAAAATTAAGGGGGGCAAGTTTTTTTTTTTTAAATTAACAGTTGTGGGTGCCTGGAATGCAAGGGATGGTGATGGAAACTTAAACTTTGGGGACATTTAAGAGACACTTAGACACAGATTAAAAAAAGGGTTATAGGGTAGGGAGAGTTTAGTACTTGAATAGGAAGGAATTATATGGGTCTGCACAACAATGAGGACTGAATGGCTTATTTTGTGCTGTATTGTTCTATGTTAAGACATTTAAACTGAAAATCTCTGTTAGAACCTGAAAGATTAAGTACAAAAACTTATGCAGAGTTGTCTTCGGAGAACGTCTATGCCGTAAGCCACTGGTTATCGCAGAAGGACAAATTTTATTTCAGAAAACAGAAAATAGGCAAATCTGTTAGTGAGTATTTGGCTGAATTATGTAGTCTGTCAAAAACCTGAGAGTTTGGTGCATTCTTAAACAAAGCATTAAAAGATAGATTAGTCATGGCTGACTGCAGCACCCAAGTACAAAAGATGTAACCATTAAGTCTGCGTATGACAGTCTTAGATTTCGAGATGGCTGATTAAAAAAAAACTTGGAAATTATACAAGGTGAACCACAGATACTGTGAAAATTTAACAGATGAGAATGCTTCTGCTACAAACAAAGCAACAACAGTCTGGATTATTTTATTTCAGAAAAGCTAGATTTCATCTATGGGACAAGGAGGAACATATCAAAACCAAATGTCCAAGAAAGAAAGTCAACAAGGTGAAAAAGAGAAAAACCAAAGATCTAGATATGAAAAACAGCCCTCCAAAGTAAAAACAGTGGAGAAGGATGAAAGCCCAGCAGCGAACCCAACAACTTTGAGGAAAACAAGGCACTGGAAGGAATGTATATTTGCAGATTAATGGGTAAGAAATTGGAAATCTACGTCCATGTGAAAGTTAACAATGAACCTCTTTATATGGAGTTGGACATGGGAGCAACAGTGTTGTTAATGCCAATAAAGTTTAAAAAATATCAACTGTCACCTCATCTTACCATGAAAGAGTCCAACAAAGTTGAGAACCATCATGGGGAGAAAGTCAAGGTATTTGGGAAATGCAAAGTAAACATTGAACATAAAAGACAGATTATCCCTCTACATCGTTGACACCAAGGGGTCAGTGTTATTTGGAAGAAACTAGTTGTCGTACATCCAACTAGATTGGATGGAAATTGAATCCGTAGTGAGCGTATGGATGGAAGACTAGGCCAAGCCAAAACTGGAGCAAGTGCTTGGGGTAACAGACGATTTTCAGAAAAGGCCAGGGGAAAATCCAAGGAGACCAGGCAAAGTTACACTTGAAACCTGGTATTGAACCCAAATTCTACAAGCCCAGTACAGTTACCATATGCAATAAAAAGAAAGATTGAATCAGAACTTAACAGGTTGGAATGCGAAGTATCCTGGAAAGAACTCAGTGCAGTGAATGGGCAGCTCCCATTGTACCAGTTCGAAAAGCCAACAGAGAAATCCAAATTTGTGGTGATTACAAAGTCACCATTAATCAGGATCTATAAATAGCTGAACATCCTATGCCCAAATCAAAGGAATTATTTCAGGCCCTGAAAGGGGGAAAAAAATTCATGAAACTGGACTTAACCCAGGCATATCAGCAAATTAAATTTGATGAGACCTCAAAAGAAATATGTGGCAATCAATACTCACTTGGGGTTATTCACCTCTACCCAAATTCCATATGGAATATCAGCAGCCCCGACAAAATTTCACGCAGTCATGGATGAATTGTGCATGGCATAAATGTGGGATGCTACCTTGAAGACATCATAATTACAGGTTGAGAGGACTTAAAGCATTTCTCAAACCCAATTGCAACAAGCAACCATCCATCTGCTCCAGGACAAGTGTGTATTTATGGTACCTTCTGTAATATATTTAAGCTTTACAATTAATAGAGAAGGACTTCGAATGGATACCACTGGTACCGTGACTGACAGCAGGCACCCTACCCATCAAATAAAGCAAAATTGCAATCATTCCTGGGTTTGGTTAACCATTATCAAAAGCACATTCCAAATATGTCAATGCTGTGCAGCTAGCTGAACCAATTGTTAAATAAAGAACAAAAAAGTTTCTGGAATGAAGAGACCAGTAATGTGGTGAATCATTTGAAAGAACAGCCAACATCAAGCGATAATGTTTTTGTCCACTACGACCAAGAAAATGAAGTGACTTTTATGGTGGATGTTGTCACAGGGGACAGAAAAGGGGGAATAACCAATGGCTTATGCCTCCCAGTCTCTGACTGCTTCTGAACATAGTTATGTACATCTGGAAAAAGGACTCCCCATAATATTCAGTGTCAAATGATTTCACTAATACTTATATGGTAGAAAGTTTACCTTGGTAACAGACAACAAATCATTGAGTTTGATTCTAGGCCCTAAATAGGGGATACCAGTGCTAGCTGCAACAAGAATTCAAAGGTGGGCTGTGCAGTTCACCGCATATGTTTACAATTTGAAACATAAACCAGCAACACAAAATGACCACGCTGATGTCCTATCTCGCTTACCTCTACCTGAAACTGAAAAGATAGATGAAATAATTAAATGGACAGTGAAGCCTCAGCTATTAATCAAGAACAACTTTATTCCTTACCAATTACAGCAAAGAATGGAAAGAAGATGCTGTCAAAGGGTTTATATTTCACATTAAATGGGTGGCCCGAGGCCAAAAATATTTCTCCCAAACTGAAACTTTATTATACACAATGCAATGAAATGTCAATTGAAGAAGGTTGTTATCAATGGGGGAACCAGGATAATCATTCTATGAAATGGCAGGCTGCCATGCTCTCAGAGCTCCACAATAATCACCCAGGGATGGTTCAGATGAAAGCTTTGGCACGTATGCACATCTGGTGGCCATCAATATTGAGCAAACAGTGAGAAGATGTTGCATTTGTCAGGACATGCAACCCAAAGCATCTCAAGCTGAAGCTAACCCATGGAAATGGCCATCACAACTATGGCACAGGATTCATGTGGATTTCATTGGTCCCTTTATGGGAGAAAATTGCCTTATTGTGGTTGATGCACATTTTAAATGGCCAGTAGTGTCACATATGAGAACAACTAATCAGACAATTGAGAGTCTATGAAATATGTTCACATCATATGGATTACCTAAAGAACTAGTCTCTGATAATGGGCCACAATTTGTATCTGATGTTTTTAAGGTGATGCTACATAATAACAATATACTACACACCTTATCAGCATCCTACCACCCAAGCATGAATGGGGAAGCAGAACGTTTTGTGCAAGCTTTTAAAAAGACCATGAAAACCAAGAAATCCTGAAACCTACCATGGAATCACAAAATCAGATTTTCTAATAGCATATTGAAACACATCATTCTCTACAACCAAATGAACACCAGCAGAACTGATGCTTGGGTGTGACTTAAGGACAAGATTTTCCACGGTGCGCCCGAACATTGGCCTTTGGGTGGAACAATCCATGTCTCCAAGTAAACTTACCAGATCTCTGGAAGTAGGAAAGCAAGTAGGGGTACAGGTCTACTGCAACAATAGGGAGCTGTGCATAAGAGGCAGGATTCATTAAAAAAAAGTCCCTGTTCTTTTTCCATACAGGTGGGACTAAAATATTGAAACACCACATCGACTAGTTAAGAGTGGTGGATGACCCAGTGTCCACACACACTGCTCATGACCAAGTTTCCATGGTGGGCTCATCCCAATGATGACATTCCGGGAATATATTTGAAAGATGATGCTCCTTCGATGTCGACTGCTCAGCATGATAGTCTTACACCATGTCTTTCTCAGCAGAGCAGTCCTACGCAAAGTCCAAATGGGGCTTGCCAAAGACCAAGTTCACGGTCCTTACCACCAACTGAGGAGGAGATACTGCCCAAAAAAGCAGAGACCAGAAGTAGAAAAGTCTCCCAGTGGATTCTACCTCACCAAGATGATCAAAAAGGGAACAACATCCCCCAGAATGCCTGAGGGACTATATAGAAGTGACTTGGCTGCTTAACACATCGTACTTATGTTGTAGTGTAATTCACACCATTAGTCCATGGGTACTATGTAGTTATTGTAGTTTAGCACAAGTGCCATCTATATTTTGCTGTGGGTGACTGGAATCCCTTGCCAGGGATGGTGGTGGAGACTGAAATATTGAGGGCATATAAGAGACTCAGACAGGATAGAGGAAATGTGGAGGGTTATGGGGTGGGGAGAGTTTAGTACTTTTTTTTGAATATATAGGTCGGAACAACAATCGGGAGATGAAGTGCCAGTATTTTACTGGAGTGTTCTATATAGGGATTTTAAATTAACTGGTATATTTGTGTGGCATGAGCTTGTGGGCTGTATGTCTAAAAATAATCAAAAAGATGAACTTGAATTATTAGTTTCGAGTTGGGCAAGATTTTGGGATCCAAGTAAAGAATGTATTAAAACAATAGACTGTGTACAGTACAGATTAAACAAGGTGATGTAAACAAAGTATATAGTAGAAGTTGTTAAAACTCGACAGAGATTTGCAAGGGAAAGATTATTCCCTCCAAGAAGTCAGTGCTGTAAAGTCAACAGCGTAAAACTTCCACTGAAGAAACATGAAAAACAATAAGAGAAACATCTTCATCAAAAATATTTTTAGAAAAGCATTATTTTGCCACAATACATCTTGAGACAAAGCCTATTGTACAATTTAAGGTAAAATTAAATCAATGTACTTGGCTTTGATGAGATAGGAGCACGGTGAGATCAGTATGAGATCATTCTGGCAAAGAGCCAACAGCATCACGATGGACTGAACAGCCACTTTCTGCACTGCAAGGAACTCTTCTCCATAATTAAATATGCTTTGTGTCTTCTTCACTTCTCTTTCATTTTTATCATCCATATTTCAATTTATCTCTTTATTCTTGTGCAAACTATTCCTTTTATCCAGGCCCAGGTGGAAAGAGACAAGGAACAGGTACTTTGCAATCAGCAGTCATTGTTAAAGGAACAGCACTGCTGGAGTGGCTCTGTGTGGCAATGGTCAATTTGTTTATTTCTCCTAGTCAGGAGAAGTTCTAACCCCCCACTGTGACCAAAAGATGGGTTATTTTTTATGTGTTTCAAGTTTTGAAACAAAATTAGTTTGACCAAAAGAAGGGTAATTTGAAGCTGGAACAATTTTTTTTAAAAATTGATCAATTATACATAACACCTAACAAGTTAAATACTTTTAATTTGACATTATCAGACTTATATTTTAGATGTAATAAAGGCGGTGGCTCTTTTATACATTTTACTTGGCCTTGTCCAAAAGTATATGTTTTGGTCTGAAATTACACTCCCAATGTATCCTATGAGATATTAAAAATACTTGTTTTAAATTGGGTTCAACTATGTACCAAATAGAACTTTTATGAATTGCTTTAGCTGTTTCAAAGAAATGCATTGGTACTACATGAAAGTCTAATGTAGATTTAGGGTTAGAGAGATGGCCCGCAGAATTGCAATCACGTATTCCACTTGAAAAAAATACTTATAATTTATGTAATAAGTATCATTTCTTTTTGAAATCATGGAGCCCATATACAAAATGTGTTGGTTTAAAAATTTAAATATCTCAATATCTGGTTTGAGCAGTGAACATGTACTCCATAATTAAATCAATTTATATTCAGATTTATATTTTTAAAATGGCATTTTCCGGTATTTCTCTCTTTTCTTCATTAGATTAGGAAAAGGTGGAGGGTTAGGGAGGGTTGAAAATATTCACATTTAATTTGATAAATACATTTATATACATGTGTACCTTTCGATGCTATTTAAAGTTTTAAATATTTTATTTTAAAAGAGACAATTTTGAAGGGGAATTTTTGAATCCCACCATGACCAAAGGAAAGGTTAGTTTGACCCATATTTGAGTATTGGAAGCAGAAAAAATTCTGCATTTAGATTGTGACCACGGTGATACTGGACTGACCCACGTCTGGGTTCTGGAAGTATTGTGAAAGTCACTAGTTTTGTTTCCCCTATGCCAGGAAAAGGGGAGTGTGACAACCATCTGTGTGTAAGAACAATCACTCTGGAAGCAACTTGACAAGGATTTGTGTTTTTGGCAGTCTGTCACTTAGTAACTCCCATTTCATTTGTAATTATTTCTTTGCCTCAGTTTAAGAGTCTTTCTAATACTGACTTTGGAATAACTTTCCCCACACACCCACAGTTATGTTATTAGTAATTAATAATAAAAATATTTTTAAAATTACACTGTCTTGGCAAATTTCTATTGCTGCTCATCTGTGACACAAATAGACCAAGAATTCTTTCTGCAAAAGCAACTTGTTGCAGATATCAGTAAGCTGGAAAATAAAACAGGCAAAGTTTGAACAATTCAGCAGGTTAAGGTGAAGAAGCAATTGTTATTTCTGGTTGATGACATCTCAAAACTTATCATGAGAATCTTTCTGCAGGTTGTGGAAGTTTTTGGTTAACTGTGTTTATATCTTCTTTGAGACACATTGTGGTTCCAATTTGTTTGGCAGCCCACTGGTTTCTAGCAAGTACTTTTCATCAGTCCTACCTCGGTGTATTGAAATGTAGTTAAATTTATCAATATCATTTGCTTAACTAGGATTTGCAAATAAAATTTTACCTAGAACCAAATATTCATGGAAATATACAATCTGAAAGCAAGATATTCAGTCCACTCTAGGTTTGACATGTTATAGATGGATCCAATTAATCCCTGCCTATTGCAATTACACAGTGATTCCTTCTACCCTTTTTAATGAAATATTTAAGGATGCAGAAGGCAAAAATGCTTATTTTAAAGGGCATTTTGACATTAAAATGTCAAATTAAAGCAAATAAATAACCATATTGTGTAGGCACACAGCGCAGAATCACAAACAGTCACCAGCGCGGCTCTTCAGCAAACATGCGAGCCGCAGGCCAACCGTTAGGTACTCATCTGGTTAACAGACTGCACACACTCGAGACTTCGTGCCGAGTAATGGCACATTGGCTTGCTATGCCTCCTAGAGGGCACGGGGCCCCCACTGTGTTTAATCTAAACCTGCCAGCCCCGCAGATCAGTGGCAAACAGTGACGACACACCCCATCCCGTGGAGCATGGGACAGGAGGCATATAAAAGCAGCATGTAAAACTCAAATAAACAGTCTTGTGTTGATTAACCTGGTGTATGTGTATTGATTTAGTAGCTCTACTGAAGTAGTTACTACAATTGGTGACCTCAACTCCAAGATTCAGCCAGAGCTTGAATAGACAGTTATGGATGCAAACACAGCAGCAGTAGCTGCCAGTTCAGCAGAAGGTAATGCGATGGGATTTCACCTGCTTCCCTTTTGGACCCATCAACCTTGTGTATGGCTTAATCAGGCTGAAACCCAGTTTAGTCTTCATGGCATAACGGCAGAGGACACGAAATTCTGGCATGGCAGCTAATGTGAGTGAATTTATTGGCCACCCCCAGCAGATACCCAGTACACCAGGTTCTGCCAATTTCTCCTGGACACAATGGAATTGACTAGGCACGAGTGCAGCATGCGGATTTTGAATATGGAGGGACTGGGTGATAGGAATCCATCCAATCTAGTGAATGAGATGCTCGCATTAACGGATGGTCATTCTTATAGTTTGCCTTTTGAGACTATTTCTGTTGAAACTCCATACCATACTCCATCATGTCTCCATACCAATAGCTAACATGGATTTCCACTGTCCCCATGATGTAGCCCAGAAGGCTGAGAGACTATACCATACACCAATGTTCACATTGCAAGAGTCTGCTCACATTCAGCCTATATTCACAGCAGATACATCTCCCATGCCCTATGAATCTCCTGTATCCAAGGTTCAAACAAAAATGGAGGAAATACCGACAGGAATGTTGTTTTTACCATCGCCGTTGGGGAGAAAATGCCCCTAGATGAGTCCCACCATGTAGCTATCACAACTAAAAAGGCGGGAAATGACAGAGCCAGCTGTCAGTAATGGCCTCTGCATCTGGCACAAGTACTGGCCTCCTATATCTTCAAGATGATACTGATAAACACAAGTTTCTCAGACACGGGCGCTGAGGTCAGCTTGCTCCTGCCATCCTATTTTAAGTAGACACAAATGACAACATCTGGCTCTTCCAGCAGCAAATGGGATTTCCATTCCCTGCTTTGGCACATGATGTGTCATGAGTGGGATAGGAGGGGTGACATTCATTGGGAATGTATTTTGGCTACCATTGCACAGCCCATTTTGGGTGCAGATTTTTTGAGATCTCTTGATGTCAAGCAGAGGAAATTAGTTAATGCCACAACTTTCCAAACATACCCATTGGTATACAGCAAAGGGAGAGTTTTCCAGCTCAGGATGCACACCCTGCACAAAGACAGTTATGCTGCCCTGCCCTCCTGGTATTTTCTCTTTTTAATTTCGGCACCTCCAAAACTGCCTATGGGGTGTCCCATTACATCAGCACCTCAGGCCTGCCAATTTACAGCAGGGATCATTATCTTCCACCTGTGGCTGGCAAAGGCAGAATTTACTGCAATGAAAGAATTGGGTATCATTTGGCGTTCCAACAGTCCTTGGGCATTGCTATTACACATGGTACCCAAGAACACCGGCGTATGGACACCCTGCAGCGATTACTGCAGGCTCAATGATATAAATACACTTGACAGATACCCGATCCCTCATATACAATACTTCTCTGCCCATTTGCACAATTGCCGTGTTTTCTCCAAATATTATCTTGTCAAGGTATACCATCAAATCCCAGACCAGAAGGATGACATTCCTAAAATGGCAATTAATACTCCTTTCAGGCTTTTTGAATTCCTAAGGATTCCATTTGGATTGAAGAATGCCACTCAAACATTTTAACAGCTTTTGGACACTTTGGGCAGGGATTTAGAGTTCGCTTACATCTACTTAGATGACATCCTCGTCGCCAGTCAGAGAGCAGGATCACCACCTGCACTTGCACTGCCTGTTCCAATTATTGGAGGAATTCAGACTTGGCATCAACCCTAGTAAATGCCAATTTGGCAAGTCAACCATCGACTTCCTGGGGCACAAGATCATGGCCAAGGGTTTCTTTCCCTTATCAGGCAAAGTGGATGCAGTCCGTGCTTTTCCGAAGCCTACCATGGTTAAGGGACTGCAGAAATGCTTGGGCATGATAAACTTCTATCACCAGTTCATTCCAGCAGCCACCAACATTCTTCAACCACTGTTTCAACTCCTCACCATGGGACACAGGGAGGTTAACTAGACAGCAGAAGCAGAACTTGCATTCACAACTGCCAAAGATGCTTTGGCCAACACAGCGATGCTTGTGCATCCTAATCCCATTGCTTTCCTGGCACTCACCACTGACATCTCAGATATGGCCATGGATGCTGTTCTAGAGCAGTCAATGGCCATTGCCAACCCCTAGCTTTCTTTAGCTGACACTTACGGCCATCAGAAATAAAAAAAATACAGCACATCTGATCAAGAGCTGTTGGCATTGTATCTAGCCACACAACACTTCAGACATGTTTTGGAGGGTCAGTATTTCACTGCATTTATGGACCATAAGCCATTCATTTTTGCCTTCAGTAAATAATGGATTCATGGTCAGCCAGGCAGCAGCATCACTTGTCATACATTTCTGCCCCACATCTCAGGAAAAAAAAACAATCTCGTCACTGATGTGCTGTCCAGATCGACAATACATCATATTTAGGGTTGCATTGATATTCCTGAATAGGCCAGTGCACAGGCCATGGACCCCGATGTTCAGGCATATGGTACTGCCATTACTAACCTGGACATACAGCGGGTGGCACCACAACTTGGTGGTCCAACTCGACTTTGAGAGAGGTCTTTGAGCTACCCTAGACCGGTGATTCCAGCACATGGAGGTAACATCTTTTTGACCAAGTCCACAGCTCGTCTCATCTATCAGAACAACCATCAAATAAATACGCATGGTGTGGACTGAAAAAAAGACGTTGTGCAGTGAGCCTGGATGTGTACCTCCTGCCAGACTTCAAAAATTCAGCAGTACACCAAGGCACCTCTCCAGCCTTTCCCAGGAGTACACCAGCATTTTGAACATGTCCATGCAGACCTGGTCGGATCATTGGCAATATCTCAAAACTGGAGATGCATCCTAATGGTTGCAGACAGATTCACACACTGGTCAGAGACCATCCCATTGCCATCCAGTGACACTGAGATATGTGCCAGAGCATTCATTGTCAATTGGATCTCAAGATTTGGTGTCCCGACACACACAACTTCAGATCGCAGAGCGAAATTCACCTCTGTTATGGACTGCTCTTGCGCACACTACAGCATACCACCCGCAGTCCAACGGCCTTGTGGAATGTTTCCACTGCCAACTCAAGTCCACACTCAAAGCCAGACTCACTGGTCCCATTTGGGCTGAGGAGTTATCACAGGTTTGGCTGGGAGTGCACACTGCTCCCAAGGAAGACGTGTCTGCATCATCCGCAGAGATGGTTTATGGTATGGTCCTCTCAGTTGCTGGGGACATTCACCTCATCCAACTCTGACCTGGATGTCCTTCAGCAACTTCGACATGGTGTCACAGTTAGCAAACCTATTCCAAACAACTGGCATGTGCCTCCACCTCTCCTCAATGGTGATTTTGTTTTAGCGTGCAGACAGGTCCCAGGAGCATCGTTGAAACAGCCGTCCGAGAGCCATTTCTGCATGATCAAGAAGGACCTAGAGATTTATCCACCTTGATCTTGTTCAATTCCTCCTCATTTATTCTTATAAGCTCCCTACCATTTCTTCATCTGGCTCAATATACTTTTCCTTAGTGAAAAAAAATCATTTAAAATTTCACCCATCTCCTTTGGCTTCTTACAGAGCCTAACCCCCCCCCCACCCCCAATCTTCAAGGGCTTCAATTTTATCCCTCACTATTCTTTTACTTTCAATGTAACTAAATAAACTCTTTAAATTTATTTTTACTTTTCCTGCCAAAGCAGATTCATATCTCCTTTTAGACATTCTAATTTCCTTCTTAAGATTTTTTAAATATATAAACTCCTTATATTCCTCAAACAGTTAATCTCTGACTTGCTGCTTACACATCCATCTTCCTCCAAACCAAGTTCCCAATATCTTATGAAAACAAGGCTCCTACAATTTCTAACCTTTCCTTTAATCCTAATGGGGACATACCAACTCTGCGCTCTCAGAACTTCTCCTTTGAATACCTCCATTTATCTGCTACATTCTTCCCTGAAAATATCTGATAACAATCTTCTTAAAATTTGCTTTCTTCCAATCAAGAATCTCAGCCTATTCTTTTCCATTACAAGTCTAAAACTAATTGCATGTGATCACTAGATCCAAAGTGTTCCCAAACACAAACCTCTCACCCGACCTATCTCTTTCCCTAAAAGGAGATCCAATACTGCCCCCTCTCGAGTCGGTTCTTCTATGTATTGATTAAGAAAACCTAAACATACTTAAACTCTACCACCATCTAATCCTAGTTAATGTTCGGAAAGTTGAAATCCCCCACAACTACCATCTTATGTTTATTACACATATATGCAATCTCCTTACAAATTTTCTCCTCTAATTTCCCCAACCTATTTGGTGGTCTACAATACACTCCAATTAATGTATTCATGCCTCTGCCATTCCTCAATTCTACCCAAATAGCCTTGCTGGATGACCCCACCAAACCATCCTACTGCAGCACTGCTGTATTGTTCTTTCTAATAAGCAATGGAAATTCCTCCACCTTTTACCCCCCTTCCCCCATTTTATCATGCCTAAAACAACAGAATCCTGGAATATTTAACTGCCAAACGTGCTTGACTAATCTCCTGGATTAGCACAGGGAGCTCTACCTCAGCCTCTGTTCACCAAAGCTCTCAAGTCAAAGCCTCTAAGTCCCATTCCTTCATTAGGCCATTCATTCACTGGGCCACTCCTTTAACAAGCCCTCCTTTTTATTGGTTCCTGCTAATTTTCTTAATTACCCAATTAATCCCTCCCAAAATAATCAGTTACCAACAGTCACCAGACTCACCTGGCCGAAGGCTCCTCACCAAGTCAACAGCAAGGTAAGCTGTCCTTCCCTTTTTAAATTATACTGCCCAACCAACATCACACGCCTATGTGCTAGGCCCCCAACCAACTTTCAAAAATCGACCCATAAAATTAAATAAATAAATAAATAGTAAATACATTGATAAATAGATCGGCCTTTAGAATTAATTAAATAAATAAATAGATTTCAATAAACACCAATAACTACTTACAGATAACCAGTGACTCTTGTGGCTGAAGGCTCCTCACCAAGTGTTAATATTAAAGTTCAACAAAGGTGAAGTATTGACAAAAGAATAAATTGACAAAATTGGCTCATTCAGAAATGGCTCTTTCACTTCAAACCAGCATTCCAAAACATCTGGTTCTGAATGGGTGATTCTAGTGAAGGATTTCTGTTGAATGGTCATTGGCAGGTGCTACAGGTATTTCCAACAATTTTTGTTTTTATTCTGGTAAATACTCTCTCTCTCTTAATAGTACATGCCATTTTTCTACAACACAGCCTACATCATTTATTCTCCATTTTCAGAATACATGCTCCTCTGTGTTTCCTTCACCTACATCCCTTCTTTCCAAATTTCTCCACACCCCCCCCCCCCCATTACTCAGTTTCATTCCTTTCTCTCAGCTGGTTCCATCTGCCCATTACTTATACACTATTCCCCTCTCACTTTGCACTTGAAGAGTGCATGAGAAGGCCTCTCAAAGGGGGCATAGGAAGGCCTTGGCAAGTAAGATTAAGGAAAACCCCAAGGCTTTCTAAACATACTTGAAAAACAGAAAGATGATGAAAGTGGAGGTAGGGCTGCTTAAGGATAAAGGAGTCAACATGTGCCTGGAGGCAGAGGAGGTTGGGGAGGTCCTCACTGCCTCTCCCGAGTCCACCCTCCTTGTTATGTCCTCTCAAAATTCCAGGAGATTAGTCAAGCAAGATTTCCCTTTAAGGAACCCATGCTGACCAGCACCAATACTATTATTCCTTCCTAAGTGTTCTGCTATTTCTTCTTTAATGATGGATTCCAATATCTTCCTCTCCACTATCGTCAGGCTGACAAGTCTATAATTTCCTGTATTCTCTCTTCCTCCCTTCTTAAAAAGTGGTACTACATCAGCCACTCTCCAATCGTCAGGCACTTCCCCCGAATCAAAAGAACTTTGGAAAATGTTGACCAGTGTTTCCACAATTTCCAGAGCAACCTCTTTAAGCACCCTGGGATACAGCCCATCAGGCCCAGGGGACTTATCAGGCCTCAGTTCAAACAATTTGCTCACAACCATCTGCTTCTGGATCTGGATGACCATCAGATTCTCTGTTTCCTTCGGTAATTTCACCAAGTCCCTAGATACTGATTGACCCCTACCCCTTATCTGATCATAATCTATATCCTCCTTGGTGAAAACAGATGCAAAGTATTTGTTAAATTCCTCAGCCATCTCCATGTTCCCATTGATAATTTCACCTTTCTCCATTTTTAAGGCCCAATTTTGACCCTAACCAATTTCTTCTTTTTTACATAACTGAAGAAGCTTTTGCTATCCCATTTTATATTACTTGCCAATTTACTCTTGTACTTCATTTTCCCCTCCTGAATAACTTTCTTAGTTTCTCTCTTTTTTTTAAGGCTTCCCAATCCTCTAACCTCCCATTCTGCTTTGCCATATTATACTTGTTTCTTTTGGAGCTGATACTGCACTTGATTTCCTTTGTCAACCACGGCTGCCATTTGCTCTTCTTAGAGCCTTTTCTCCTCTTTGGAATGAATATATTCTGAATCCTGTGAAAAATATCTAGAAATACCTGCCATTTTTCCCCAGTTGTCCTCCCAGCAAGAATGTTCTTCCATTTTGCTTTGACTAGCTCCTCCCTCATAGCTGTATAATCACCCTTATTCAGCTGTAGCACTAATGTTTCTGACTTCCTTTTCTTCTCCCATTCCATTTGCAAATTAAAAGTAATCATACTATGGTCACTATTACCTAATGGCACCCCTACCTCAAGGCCCCTTATTAACTCCATGTCATTGCACAGTATCAAGTCCAGAATTGGCCAATGAGTCTTACGTCAGTAGTGTGAAAACTATTGGAGAGGATTCTTAAGTACAAGATTTACAAGCATTTAGAGAAGTACAGCCATCTCAGGGTTAGTCAGCATTAGTCTGTGAGGGAAAGTTTGTGCCTCACGAGCCTAATTGGGTTTTTTGAGGAAGTGACAAAATAAATTGATAAAGGTAGAAGTGCTATATATGAATTTTAGTAAGGCATTTGACAAGGTCCGCCATGGGACGCTCGTTCAGAATGCCATGTGGCATGGGATCTAAATGAATGTTGGCTGTTTGGATTCAAAATTGGCTTGCCTATATAAAGCAGAGAATAGTAGTGAATGCAAAGTATTCTGCCTGGAGGTTAGTGGCTTGTGGAATTCCATAGGGATCTGTTCTGGGATCCCTGCTCTTTTTGATTTTTACAAATGACCTGGATGAAGAAGTAGAGGAATGAGGCAGTAAGTTTGCTTGCAGTAAGGCTGGAGATGTTGCGGATAGTGTTGAAGGTTTGTGTAGTTTACAGCAGGATCTCTTCTTCTGGCTATCCATCCCATGGGATGATGATTGTTCCTTTCAGTCTGTTTCTGGGATTTGGTAGAGGTTTTCCCACTCCTCAGAAAAGAACAGCATGTGGATGAATGGATTTAGATGAGTAGGGGTTGCAGAAGTCCAGACCCACCCTCTTGATGTCTCCTCCTGGATCCAGCAGCATGGTGAGGTCCAAGATGGCTAGGGAAGTTCTATTGGAGTGGATGGCCAGGCCAAGCTTCAATGCAAGGGATGCCTTTTCTGCATTTCATGGCATGTGTTTGCTAGATGGTCATTGACCCTATAAGTGGGTTTGTCTGCCCTTTGACAGGTCTTGCTTTTCATCCTGCTTGGTCTATCCACCCTCTGCACCAGGCCAGCCTGTTAGGGGAGCTGGTTTAGTCACCAACCACCTGAACATGCAACAGGTAGTACTGGGTTACATGGTACCAGTCACACTCAGATGAGTGACCTCACACAGGATATAGACAGGATGCAGAGTTGGGCAGAAAAATGGCAGATGGAGTTCAATCCAGATAATTGTGAGATGATGCATTTTGGAAGGTCAAAACTGAAGATGGAGTACATGGTTAATGGAAGGATATTTAACAATGTGGAAGAAAAGAGGGACCTTGGGGTCCAAATCCATACATCTTTCAAGTTTCCGCTCAGGTTGATAAGTTAGTTAAGAAGGTCTATGCTGGGCTTCATTAGTTGGGGGATTGAGTTCAGGAGTCATGAGGTAATGTTGCAGCTCTACAAATCTCTGCTGAGACCACACTTAGAATATTGTGTTCAGTTCTGTCACCTCATTACAAGAAGGATGTAGAAGCTATGGAAAGGGTGCAGAGGAGATTTGACAGGATGCTGCCTGGATTGAAAAATAGGTCTTATGAGGCAAGGTTAGCAGAGCTAGGGCTCTTCTCTTTGGAGCAAAGAAGGATGTGAAGTGATTTAATAGATGTTATGAGAGGCATAGTTAAGATAGACAGCCAGCAACTTTTTCCCAGGGCAGGAGTAGCAAAAACAGAGGATATCTGTATGAAGTGAAGGGAGGAAAATTCAGGTTTATTATCATCTAATTGCACAAGTATAACCTATGAAACAGTATTCTCCGTTTTTTGGTGCAAAACTAACACCTAAACAAACAATGCACACACAGCACAACTATAAATGTCCTGTACTGTGCTACAGTGTTTTATGTACTGTTTACACCTGCCCATCATCCTTCCCTTCTCTGTTCCACTCATTGCCTTCCTATCATTTCAGATTCCACTATCCCTTTGTTTTCTCCATGTATCCAAAAAAGGTGACTCAACCGTGGATAACAAGGGAAATTAGAGACAGCATTAGGTCCAAAGAGAGAGCATATCAATTGGCCAAAAAAAGTACCACAACCGAAGACTGGGAGCAGTTCAAGATGCACCAAAGGAGGACAAAGGGATTAATCAAGAGAGCAAAAATAAATTACGAAAGTAAGCTTGAGGCAAATATAAAAACCGACTGCAAAAGCTTTTATAAATTTGTCAAGAGGAAAAGATTGGTGAAATCCAGAGTAGGTCCCTTGCAGTCGGAATCAGGGGAATATATAATGGGGAATAAGGAAATGGCAGACCAATTAAATTCTTACTTTAGTTCTGTTTTTACAAGAAAGGATGCAAATAACCTCCCAAGGATGTTGGGAAACATAGAGACTAATGCAATGGAGGAACTGAAAGAAATCAGTATCTCTAAGGACATGGTCTTGGGGAACTTGATGGGATTGAAGGCAGATAAATCCCAAGGGCCTGATAATCTACATCTTAGCATACTTAAGGAAGTGGCCATTCAGATAGCAGATGCTTTAAGAATTATTTTCCAGAACTTGATAGACTCAGGATCAGTACCCATGGATTGGAGGGTAGCTAATGTTACCCCACTATTTAAAAAGGGGGGTAGAGAAAAAGCGGGGAATTATAGGCCGGTGAGCCTTACATCAGTAGTGGGCAAAATGATGGAATCCATTATTAAGGATGTAATAGCGGAGCATATGACTAGCAGAGAAGGGATCGGACGGAGTCAACATGGATTTACAAAAGGTAAATCGTGCTTGACAAATCTATTAGAATTCTTTGAGATGGTGACAGGTAAAATAGATGGGGGAGAGCCAGTGGATGTGGTGTACCTGGACTTCCAAAAGGCCTTCGATAAGGTCCCGCATAAACGACTGGCTTACAAAATCAAGGGTCATGGGATAGGGGGAAAAGTATTGATGTGGATTGAGAACTGGCTGGCAGGTAGAAGACAGAGAGTTGGGATAAATGGCTTGTTTTCTGAGCGGCAGGCGGTGACCAGTGGGGTGCCACAGGGATCTGTACTGGGACCCCAGCTGTTCACAATTTACATTAATGATCTGGATGAGGGGATTGGATGTAATATCTCCAAATTTGCAGATGACACTAAGCTAGGAGAGGTTGTGTGCACGGAAGAGGGGGTCAGGAAGCTCCAGTGTAATTTGGATAAATTGAGGGACTGGGCAGATACATGGCAAATGCACTACAATGTGGATAAATGTGAGGTTATCCACTTTGGTAATACAAACCGGAGGGCAGATTACTATTTGAATGGCAATAGATTAAGAGATGGGGAAGTGCAGAGAGACCTAGGGGTACTTGTACACCAGTCTCTGAAGGCGAGCATGCAGGTACAGCCGGCGGTTAAAAAGGCAAATGGTATGTTGGCCTTCATATCAAGAGGGTTTGAGTATAGGAACAAGGATACCTTACTGCAGCTGTACAGGGCCTTGGTGAGACCACACCTGGAGTATTGTGTGCAGTTTTAGTCACCTGATCTAAGGAAGGATGTTCTTGCAATGGAGGGAGTGAAGTGGCGATTCACCAGGCTGATACCTGGAATGGCAGGAATGACTTATGAGGAAAGATTGCGCAAATTGGGATTGTACACGCTGGAGTTTAGAAGATTGAGAGGGAATCTCATAGAGACATATAAAATTCTGGCAGGACTGGACAGAATGGATGCAGATGGGATGTTTCCAATGATGGGAAAATCCAGAACCCGGGGCCATAGTTTGAGGATAATAGGCAAACTATTTAGGACCGAGATGAGGAGGAATTTCTTTACCCAGAGGGTGGTGAATCTGTGGAATTCATTGCCACAGAGGGCAGTAGAGGCAGGTTCATTAAATATATTTAAGAGGGAATTAGATCTATTTCTTCAGTATAAGGGTATTAAAGGTTACGGAGAGAAGGAGGGAAGGGGTACTGAACTTTAAGATCAGCCATGATCTCGTTGAATGGTGGAGCAGGCTTGAAGGGTCGAATGACCTACTCCTGCTCCCATCTTCTATGTTTCTATGTTTCTATCACCTCCCAGTTCCTGTCACCATCTCCATTCTTCCCTCCCCCATCTGACTCCACCTACCCATCAACCTCTCCTCACCTGGGTCTGCCTGCACCTGACAAGTCTCCCCCTCACCTCTCTATTCTGGATATTTCCCAATTAAATTCTCAGTCCTGGTGCATTGATCTTTCTTCTTGCCTTCAGAAATGCTGCCTGACTTGCTGAGTTCCTCGAGCAGTTTGTTTGTGGGCTGCAGATTACAGCATATCTTGTGTCTCCAAATGTCAATATGTCTATCTATTATTCAACAGCAAAATAATTTAAAATAGAATGTTTAAAAATCCATTTTAATTTGGTTAAAGGAAAACCAAGTGAAATTCTGCACTTTTCATTTATGGAATTTTGAATGCAGGTAGAACAATAATATTTTCCACCCAAGCAGAAGAAAGACGTATCAATCCTTCTACACGTTTACTGATATGGTGACCAAAATTCAGCACAGTCTCTGCAAAGAGAAGTCACAGAAATAAAATTGAACTCCCTTCATTAAAAGAGGACAACTATTAATCTCTGCATGAGAATTTGTTTCACCTTTCTGTGCAATGAATGGTGAACCAAATTTTCCAGCATGCTCAAAAATCAATGACTGATTAAGAGAAATTTAAATGACAATATCTGACGTCCATAGGGCACTGATCAGAAATATTTGGTTAGTTTTAATTATGCTCAATTGCATAGAACCTGAAGATCCATAAGTAAAAATGTCAGCTGGTCACAATATAAAATGCATCACTTCCCATAATTACCATCAATTCTTTTAATAAATAAGTGCAATGTTATTCATAAAGTGTTTTAAATCATTTTCACTTGGCAACCACTTTAAGAAAAATGCAATGTGTATGATTAAGGGAGAACAATTGTTCTCAAGGCATCTTCAACAGCATAATTTATTTAAAATGGATTAGTAAATTCTTGTGCCCAGATTTTGTACAGTTTTCTATTTATTTGATATTGTGATAAAGATAGTGTCTTTCTTCTCAAACCAGAAATCCAATACAAACTATGTAAAATGCAGATGCTGCACAATAAACAAAGTACTACATGGGCATATTTTCCCCCCTTTGAGGCCTATGACATCCAGCATGCATAGGTCACTTCGAGGAACACTGTCTGCTTAAATCAAAAGAAGCAGATTAAAGTTAAAAATCCCAAATTAGTCTGACATCGCCTTTTCTAATGAGGCCAGAACAGCACGATAAAGAGAAAAAAAGAGAGCTGGTGCTCGAAACAGTTATAAGAGCATCAAGTGATAGCCTCAGGAGTTGTGGCAGATTATTTTGTTGAGGTGACATGCGTCTGCAAGTGAAATGAGTGGACAGCATGTCAGAGGCACGGGGGCCTCTTCATCCTCACTAACATCCCTGAACTGGCAGTTTTGCCCCTTGGTTACAATACAAAGAGACAAGGCAAGAATGTTCTCTTTTTGAAAAGCATCATCTGAACTAGCTCATTTGCTTGTTGGCAGAAAATCATGTTTTGTGATTCTTGGTGTCACATGCACTTAATTTTACATTGGCAGTGTGTGACTGAACAAGGACTGGTAACTTCTGTTCATTTCCAGCTACACGTACAAGTTTCAAAATGAATACCTTTTATTTATTTTGACTCTTCCTTTCTCTTGCTTTTAACCATGTTCATTGCTGTAAAAGCCTGTCTTCCTACCCTGCAGTTGGCCTTTATTTATGACCGTGCTTTGTGAAAGAGGCTGAATTAAAGTGTTAGAGCTCCTGGCAAAGCAGAAAGTTTCTGTCATTTTCTCTAAAGGACATTGGAGAAAATGCTTCTTGACCAAGGTGGATTAGCATTTTGTCATAACTGTTTAATGCAGACATACAAAGAAGGTGGAAGCTAAGTTTTGTCCTTTAGGAAGCTATTTATTTTCTACGAGCCTGCTGTGTGCACATGTCTGCAGACCCAAGTCTTTCAGAGGTCAACCAAAATGGTATCTGTCAAAGGGTAAAAGAAATGACACAAGTCCCCAAAAGCTACATGACCCCTATTGACCTGGAAGAGAGCAAACATTCACCACAATCATCCAGTTATATATAAATTATACATTTCTGCAGTTACATGTTTTCTCCTCAAATTTTCTCCTCAAATGCATTAACTTCTTGTTGGAGAATGCTGTATCATTTTCCTTGTTCTGTGAATGCTATCCATCTCAGCCAAAGTTTATGCAACTAGAGGTTAGATCACAAAAATTTTCCTTCTCCCCAATGAAGGAGTGTTTTGTCACCCTGGCTGTCGTCAGTAAACTGTAAAATCTAGAGATAATTTCTTTCCAGGAAAACTCAATAAGCCCTACTGAGGGATGTAAATTATTTTGCAAGCCATTCTGCATCAAGTGAAGAACACAAAGTCCACAAATCAGGACTTCTGCACACATAGTTTTAAATCCTGTGCAGCTAAACCCTATGAAAATAGAGTCAAATTAGGATCTCATCAGCAAACCCTAATCAGGCTCTGCCTACCTATAGCATGAATCTCCCAGTGTCCATCCATTTCAATTCCCTGTCTCATTCTCTTGCAGACATGTCAGTCCATGGTCTCATGCACTGCCAGACTGAGACCACATGCAAATTGGAGGAGCAACATCTCATCATCCATCTAGGAACCCTCCAACTGGATGGCATTAACATAAACTTTGGTTTCCTTTAAACTACCCCCATTCTTCCCTGTCTCCTTTCCTCTAATTTTCTCTCTCTCTCTTCCATTTTCCCACTGTCAAGATCAATTCTCACCTTTCCTGTTACCATATCTAATTAACACCTTATGGCTGCTGGTCCATTCTTCCTCTTTAATCTCTAATATTTAATTAAGATGCCTGCCTGCTTTTTGCTTATACCTTGAAGAAGGGCTCAGGACCGAAATGTCAGTAATATATCTTTACCTCCTATGGATGCTGTGAGGCTGGCTGAGTTCCTCCAGCATTTCTATGTGTTTTTACCTAATCATCGTGTTGCAATAACATAAGGTAACACTCCAACAGATGTATGTAACTTGACACAATTGGCGGAAATCTCAACTTCTCAACCCCCACCTCTGTAAAGGATTTTAACCCCCATGGATGATTTGCTGCTAGGAATTGTTCTGATTGTGCAAATATTTGGTGTCCTCTATAGTTATTCCTAGTTCTACAAAGAGGGATGGTATAGAAGTGAAGTTCTCAACCCTGACCTCATGACTTGTGCCAAACTGTTTACAACAGATAATGATATGGGCATTCCCAGGAACCACACCCTAACTTCCAACAAGTGGAGGACAAACATGACAAAATAAGCTGTTGGAAGGGGAAGGAACAGAAGGAGAATGCTGAGGAGTCATCTGCTGAGGATGTTCAGAGTCAATTCTTCCACATAAACTCAGCAGTGAGTAAGACGACAATGCTTCAGGAAGGATGTCCTCAGTGAAATCTGCCAGATCTTGCAGCTATAACTGTAGCTTCAGAGCAGGTCAAATAGAATATTGCTAGCACCCATAAAGGTCACTCTACCCATTAGCTTGATATGCTGGGCTACTTCTGGGCAGGAGCTGGGGTCAGTTGAAAAGCTTTTCAGTTTGCTATTCACTCTTCCGCAAAGGAGCAGCACAGAAAATCTCTTTTCAAAGAAAATTGCTTCCTTCTCGTTCTACAAACAGTAAATGCTGGAAGCAATCACCAGGTTAGGTTCGGGTTCTGAATGAATGAAGGGTCATTGACCGGGAACATTATTTCCACAAATGCTGTCTGATTTGAACATTTCCAGCATTTTTGATTTTATTTCAGCTTTCCAGTATCTACATATCTTTTTTTAAAATTTATGTTTGCCAGGAAAAAAACATGCAGAATATGAAAATACTTATTCCTTCAATGCCTGACTATTGTGTGGCCAAAGACACCAAATAATGTTAGACAATGCCTTGCTTTGTTCTGCATCGGACAACTGTACCATCTGCATTGATTCAGGAGATAAAGATCTAATTACTATTAGGACTATCTCCTGACAGTGAGTCTAGTAAACAACCAAAATTAAACATTTTGTTGAGGACACAACAATGGATTATTGTAGACTTACAGACAACCTATAGGCAATGATGGTCTTCTGTCCTTGAGCAGTAGAAGTTTGGGAGATGTGACACAAGATGTACTTTGAGCTCTTTAACGTGATTTCCAGAGATATGATGGCAGCAGTATGAATTTGTGTGAAAGCATATATTGAAGTTCTCCTGTTGTGACCCTGAAAGCTGAGACATCCAGCATCTGGTTCACCATAACGGTTGGATCAATTGAAGGTAGCCAACAATTCCCCTGCTAGAATGCACAGACTCTGTTTTGAACAAAACCCAGCGCAAGATTGCTACAGGATTCTTAATGTTTCCTGACAATGCATGTAAGCATTGCACCGGGTCCATCCAAGGCTCCAAGCACAATGCTCTGCTATCTTATCAAACTCCTGCTGTGAGCTGTCCCATTGAGAACATCATCTAGCACTCTGCAGCAGAGCCCTCTGCCGACATGACACAAGTGTCCTTATTCTCAGCTCAGGCCTTGTGTCTCACTGCATGTCGATTATTTCTCCAGTTTAACCACCAACTAACAAACTCTATCAGCTACAGATGACAAATGGGGTGAGAATTGAAAATGATATTAATCTTCAATCTATTCTTTCTCTACTCTCATTGCTCAGGCAGAGTAGAGTCTGGCCATTCTAGACTCTCTGACAAATGAAAACATAAGAGAGGTATTGTGGGGAGAAGAGGAATTGGTGGGGAAAGTTAGGGGGTCTCTGCTGGCACTTTTCCAATAATTGTTGAGTGGTGGGGGGGGAAAGCAAGATAGCTGAGTGACTGTCCACATACACCATCTAGTCCAATGATGGGAAGTGCCTTTAGCTCCAGGAAGAAAACATAATGTAGCTGATCTCCAGTCAGTTGGTTGCTGCTATCTTTCATCCTGGTCCTACCTGTGAGTGAAAGGATGTCAGTGAATGTCTCATAACCTGCTTGGGTAATGTGGTCTCATGGCTGAATGACTGTCATTTATACAAGTTAGGAAAAGTGGGCATGGGGATTATAGAAGAAGAAAATACATGAGGATGAGTTCTTCTCATGGAAGTTCAGGATGAATCCCAAGTTGGCCAGAAGGGTCTGCTCCATGATGTATGACTCTTTCAATACTGATTTATAGAAGTTGATACTTGATTGGTGATAGGGCTGCAATACAGATGATTGAGCAATCCCAGTGGCTAGTGGGATATGCATTCACTGACCTTGACCATAATTGTAAGCTCAATGAATATCTTGCACATGGTACCAAATTCCTCAGTACCTCCTCATACCATTTATCTGCACCACTGGTTCCCAAAATGTGGAATAGATAACCTCCTACGAATACAGCATACTTCTACTCCAATGTTGTTCAGTGCAACAACACACACAGTGAAAAAAATTTGGATCCACTCTCTTTCATATTGTGCCACTGTTTAATGAAATGTAGAATGTCTCTCAGAACCATGCAGTCTTAGTGCATCTCGCCTCAAAGAAGTCCTTTCATTACCACAAGCTAACATTGCAAGTTGCAAACGAATCACAATAATTGAGCTTTGCTAAACTGGTCAGCCATTTGCTAAAATGGTATTTTTGCACCAGCTATATCAGCAATCATAAGAATGAGCAAATTGTGTGAGGTTGGGCATCTGGCCTGAATTAGAAGCAGTGCTTTAGGTTAATCAGAAATTGCAATCCCAACCTTCCTTTCTGAGGGCATTCCTCAGTCTTAAAAGGTATTATCAGGGAACACTGTCTGTTAATTCGTGCTTGACACAAACTGAATTGGCATTGCTATAAATTAGCCAATAATAACATTGAAATAGAAAAAAAACAAAATAATAGATAAAATTTCTTTGCCAGGTTATCTAGAATGTCTTTCCCTTTCCATGACCTTCAGAGGTTTTCATGCACAATGTGGCTGGCACATCAGCACCAAGTGTGCTGCCTTAATGTTAGAGGTTTTTTACCTTCTCTGGATGTAATAGAGCAACAGAGAAAGAAAGTAAAATAAATTAACACACTGACCCATTTTGACATTTCGGAGGGGATCCTCGTGGAAGTTTATCTGAGAAGTTAAATGAATGGAAATGAGAAAATAGGACAAAAGTTGAAGAAAGTCGAACGCAAGAGAAAAAGCAACATAAAGCCTACAATTGAAGTCTTCACTCAAGGAGTGGATGTCCAAAGACCATTGAAATGCACAACAGTTTGCAAATTCCATTGGAAGTGTAGCTGAGGACTTTATATTGAAAAATAATATGAACTGAAGTTACTTCCCAAAAGTGCAATTTTTAAAAATGGTTTTGTTCTCTATATGCTGCTATGTAGCTATTAATTTATGTTGACTAACTCAATTTTGATAACATTGCACAATCTATTTGATTAGATTATGTGACACCACAGGAAAAAAAAATATGTTAAAATATTAAGCATTTATTTCATGTTTTCATCAAAATGCTAAAACTTAAAAATATTTCTAAAGAGAATCTTGGAGTGAAAGGTATGTAAATTTAGGAATTGTTTTATGTCAAATGCATTAAAAGCACAATCCCACTACAAAATTAAACTTTCTTTTTAATGATCTTTTAAATAAATTTTCCTATCAGACAATTGTCTGCCATCACAAATTGATTTGAAATCCTACTTCTTCAGGAAAATCCTTCTTAAACTGTTGATTTAGATGCTGCTTAGAAAATATCATGGTGAAGGTATTTTTAAAAATTATATGTTCCAGTTTAAACCTGAATGCTGAATCCAATTGCCATAATTTGTAAATTGCTTGAATTGTAAAGGAGCAGCTTTAGATAAAATGTTCAATCTGTAAAATATGAGATAAAACAAAACAAACACTGATTTTTTTTTAAAAAACGAGGCCAGCATCGAATGTGCAAAGACAAAAATATGCAAGGTCTCTGGTCAGGGATGGATATACATCCATTTCTAAATTTCTGTTGCATGACATATGTCACTTCCACGACTCTCAAAACTGCTTGCCTCTGCACAACTGTCATTCGTGTGGTTTGAGTTATTTCCAGGGTTTCCTGGAACATGAGCGTTGATATTGACAACGTCAGTATTGGACCAACAGCTCCTCCTTTGAAGAATCTGCAGGAACTCTGTACCATAGTTCAAAAGAACATGTGCACCCAAAGGCCAATTTAGCTGAGAACAATGGTTCTAGTTTAGTGTAATTATTCACAAACAAATGAGGGCACAACTAAAGCAATATGCAAAATTTGAAGGAAGATGGATTGTGAAATCTGAAAGCATTTTAATTTATTTTTCTAAAACAATAATAATCATAGAGTTGAATCTAATTTTGAAAGCTATTGCATGTATTATTTCAGAATTTCAGTTTTCTTAATTTATCACCAGGAACAATAATCAAATCATTTGTGAAAATTACCTTAAATAGTTCAAAAAATATGGAAAGAGTTACACACCCAGAAAAAAAAATAAAGGAAATCTTAACCAATAATTCACTAATAGTGCATTTTTTCACCAGTAGAAACATAAACTTTTAAGCAAGTAAATCTGCAGAGGGGCATATTGTAAATTCACTTTATTTGTTTAAGGTTAAATAGTTTGTTTTGGTAGATGCAAGGAAAATAGTTATCAGCTTTACAATAAATCCTATCAGAAACAAAAAAATTGTTAATATATTCATAGTTTCTGACCCCCATTTATCTTGTGGCAAAATTGTTCTTCTGTACTAGGCCTTCCTATTCTCCAATGACAATTTTTTTTGCAAAACCATTAACTGAAATAGTAAAGTACAATGATTCTATCCCCACCTTCTCTCAGAAGTTTATATGTCACTATTGTGTACAATAAAAATTGTATATTCATGAGCTTCATTTGTTTTGTGCCCTTCTCTCTGTCAAAGTCTCGCTCACAGCATATGCTGTCTCTGTTGAGAATAAAATCAAATTTGTCTGTCTTGTCACATTGTCATCAAAGTGATAGTATCACAATTAGATTAACATTTTGTCAAGGAGCTGAAGAGGGAGCGGAGAAGGTAACACATTACTTACGCATGTCCCTGAACTGAGCTGAATATTTTTTTTCCCTCACTGAACGCACTGGTCGTGGCAATTCCCAGCCATTCGTTATACCCGATCTCTTCAAGGACATGCAATTGACATCGGATGTCTATCTGCATGCCTGACTGCTTCAGGCCAGAAAGCTCGTCTATGAAATTGTCCATATTTGCTTAAATCAGAACTGACAACCTATTCCATTATTTTTTTTTCCCAAGCAGAGTTTTCAAGTTGGTAGATCAGTGTTGGGCTGTAAAGAAATCTGGCATGTTGATCTATGCATGCTCTTGGCTAATCTCTGGAAAACTTTTTATGGATTTGTTTTTCTCACTTTCCTTTGGCATACTATTGTCATAGCATCTGTCAACTAATATAAAGCTAAGATGCTGGTGGAAGGTCTTCTATCTAAACTGGTCCTGAAACTCAGTCACAAAATGTTTCTCCCATTGATGTTAATGGAATTTACAAAGATGCCATCTGGAATAAAGGTCACAGTCATACTGAAAATATATGACACAGCGATATAATGCATTTCAAATTGAAGTTTTAAAAAAAAAAAGGAGGATTCTCAATGTCACGTTAGACATTGAAGTGGAAAGATCGTGTTTCTTAATCGAGACACAATTATGATCAATTTTGTTACTGCATGAAAATGAAGTTCACCCTCTTAGTGCATTAAGCACTGTCTTCTTAATAATACCAATTTCTTCTTAAATCTCTGAAAGATTTGAGAATTGTACAATACAAATGTGCAAAAAATCTGCACCATATTCTTGCTGATTTCTACATTAAAGCAGATCCCAAGAGGTTCTGAATGGGAGTCTGCAGACAGAGTACTCAGTTGCCCCATCAGTGCCATGCTCTCTGCTGGAAAGTGAGTCAGCACTTTAAGGTCTGTCCTTATAGTAGCCACAGTATAGCAGAAGAGAAGTCAGTCAAGGAATGCAGGGAGGTGTCAGATTCATCAGATTAATTCCTGGGATGTGGGTTTTCCTATCAAGAGTCAGTTTGGGTTTGTTTTCCTTGGGGTTCAGGAGAATACTCAAAAATATAAAGTTCTAATGGGAGCTTGACAAAATGGATGTTAAGATGTTTCCATGAGTCACTAACGCAGGGACATAGCAACAAAATGAAGGATTGCCATTTAAAACTGAGGTGCTTAGGGCAGTGAACCTCTGGAATATTTAGTCTTGAGGGTACTGAAGGCCAGATCATTAGATATATTTAACAGGGAGATGGATAAATATTTGAAAGATCAAATAATTGAGGGTTATGGAGAAATGGTGAAATAGAGAGTTTGGGGCCATCCTATATCAGCCATGATCATACACAATGGCAGTACAGGCTTAAGGGGCTGAATGGCCTTCTCCTACTCTTACTTAATTGTATGATTGTGTGCACAAGGCCATCAGGCCACCAGCCACCATCCTGTCAACTTTCTACAGGAGCTCTATCGCGAGCATCCAAGTTGGCTGCATCACAGTGTGGTACAGTTGCTATGGAGAATTTGATCAGAGGGCAATCCGTAGGACCATAAGAGCGGCAGAAAGAATCTCTGCAATCACCTTCTCCATGCACTCCCCCTCCCCCAACCATGGAAGTGATCTATTGGGATCACTTTTTGAAGAGGGCACACAACCTCCAACACACCACACCACATCTTTCAGCTATGATACTCTCATTGGAAAAGAGATACAGCAGAATCAAAGCCAGCACCACCAGGATGAGAAATGGCTTCTTCCCATGGGCAGTGGGAATGCTGAATGACTGAATGAATACAAAATTTCTAAGAGTCTAGTATGTATTTAACAATCTTTATATGTTATTATATATGTATCATTTTTTTTCCATACGTTGTGTGTCTGCATGTTTTTGCACTGAGGAACAGAGAACACGGTTTCATCAGGTAATACTTGTACAATTGGATGATAATGAACATAAACTTGAGGTTGATCCAAGCACTCTCACAGGGTGAACTGACATGACTGTCGCCTGTGCCTTGATTGGCTCTGAGCCACTGCAAGCTGTGGGCTCAGGAAGGGGTCATGATCATAACAATGGAATACACAAGCGATGAACAAGAGGTTGCAATTCCCAAGGGGAGATCCTTTGAATCGTATAATTCATTTCTGGCTATTGAAGAGTGGAGCTGGGAGATGGAGGCTATCACGGTAACAATGCAAATTATTTTATTCCTGAACTCCATATGATCTTCTTCTCTTTTCAAACAGTAAAGGCTGTGAGTATCCTCCCCCCCACCCCCCACCCCCCAACCAAGCTCTTATTTCTGCTGTCAATGCAGTATACGTCTGCTGTGAGACCTATGACATCATTGGCTTTGCAAGCGACATGCAGCAAACATCAGATGTGCTGAGGTGAATAATGCCCAGCAGTATCCAAGACATCGTCCCAATGGTCACAAGGTGATGGGAAGTGCTCACAAGCCTGATCTTACATAATCATTTCTGCATAAATGGATGCAATTTTCAGACAATGGTTTTTATCTCCATGCCATTCCTGCCACTACACTACCATTTTTACTGACATCATGTGCACAGTTTCTAGAAGACTAGATTGCTTTCACAAAAACAAAGCTCGCCACCCCCCCCCCCTATAAAAAGGTACGGCAGACAAGAATTTGAAATAAATACAGTCTGCCAAGATCTTACATCAGAATATAGCACAGTGGCACATCTGTTGTACAAATTGCAACAAAAATAATTAATTTATGATCACCTGAGATCTTGGCAGGCACCCAAAAAAGTAACAATTTCATCAACTATCATCAGTAATAGAGAAAATTATGTTTTCTACTGCAAAACAGTACATTGAAAGATGAGAAAAAAGTCTTTAAGGTTACTGAAGATAAGATGTATGATTGGCTACATTTTTCAATTTTTTTTTCTTTTCATCACTGCTACATGACATTTCAGGAAGAAAGGAGAACATTTTTCACTGCAAAAACAGCCAATAGGAAGCAATGGGATCCACAATATATTGGCTGGAGGTACATGATGAAGCTTGGTGGACTGTAGTTTCTCAATATTACAAACTGACTATCATGAATCTCAAATAAAATCTTTAATGCGAGCTACAGAATGGTTAAGGCTTGAAAGGAGGGCATCCGGCTTGTTGAGATCATACTAGCTTTATGTAGGAATAATTCAGCTTGTCCCCTTCCCGTATTCTCCAAAGCTCTGAAAATGTTTTCATTTCAGATACTGATCTATCTCTCTCTTGAAAGCCTCAATTTAATCCACTGTAACCACTGGCAGTTCCCATTAGATCCTAACCATCTGCTGCTTTGAAGCATTTTCCTTGTATCTGTTGTGTGGATTGTGGAAGGTCATGTGACCTATCCGTCTGGAACCTGGTGGGATTGTGGAGGGTCATGTGACTTCTGTGTGGAAACTATTCGGAAGTCGCATCGCCTGCCAATCAAAGTTGGACTCTGCCCACTCATTAGTGCACACCTGACTATTGACCCTTTAATTACCTAGTGATTACCTAAGCCACACTCCCCAGCTTGCTGTACTCAAGTTCATCATAAAGTTCTCTTTGGTCCTGAGACAAACCCTGCACCACTTCAGGTTGTGAACTAATGGACAAGGCTTGAGGAAAAATTGGTAAGAAGTTACCTATGCAAGGATCAGGGCTATTGAATAGCATTGGAGCCATGCCCACTTTTGTCAAGGAACAATGGGTAGTATATTGAAACCCTTGGTTGTTATAAGTCTGTATACAGTTGCTACTATTGGTAATGTGATGTCCACTGTGACTGGGTTGTATTGTGTTTGTATGAGTGCAAGCAGTTGCTAGTATTGGTAGTGTTAAGTCCGATGTGACTGATTTTACTTTGTTTGCATAAGTTGCTAGTATCAGTTTTGTTAAGTCTAATGTGAATGATTATACTGTGTTTTGTGATTTAGAACACTAGTGAGTGTTAACCCTGTTGTGATCCCCTTATGTGTGTTTTAACAAGGATCCTTCTGGTGCTCAGCCTGTGTCCAGACCTGTTGCTCTTTGAATCCACCAAACTGTTCCCTTCCCTCACTCTAGTGCCACTTTTGGTTCTTTTCCAATCATTTTCATTCTATACTCTTTATTTTCAAGCTTTTGACCAATGGGAACAATTTTGCATTGACTTCCCTATCCAATTCCTTCATGAATTTAAATATCCTTAGCAGAACTTCAAAAACATAAAACAGTTCAACACAGGAACAGGCTCTTTGACCTGCAACATTTGGGGTGATAATGATGCCAATTTCAGCTGCATGTGGTCTATATCTTTTCTGTCTTTGGGTCTGTCTAAATGCCTCGTAATTATTGCAGAACCTTTGCAACCTTCACTGTTCCAAGGAGAACAACTCCAGTCAATCCACAAAACAAGTCCTGCATCCTTAGACCTATTCCAGTAAATATCAACTGTACCTTCTCCAAAATCTTTACTTCTTCCAAAAAGTGTAGCATTCATACTATGACACCGTATTCCAGCTGCATCCAAGCTCCTATTTTAAAAACATCAAGACTTTTGTTCCTTTTGTATTCTATGCTTCCACTATAAAGGTGGGATCCTACATGCTTTTAAACCATTTTCTCAATCAACCCTATACATAGCCTCCATATCTCTCTACTCTTCCATTCCTTTTAGAATTGTGCCCTATAATTATGTTGCCTCATCTCAAAGAATAATACTTTGTATTGCTTAGAATTAAAATTCATCTGTGCCAACAGCCCATTTCCACTGGCCTCTCCATGCCTTCTTGAGATGTATAACTTGCCTGATCATACACCTCCAAGTTTTGTATTGCCTCTAGTTTGTAAACTGTGCATTATGCAAAAAGAATTATGCCTCTGTTCTTTTAATTATTGAAACATCAGTATCTTTAAGTTACATTTCTTAGCAAATCTTAAATCACTGTTATCTATAAAATCCATGCTGGCAGCATCCTGAGATTGAATGACAGCCGACATGGTAAACAAGCAGCACTAACATGAAAATGTAGATAATACATCACAATGACTGAAAGAAATGGGTACCACTCTAAAACATTAAAGGAAAGAGCAGAGATCCCCTCAAAATGAAAGGTAAATGTAAAAGCAGAGGAATGGAAGATTATTTCTCGCTGTACATTCTGAGTGGCTCTGTGCTGAGTTTAGTATCTGAATTTGCAGGTTTCCGTGGAACTAAGATGAAAAATATTCTTGCCTTGTGAGTCTATGATAGCTTTTTATAATCAGTTATCTGTACATATATTATAAACATAGAGGAAATTGCATGAAAAAGAGAATGAACTGTATGATAACGTGCAACTTCCTTCTCTGAACAATTATCAGATTTACCTTTATTTACCCTTTCCTTTACTTTGAATTCATACATAAATCAGGGGTTCCCAACCTTTTTGTTCCACTGTATCTCTTGGGCATTTTTATAGGTTCCCATGTACCCCTAAAAATTAAGGATTAAAAAAAACACAACATTGTGCAATCTGACTGCAGATTACAACACCGTGTATTGTACAGTAGTGGTTATTCTCTCAGACCCAATGTACTCCCTGACAAGTCCAAATATACCACTGGGGGTACATGTACCCCAGGTTGGGAACCCCTGTCATGAATGTTGTTGCAGGTATGTTTGAAGTGTGATAATCTATAGCATTAATGACTAAGAGCAGGGAAGTAGGATTAATCTAAATTGTTCTTTATGTCCTTTGTGGACCTGATGAGGTGGATGGCTTCATTCTACTATGTGAAATTTTCTAGCAAATATTGGGGTGGGATTGATCCACATCATAGTGTGCTACATCATCTTACTATGGGATAAATGCTTGAATTAGAACAAGAATGATGGGTTGAAGGGTCTCCTCTGTCTGCTGACTTTCAGCTTCATTTAAGCAGGGATTTCTCAATGTGGCTTCCAATCATAATTGCATTTCGGAACTGGTTGTAAGGTATGTGTTCACATGTTCAGAGCACAATGGCAATTGAGGTGGGGATGGTGACTCTCATTTAACTTCCCTTTTTGTAAGTAGCTGAGGCCCAGAAATAGAAAAATATACTATTAATCTAAAATGACATTTTTATTTAAAGTTGGCGAAGTTAATGAGTTTGAATACTGCATGAAGGTTCACTTACTTCTGACTTATTCTAATAAATTAACTTGAAAGAAAACAGTACTTTGTTCATAGATATTTTGTAATGTTTCAGCCATTTTGGAGAAATTGTTTTTTTTTAATTTGGACATTCAGCACAGTAACAGGCCAGTTCGGCCCATGAGTCTGTGCTGTTCAATTTACATCCCATTAACCCGAACCCCGGGCACATTTTGAAGGGTGGAAGGAAACCTGAGCCTCCAGAGAAAAACCACACAGAGACAGGGAGAATGAACAAACTCCATACAGACAGCACTGGATTCAAAACCCCCCGTCCAGTCCTAATCACTGGGGCTGCAAAGGCAATGCGCTAACTGCTATGCCAAATGATAACATTTAACTCAATTTCCTCACAGAGTGATTTTCTGCTGCTAAAATCATTTGCTTAAATATAAAATGATTTGTTTCTGATGAGGCCAAAGGGTTTTAAAAAAGATTGTCCCATTAAAGTGAATGCAGCACTGCAGAAGACAATCAGGGTTAATCATAATATTTTCTCTGCAAAAATAAATTGCAAAAGAAAGTTAATAATTAGATCAACTAAGACTCCCCCTTGGTGTCATTAACCCAAGTGCCCTCTTCCAATCACTGGCGTCCGTTCAGGCTGATGGTGCTGGGTTTTGCCTTTCTACCCACATCTCAAAAGAGTCAATGCAGAATATTAAATACCCAGAGATAGAAACATGGCACATAGTAATGTGTGGATTGAGTATAACCATTACGCTTCATTTAACTAAAAATAAAATGGATGAAAGCATATAAGGTCACATGCATTTTTGTAGGTAGAGAGAGTGAGCTGACCTCATCAGATTCAATGAGGTCGGTTTATTCAAATGATTGTAATAGACCCTGTGTGTTTTCTCCAGGCACAAGAAGCACTGTGACGTGTGTGCAGGGACTCTGGTATGCAGCCATTGTTAAGGAGATTTTATTTTTGCTGTTTTTGTGATATGTGTGGAGAAGATCATGACGAAGCCCTCCGTGGAAATTGCAGAAACGTCCCATTCAGTAAATCATTCTTATTGCTAAAAATGCAAAAAAGGTAAGTTCCTATTTTGAGAGAAATGTCCTTGCAAGGTATGTGATAGGTGGAATTTAGCAGAATGATTGCTGTCTCCCATGGGATGGGAGTAAATCTCCATTTAGTTCTACAGCATGAAAAAGAGCCAATTTTATAATTTCAGATGAAATAAATTTGTATGACACAAAATGGAAGTATTAGCTACGATTTTGGAGTTTGGCAGTAATTAGTCGTTTCTAATGCATCATTTCACAAATTACTTGCAGAAACTCCAACTACGTAAAGCTGCGGAATCTTGCTTTACACACTGAAATGTTAGGCTGGATGTCATGATACATCCACAAGGACCATGGCCTTGCAACACTATATGATATCAAACGGTTGCTCCAAATGTCAGCTAATTTAAGGGCTACAGATGAAGAGGATGAGGAAGAAGATCAATAATCTCAGATGAGTGGCCAGTGAATGCATATTCATGTATCTATCAAGAAGTCTTGATAGATGCATGGGCAGCATGGTTGGCATAGCGGTTAGCATAATACCTTTGCAGCTCCAGAGATCGGGACCAGACCCTGGGTTCAAATCTCCTTGTGTCTGAGTGGGTTTTCTCCAGGGGCTCCAGTTTCCTCCCACTCTTCAAAAAACTTACCAGGGTGTAGGTTAATGGGGCGTAATTGGGGCGGCATGGACTTGTAGTGCCAAATTGGCCTGTTGCAGTGCTGTATGTCTAATTTAATTTAATTTTAAGAAAATTTATTGAATGCTATTGACATTTCTGGCTCCACCAGTACTCTTTGCAGCCATTCCAGGGACCTACAACTGTGTGTAAAATAAATAAATAGATAAATAAATAAATGGATAGAATCCCCACTCATTCCATTTTTACTTTCCCCTAACACCACCTTCCACCTTCCCACTTTAAATGAGTGTCCTCCAGCATGTGACATTTTCACTCTCAGAAAAAGATTCTGTCAACCCTATTTGCATAAAACAATATTTATTTATGTATTTGTGTAGATAAAATACTTGTTCCGCATGTAAATTGCTTGCCTGAATGTGTGTCATGTCTGGTTGTGTATTTTGCACTGAGGACCAGATAACATTGTTTAATCAGGTTGTAATTGTACAATCAGATGACAATAAACTTGACTATCAAGGCCTCTCATAATTTTATAATTTTATAAACTTATGAGGTCTCTTGTCAGCTTTTGAAGCTCCAGATAAAACAACCCAAGTTTGTCCAAATTCTCCCCAAAGCTCGTATCCTCTAATCCTGGCAATAACCTGGTTAGCTTCTTTGTACCCTTTCCAAATCCTACGTATCCTTCCTGTAATATGGTGACCAGAAATGTACACAATTTGCTAAGTACAATCTTATCAAATATTTGTATAAATGTAGCATGACATCCTTACTTTTACACTCAATGGCCACTTTCAAGGAGCTATAGACTCGAGCCAACAGATTCCTCTGAACAACATTGCTTTCTCAGCTTCCTGCCATTACCTGTATACTTTCCCCTTACATTTGACCTCCCAAGGTGCAAAATCTCAAACTCCATCTGTCACTTCACTGCCCATTTCTGTAACTGACCTATATCCAGCTGTATTCTTTAATAACCCTCTACATGTCCACAACTCCACCAATGTTTGTGTTATATGCAAACTTGCTAAATACATTTTTACATTAAAAAAAAAAATAATTGAGGGATTATGGGCAAAAGGCAGGTAGGTGGAGTTGAGGCAATGATCAGATCAGCTATGATCTTATTGAATGGCAGAGCAGCCTCGACTGGCCAGATGGTCTACTTCTGCTCCTATTTCTTATGTTGTTATGTAACCCACCCTACTTTTTTATTCATCATTTATATGTATTGCAAGCAATAGGAGTCCTAAATCTGAAGCCTTCCATCATTACCCTTTGTCTTTTTTTAGGTCAGCTAATTATAAGACCAACTATTCATGCCCTGCAAATCCCATTCATCTATACCTTCTGGATCGCTTTACTCTATGATCCCTCTCAAATAATTAAACTATTCTTTATTGCTATTCAACCTAGCAAACTTCTCACTTGTAATTAAAATTTCCTTCCCCTTTCCCTCCCAAAAATTGTGCTAATTCCTCACCTCATGACCCCCCTGCCAAAAAATTGATTCATCACCCATCTTCCTTTACTTCATACAGAAGGAAGGTTAGGTTCCATTATAGGATATAATGTGGACCTTCTGCCATCAAGAGAATCCAAACATCACTTTAAAGTTGATAGGAATTTTCACAGGACCTCACATTAAGGAAGTAATTGGAGGTGGCTACACCAGAAATGAAGCAATATAATTCAATCTTCTCACTCCACATGACTTAACACCTGATTCTCTCAGTCTCCTTCAAGGTCACTCCTTCCCTAAATTAGACCAACAAGTTAGGCTCTGCCACACTTCCTCTTTCTTGCCAATCATGAAATTTTCTAACCATGCTGGGAGTTCATTGCAAATACACTCATTTTCACAGGGAGCTGTCGACTTCCAACCTTTTTTTAAAAAAAAAGTCCATGTCAATACTATTGACATAATTGAGAACAAACCATCCACTGAAACTAACTAATTGATGCCAATTGAAAGCCCTATGAGCAGGTAAGATTGACTCCAATAGGAAATGAAAGTATGAATGTTCTTGATATTAAAAACTTTCACATCTGTGATTCAGAGATGTTACATATTAAAATATTTTGATGAGATTCTATTACTCAGAGTATTTTGACTGTTGAGTTGAGATATCCCAGGAAACCCAATATCTAAATGGAATCAACACACCTGTGCGTAATGACCCCAGCTCTAACACGCATCATCTCCTTAACTCTTGTCACCATGCCCTGCCTTAAACTTCTCCTTTATTCTCCTTTGTCTCATTGGCTACCTATTACTGTTTTCCTCAGAATTCTCTGATCTTCCCCAATTTCTCTTGACCATCACTCTCTCTGGCTTCCCCACCCCACCCTCCCCCAACTCCATTGATTCTGATCATTCACTCCCGCTACTCCATTCTCTCTCTGTAGCCTGGTTTTGAGAACTTGCCTATCTGATATGCAGCTAGCTGAGTAGCTGTGACTACAAATTTACGAACTAAAAAAAAATAATTGTCGGATCCTGCTGCAAAATTTGGCAGCATCTGAAGACAATTGCTTTTAGTGGTATCACAACTAAATCATTATATCTTCTCTACAACTCCCCGGGATGTTGTTAATTCAGGGCCATTATCCTGGGAGTAATCTGGTCTTGGTCTGATTTCTGCAAACTCACATTTTCTACAGTTGGTTAAATCTGATGGTAGTATTTTACCACAATAAAGTATCAATAAAACCAACTTTTAATGGGTAATGGTTTTTAAGCAAGCCAAGTATTCATAGGCTGAAGTTGTGTTCAGTCATGCACAGCTGAAATTAGATTTCAGGCTTCCAAGGCCTACTAACATATTCTCATATACATTCTGCTTTTTGTAAACTGGTCTTATTTATGAAACTACAACCCTGGGGGGTTTATGGTTGGCACATTGGAGTAAACAAAAATAATTGGCTATATGTTAGTAATTTACACAGGCACCAAGATTTTTCTTGCTAACTGTAGACAGGGGTTTATCACAGCAGTAGACGGCTCGCCAAGGCAAATAGCGCCTTTGGAAGACTACACCAAAGAGTCTGGAAAAACAACCAACTGAAAAACCTCACAAAGATAAGCGCATACAGAGCCGTTGTCATACCCACACTCCTGTTCGGCTCCGAATCATGGGTCCTCTACCGGCACCACCTACGGCTCCTAGAACGCTTCCACCAGCGTTGTCTCCGCTCCATCCTCAACATCCATTGGAGCGCTTACATCCCTAACGTCGAAGTACTCGAGATGGCAGAGGTCGACAGCATCGAGTCCACGCTGCTGAAGATCCAGCTGCGCTGGATGGGTCACGTCTCCAGAATGGAGGACCATCGCCTTTCCAAGATCGTGTTATATGGCGAGCTCTCCACTGGCCACCGTGACAGAGGTGCACCAAAGAAAAGGTACAAGGACTGCCTAAAGAAATCTCTTGGTGCCTGCCACATTGACCACCGCCAGTGGGCTGATAACGCCTCAAACCGTGCATCTTGGCGCCTCACAGTTTGGCGGGCAGCAACCTCCTTTGAAGAAGACCGCAGAGCCCACCTCACTGACAAAAGGCAAAGGAGGAAAAACCCAACACCCAACCCCAACCAACCAATTTTCCCCTGCAACCGCTGCAATCGAGTCTGCCTGTCCCGCATCGGACTTGTCAGCCACAAACGAGCCTGCAGCTGACGTGGACTTTTTACCCCCTCCATATATCTTCGTCCGCGAAGCCAAGCCAAAGAGAAAAAAAAAAGAAGACGGCTGCAACCGTGTCTGCCTGTCCCGCATCGGACTTGTCAGCCACAAACGAGCCTGCAGCTGACGTGGACTTTTTACCCCCTCCATAAATCTTCGTCCGCGAAGCCAAGCCAAAGAAGAAGACGGACACACATCATGCCACTTTATTCAAACTTCCCTTTACAAAAGATGAGGTTCTTTCAAAAGTAAGCATGCGTATCTCTCCCATATTTCATCATTATCAGTTAATTCCTCTGCAACTTAGGAGGTTTCCATTGATCTTCATCACTCCTGCCCATTGATTGGCATCTTTTCCAACAGTTTAAAATAATTGTCAGAATCCTAGCGATCTAGCACAGAAACAGACTCTTCAGCCAGAGTCCACACTAACTACCCATGTGCAATATTCATAGAATAATCCCACTTTTTGTTCTTTCCACATCCTCCCAGATTCGATCACCATTGTAAGAAATGTATTGATTTTATTTCCAATGTGTCTCATTGTCTTCTTAACTTTTTGCAACATTTATCTTGTTTCTCACCAATGCTGTCATCTTCATCATTTTCATTCCCTAAATAATTTGGTCACTGAAGCATGAAGTTAATACTGCACATGATCTAACTCAATTATGATGTAACTTTTGCATTGATGCAAAACCGTGTAAAGGTAACCATGCGAGCTTTTAGCCATTGATATCGGAGTTTAATTATGGAGAACTCAGAAGGGTTATTTACCCCTTTTTACTGTGGGCTGATATCTTCTTGTAGATTTGAAGGCATCACTCATCAGAGATTGGATTGTTTGTTGCATCTGGGAGTTTAGTGCAGGTGACCTATAACAGACAGTTAACTCAAGTTGTAAAAGAGATATCTAAAGTCAGGATTAATTATTAGGTCAATAATAGGATCTACAACATAAGACAAAAAAAAATGGAAACTGAGTCAAGGAGCTTAAATATTTACTTTGTGCATTTTTGCCAGGACCTCGATGTCACTGCCAAGGGTAGCCTTTTTTCCGCATCCACATCTGGCCTTAAGAAGGTGGTGGTTAGCCATTTTCTTAAACTACTGTAGTGTTTCTAGCCAAGTCACTTTCACAGTGCTGTTGAGTGGATAGCTTTTAGACCCAGAGGTGACGAAGGACAGGCAATATATTTCCAAATCAGATGGTTTGCAACTTGGGAAGGAGACATGCTGGTGATGGTTTTCTATTGCAATTGCTGTTTTTGCCCTTGATCGTAGCGGCTGAGGATTTGGGGAATGCTGTTGGAGTGACCTGGGTGAACGTTAGCCATCATACACAAAGCAGTCACATCATGCTGTTGAAGGAGGGAATGAGCAATATACTTCCAAATCAGATGGTTTGCAACTTGGAAGTGTGCCAAACAAGTGGGCTGCATCATCCTGGATGGTGTTGGACATGTTGAAAGTTATTAGATCTGCACTTGTCCAAACAAGTGGAGTATATTCCATCACATTTTTAGCTTGCATATTGCAGATGGTGGGAAACTTTTGATATCAAGAAATGAGTGGCACACCCCAGGAAATAAAGCCTCCAATCTGCTCCTATAGCTGTGATAGTTGTAGCTTTGATACTCTTGTTGGAAATGCTCAGTTTTGTGTCACCATTGTGACTTGCTACTCAACAGCCCATTTCTATATGTTGTCCAGGTCTTGATGCTTGCAGATAAAGAGCATTAGTGCAATGATCTGCAAATGTCCCATTTCTGATTTTATCATGGGAGGAAGTGCTGTGAATGGTTAGAGCTCAAAAGAAAGTGCCCAAGATCAGGATAAAGCCTGGATTCCCACAACTGTGATGCACCAATATCAATTTTTATGCCAACTCTGATTACCGCTGATCCTCTCTGCTCCTCAGTCTTACACTTTGTTGGGTTTCACTATCACTTCCTGATCCTGAATGATCAATTGTCATCAACGATTTCTGCTTAGAATCTTAAATGGACCCCCACCCCTTACATTCCCATCTCAAACCATTCTGAGCTCGACATTTTGTTGAGTTCCTTTTGTTCCCTCTTCTCTGTACCCATAATGCTGCCCTTATTTCTCACCGTAACCTTACTATCTTCAATGTGTATTACTCATATATGGATTGACTTGTTGGAGAGAACATAAACCAAACCATTTCATAGTACCTTGGCACATGGGACAATAAAAAAAACAATGAACTTAAACGCTTTCTCTGAGAGACACCACCTCAGACAAAGTAGTCTTTCATCTTCATTCTCAATTCCAATCTGCCTGGGCCCCTACCATGCTCCACCCCTCTTTCCACTTCTCTTTGGACTTTTCCCATGTCCAGATCTGCTCTTCACCACCCGCTACCATGACATTGATCAAATCAAGTATTTCTGTGCCCTACCACCCTCTAAATCCACAGCATTCTGATCATTGACACTAAATATCCCCTCCATCAATTCAATTCATACCTCCTGCTGAATCAAGAAAGCTGCTGATATATTAAAATGTCTTATCCCACCCCATTCACACTCTCTTCTCCCACCCCTGTCAGGAAGACCATAAATGAGCTTGAAACATGAACCTCCATATTCAGGGATTATCAGACTCTTGAATGGACCTCTCTTTGATAAAATGTTCTCTGTAGATGCTTTTGCATTGCTTAACTGTAATTTTCTCAATTTCCTGAATTTCATCCTATTTACAAAAGTCCATGCACTTTTTGACTTAAACTAACATTATAACTTTTAATTTGTTTTATTATTTCACTATCTGGTGCATTTAACTATAGGTTGACTTGCCTGGTTAGCATGTAAAACAATGCTTTACTCTGTATCTTGGTATACTTGACAATACACAATTCAATTCAACTCAATGTCATTGTTTTCCCACCTGCAGACAAGGGCAAGATTTGTTGATGCACTCTCATCAACTTTGCAGGGAGAGGCTGAACATCTACTTTCCATTAGCTCTCAGCTCCTTCCATACTACTATCCACCATGGCATATCAGATGATTATTCTGAGATCGACTCTCCATAGCCTTCTCTAGCTGCTCAACAATGCACTCCTCTCCAAGATCTAAAGCAGGACCCAAATATCTGGTTTTCTCTTACATTGGCTATAATTTCTGTTTCTTTATGGTTTCTTCTCACCCACATCCATGATGGTTTTGGCATCCTCCAACACTAGATCAGTTTCTGATTTCCAGGTCCATGGTGGCTTAATGTCAACAGGGATGTCATATTCTTCTTCTTTTCCAAATTATACCAAAATGCCCTTAGTCCCTTTGCTTCTTTCTTGAACTATCAGCCCCCTCCAACATAAAGACCCCTCTGTCATTGGTCTGCACTCCTCTTTAATCCACTCACTTTATTTAAATCAAAACAAGTAGGTTGGCCCTTTGTGGGATATGTGGTTCTCTTCCTTCCCTTCTTTTTCAAGTACATCGATGGCTATATTGGCAGCCACTTCCTGTTCTTGTATAGACCTGAAAAGCTTCACCACATTTGCTGTTAATTTCCACCTTGTTCTCACTTTCACCTGGTCCATCACCATTTCAAACCTTCTGTTTCTTAACTTCACCATTTCCATTTCATTGGATGGCTCAGAGAACAATTAGCACTATGGGTGCACAGACTCCTTCAGCTACCTTGATTACCTCCCTTCCATCTTGTTTGGATTCTTTCAGTATCTTATGCACCTATGTATACAATGTGTCTTTTTTCATAAACAATTGTTTACCCAGCACCATAGCCAATAGTATGTGTCCCATATCCTACATTTCCATGCCAGCACCTCTCCTCTCACTTAGAAAAAGGATTCCTCACCTTCCTCTTCACCAGTCTCCACCCTCAATACAGGTGCTCCTCAACTTATGATGGGGTTACATTCTGGTAAACCCATCGTAAGTTGAAAAAAATGTCAAAAAGGAATACAGGTTTACCTTGTATAACACCAACAGCGCTGTATCAGTCCCCACACTGATCCCACTGCGCCGCTCTCTCCCAGTTCTGTATCAGTCCCCACACTGATCCCACAGCGCCGCTCTTTACCAGTTCTGTATCAGTCCCCACACTGATCCCACTGCCCCGCTCTCTCCCAGTTCTGTATCAGTCCCCACACTGATCCCACTGCGCAACTCTCTCCCAGTTCTGTATTAGTCCCCACACTCATCCCACTGCCCCGCTCTCTCCCAGTTCTGTATCAGTCCCCACATTGATCCCACTGCGCCGCTCTCTCCCAGTTCTGTATCAGTCCCCACACTGATCCCACTGCCCCGCTCTCTCCCAGTTCTGTATCAGTCCCCACACTGATCCCACTGCCCCGCTCTCTCCCAGTTCTGTATCAGTCCCCACACTGATCCCACTGTCCTGCTCTCTCCCAACAGAGCTCTATCAGTCCCTTTAAGTTTTCCAACATAACTAAAAGAAGTGATTGACCAAGGAGGCTATAAAGAAATCTTGGAGGAATTATCAACGTGTATGGGAAAAATCAATGATGCTTGTGATGACCTTACATGAAAGCAAATAATGACAGTTGCGCTATTGTACCATCATAACTTTGAAAAATCATTACGTCGGACCATTGTAAGTAGGGGAGCACCTAGATGAAACCAAACAATCCCTGCCACCATCCATATGATCCATTGTCTTTCAGAATAGAGGAACTCCCTGGTTCACTTCACCTCTATTAATGACTATTCTCTTCAAATAGCACCAATAGATGAATGTACCATCATAACTTTGAAAAATCATTACGTCGGACCATTGTAAGTAGGGGAGCATCTAGATGAAACCAAACATAATCCTTTTATCCATCCTCATCCTGTTATCTAGGAATTCCTATATTTCTTACAACTGATGCCACAATGTACTTTTATTTTTTACAATTTTAGTGAACTGCATTCAGTACCAATTGTGTGACATTTGCAAAACACCTCCATTCAATTCTTAAGGTTTGCTCTGAACTTCCACTTACCTGTCTCATTAATTCTCTCATCCACTGTAATCTTTCTTTGTGTCTTGTGTTGTTCTAACAAGATTCAATATAAAATAGATTTGCCACATTATAATCACTTGGATTCAACAGTGAATTCAATGGTTTTAATTACTTAGCCATTCCAACTTTGCATCTCACATTTCAACTCTTCTGATCTTTTCTCTCTCCTGCTACAATGACGCTGGACAACAATATTTTTTTCAAAAGATGTTCAGCAATAGTTGGCCTGCATTGATGGAATCCAGTTGCCCTTGTACTGCTTTTCTATAGTCACAATGTCCTGGTAAAACCTTTCGCCATTGACTACATAAAAATCAGCAGGGAAGAATTCCAAGTGTGAATACAGAAAATGAATTTTCAATGGCATGTGGCATTTCATGTTTTTTTTTAAATGCTTTAGGTAGGCTTAAAATATGACAGGAAATCACATAAAACAGAAAATCTTAAAAATTGATGTGGAATATGAAATTTTAAGGTGATTTTTGTGATCAGCAGCCAAAATCCATAAAATGCACCCCAAAATGTTCATTGTCCAGCGTAATTTCAAATTTCATTTATTTCTTCTTATTTATTTTTCCTCCCAGAATAATGTGTTGCTTTTTGCGACAGTAACCTTCGATAGGCTCTTGCAGCATCTATTTGTTCCTGGTCTCCAACCAATTAGAGACTATCTCTTTTGTTCTTTCTGCACCCTTTCCTTTTCTCTAACTTTTCAGAGTTCCCCTGGAAGGCCGATCGCCTGAATCATGTACTCTATTTCTTTCTCTACAGATGCAGACTGAACTGCTGAGCATTTATGACATTTTCAATTTTTATTCATAGCATCTGTAGTTTTTGTTTGCTTTTTTAAAACAAAATAGTTAAGTGGTGGTGTACTGGCATTCGTGGATTGAATTGAGCTGTGCATCAACATGAGGCGGTGTCTGGGGGGGGGGGGGGAAGCACCCTCTATCCTCAAACACCCCCACCACCCAGGCCATGCCCTCTTCACTCTGCTAATATTGGGGGAAAAAAGTATAGGAGCCTAAAGACATGCACTCAGTGGCACAAAGACAGCTTCTTCCCCATTGTCATCAGATTCTTGAATAATCAATGAACCAAAGACACTGCCTTACTTTTCATGCATTATTTTTTATAGAGTAATGTTATAAGATAGTTATAACATGAATGTTTACACTCTGCTACTGCTGCAAAACACTGAATTTTATGACTTGTTCATGACATTAAATTCCAATTCTGATTTTGAAATAATCAATTGTAATCCTCAACTTCATTGTCCGAGTGAGCTCATTAAACTTTTATTCTGCAAGATTTGATTTCTTTGGGCTTCCAAGGGTGGCATTCAGTGCTCTATTACCTTATTTTACTATTGACGGACTGTTTTGATTTCCTGCCCTCTGTCACATCACCTCCCCACTAATTTCAGATAGCAAGAACCTCAACTCAGAAGTCCACATTTAGCTAGTTTTTAACGCGGTCATTAATTTTGTGGCTTCTATTTGGTTTCTTCTCCTTCTTTAACAATATGCCTGCAGCATGATTAGTGTAAGAGTTAACTTAATGCGATTACAGTGCCAGCGAACCAGGTTTGAATCCTACATTGTCTGTATGTTCTCCTTGTGTCTACATGGGTTTCCTCCAGATGCTCCAGTTTCCTCCATCCCTACAAAATTGTATGGAGGTTTTAGGTTAATTGGTGTATTTTGGAGGCTCGGGTTCCTGAACTGCAAGGGCCTGTTACCATGCTGTAGGTCTAGATTTTTTAAATGTTTAAATTTAAATATAAAAATGTTTAAATTTAAACATGCCTTGTGTTAAGTTACGGGCACCTTATATTACGCAGCTAATGAAATGTTGCAACTATACTGAGTTTCCGCCAATTAATGAGTCACTACCACCAAGTGTGGGAGAGTCCAGTTAAGTCGTGAGAGAATATGTTGTAAAGGTCCTACTAATGGGGAACAGCATAATTATTACAAACTCATAATGGAGTAATGTAACATCGAACCATCATACTGGTGCTGAGTCTACTGGAAAGAAATAGCTGGATAAGCATCTTCCATTTCAGAAGTAGCAAATGGCCATTACTTTCTTAATTTAACTCAACAGCCAACTCCTGAAAGCCAATCCTGGTTCAATGCTGTGATAACAAAGGCTCCAGCTCCAAGTCTGTATCTTACACCTGCAACATTGATGTGTAAAGAGATGATAACGAGACAACAGGAGTGATATCCAACCTATTGTTAAAATTGGCAACATGTATTTCTACAAAGCCTTGGGACCCTTCTGCTCTCACAGTAGAACATATGTTGCAGTAAATTCTGTGTGTTATCACCACTTTCAAATCAATAACAATTGTGCAGCTTCATATCCCTCCTTAGCTTATGGTATCTTTTCCCATTTTGTAATTCTCTGGTGGCCTATCCTCTGAAACTAAAATTTGATATGGGGAAGTTTCATGTTTGTTGCATACTTAAACAACTGTGATCACTTGCTAAACCGCAGTTAAATGTGCATTTAGCAAAAAAAAGTGCCATCACTGTTAATACATGTTCCTAGCAACAACCTCTGTTAGTTTTTTTTGCTCCTGGCAGCTGCCAAGATCAAGCCTGGGGCACCTTGCAACAGTTGTATCCACCTAAATTCTCTACGCTTATGCCAGCCAAATGAAATAAAAGAAAATCATTGCTGCAATCCACAAATGAACCCGAGCCACCTAATTCATCAGCTACAAACTTATACAGATTTTTGCTATATTAGAATAAGCAGGTGAAGTGGCCAAAACGTTCAATGGTTTATTGTTCATTCAGGAAAATAAACTGAAAGAAATGATGATTTATTTTAATCCATGCTATATACTGTATAAACCTCAGATGTGACCTTTCCCACAGAAAGTTCATAATGAACAACCCAGTGGTGGATTAACTGTTAGGCTGAATAGGCTTAAGCCTAGGGGTCCGGAAGGGAGGGGGGCCCTGCAGGAGTGGGGACATCTGGCTCCCAGGCAGGAGCGGTGACATCAGGGTTCCCGGGCAGAAGCGGTGACGTTGGGTTCTGGGGCTGGGGTCGATCTTGACCACTTTGGAGACCCTTAATACAAGTTTATTTAATGTAACTTAACATCAATTTTTTTTTTCTATTCAATGAAGGGTGGGGCAGTGGGGCAAGGTCAAGGGGAGCCTTACTAAAGCTCAGCCTAGGGGCCCAGGTAGTAGTTAATCTGCCACTGCAACAACCTGTCACTTTTACTGAACTGCAATCATCATTTGTTTTTTAACCAGAAATACTGCAGGGTGGTAAACTAAAGTATATTCCATTTATGATGTTTGTATATCCACGAAAGAGAGGATTTATCTGTTAAATCATGTGGATTAATATATCAAAGGTCATTTTACTCTATAGCTCTGAACAATTATGCTGAACTATGATATGATTATATTGTATAGAATTAATAGTTCAGTTTTGGTGGTAGTCCTGATGGATAAAATCTGACTCTAGTAATTCATTTGAAATTCATTATTATTGCACTCTATTTGGAAATCAAATTGATTGAATCAGGACAATACTTTACATCTTACATGTGCACTCTCGGCATGTACTTTATTATACCTCAATTCAGAAATCACCTCTGAAAAGAGGCCCCACTGTGGAAATAACTCCAGCACAATTCAAACACTCAGGTTTGTATTTATTTGTCTTGGTAATTTATTGGTGACCTCTCTTTAAGTTAACTAATGCTTCTATTGTGTTTGAATTTATTTATATCAAATGCCAACTTCTGATATGTTTGGATGCATTCTTTATTTGCTGTTTTTTGGTAGTTAATGTGGCAAATTATTACTGTGCTTCCTAAAGCATGATATTGAATGAAAGGGTTAAGTCTTGCACGAGATCAACAGAAGTTAGATCTGGCGATCTTAGGGATACATTGCAATGGTAAGCAAACCAATTCATTGGGGCCTTGTAGGTTTGGATGGACAGTGTCATTGTGGTCAGGAATTGATCAGAGGGAACTAATCTCCCCATAGGTGAAAAGTGGCAATAAGAATACAGAGAAACCAGGAAGAACAAGGTAATTATTGACATAGACAAACACCAGTAAGCACAACAAGTGCTGTTGTTTTTCACAAAATTTTTAAATGGCAGTGATGAAGGATACGACCAAAATCCCATCCATATAACAGACAGTAAAAGTACTCTGAGGCATCCAGTTAGAACATTCGCTGGATTTAAGGATAAGAGATGAGATTTGTTGCTGTTTATCCTTTATTTATTTTAGCAATGTTCTACTGACATTTTAAAAGAATGCTCGATGTTTTCACAAGCATTCAGATCGTTAACAAATTATATTTGGTCTTGCTGTATTTACCAATGCATAAAACTTTGGTGTCAATAAAATACATGTAGCAATAATGGATCTGTCCAAAGGTCTTATCTTATATTACTGGAGAGAATTTTCAATGAAAAATGTTAAGCATTCATATAACAACATGTTTCTAACACTCGGAAGTTTTGTGTTTATTATATTGGAAAATAGATCCTGATTTGGGCAAGTCCAACAATCAAAGTGATTGAAGGAAAAGCTACATGAAATTGAAACTTCACTGTGCCGTTTACGAACACTGCTAATACAGGATACTTCCATGGGTTCCAGCAGCATTACCCCATTGATTTTAATTTTCATTCACACAGGGCACTCAGAAATTTGGCACAAATGCATTTAGCACTCTGCAAAAAAAAAAAGAATGAATTTTAATTCAAAAGTGAAGGCAAGAGATGTGAAGAATGGGGTGAATGCTGTTCATCCCTTTTGTAATTTTTTTGGAAGAGAATTAGCTATTTTTGTGATTATTGAATTGTAATTCAATTTGTCAAAAATGCACTGCAAAGACATTGATAGGAAAAATGGACTAAAAGTATTGCTGTCAACTGAGAATGGAATCAAGAGATTAAAATCGAGTGCAATATATGAACTAACCCATAGCCAACCAAAAATATTTTGACAATCCTATTGATCCAACATAGATGATACCTGTCTGATGAAGTAATGAAACTGAAAACAGCACAAAATATTTATCCCTTTGAAGAGATAACACAGCTAAAATAATTCTGATAACTATCTATATTTAACTTTAAGCAATTTTTTTCCATGATCACTGATTAAAATCTACGTATTCAAACTGTTGATTAGATTTGTAAAGAAAAAAGAAAACCAACTTGAAAACCTTTCAAAACGAGAAACAAAAATATATTTGCAGCTAAGTTTAACCAAAAAAATGTTTTGCTTGTTAATCAATGTTGTTAATTTTCCATATTAAATCTAATCATCAAAATAAAATGTTAAATGCTAGTAAATATTCCACAATAATTTACATACAGCACAGGAACAGGCCCTTCAGGCCCACGAGTAATGGAACTCAAAATGACACCAGGTCAGACTTGTCTTTCCCAGTGAATTTATGCACTATTTCTCAATACTTCCAGATGCATTCTAATACTAGTTAGTATTTTATTCACATTCACTAGGGTGTGTGAATGCATATTGCAAGTTATCATTAACAATTGTTACGATGAAACGGTGGTGCAGTGAGTGTTGTGATTAGCGACTATCATTTAAATAAAATTCATCAGTAAGTGCTGTAATTGAAAATTGGCATTTATTAGCTCACATCTGAATAAAGTCAAACCACATACAGTTCTTAGATTTGTGGCCTGCTAAATGTAATAGCTGATAACATAATATTTAGAACTTCCTGTAGTTACTAGCTAAATATTACTTTAATTTAAATTTAAAGATACAACATGGTAAGAGACCCTTCAGGCCCACGAGCCGCATTGCCCAAATACACCCATATGTAACCTACTAATCTGCACATCTTTAGAATGAGGGAAGAAACCAGAGCATTCCAAGGAAATATACGCAGTCACAGAGAACATACAAACTCCCTCCCCACAGCTGCGGATTTGAACCCATGTCACTGGCGCTGCGATAGCATTGTGTTAGCTACTATGCCACCAACACTTGGGAGATACAGTCAAACATTCCAAAGCACCATCCGTTTGAAGGGATATTTTGGCAACTATTTCTTGTACAGTGTCAAGTGAGTACAACACAGTTAAATTCACATATAAATTCACACTTTTTCTCAAAAATTTTAGACCAGCTCTTAGTAAATGCAGCATAATGCTAATAAATTTCATTTCTCCGGAAAGTATGAGGCAATAAACAGCTACTGTGCTGATTGAATACAAAGGCCGCAGGCCAAGGTGGTTAATCAAAACGCAGGGGCATTTATTGCCACACATACTCAAGACAAAAAGAAATTATCGTTTAATTTAACAAAATTCCAGGTCATTGGTATCATCCTATCTTTCACCTTGCGTTACTGGCTACTTAGGTTTATGCATGTGCAGCTAATGAATACAGTACAATATCTGTATGCATGCTTCGGAGTCGCTGCAAAATGCAAGCTAACCCTAACGACACCATTAAATAAAAAGCTTTTCTCTTGTAAAATCCTCGAACCTCGGGGAAAAAAAAAAGTCAGTAAATCTTGTAACAGAGCTGTACAGGCAGTCCCATGAATCTCTCTAACAACTATACAGAGGGATTTTCACTTAATTCACTTTGGAAATTCATGGGACTATAACACAGCCGTGACTTATCACTGGTTTCCAAAATAGTTAGTTCTCTTTCTACTTGCCTAGGTGGGTGGGCTCTGTCAGGAATTCAAGGATCTACAAGGTTCAGGAATATTTTGACATTTCAGGAACAAGGTAACATAATTTTTCATCAATATTGTATTTAAATGCTTGAATTTATCTTCATGCTGTTTACAATGTGAACAGGATTTGTGAACATTTTTGCTTTGAAATAAATGTTGATTTCTCTTGATATTTCTTTGTCTGACAGCTGTTGGTCTTTAACTCTGAGGCTGCCAACTATTTCAGTGAAATTCTAGTTTACTTTTATCAGCAATTCTCAGTTCTATTTAACAATGAACATAAATTATTACAGCAGCAAAATTACACTGGTATCTTGCTGTTGCAATATGATCCCAGAGCTATTTGTGTGATAAAATGCTTCAAATGCAATCTGAAGAAAAATAATCAAAAGCTTTATTGGTTACTATTTTTTCACTTTATTTCCCTTTTTACTTCACTTTCCTTGATTCTAGTCCTTTTTAAAAATATTATAACATTGCCTTTAATTATCATTACTGAGTTAATTTATTTTATTTTATGCCAGCTTCCTCATCAAATAGTTTTTTTAAAGAAAGGAAATCATCACTTACCAGTTTTCTTCCTCCTAGCTCCCAGCATCCATTTTGGTGGTGGGAGGAACTTGTCAAAGCCCTTCTTTAGCTGAAAACTGACCCCAAAGATGGTTCAAGAATATAAAGACTGTGTAATAGTCCTGTCATGGATTTCTCTTTTTAATGTGACGGGCAAACAGTCGATCCAACTGATGGACGTGGGGCTTATTGTGTGTCTGGTGCAGTAGGGGTTAATAGGATATTAAAAACAAAGACACATTATTGCTAGAAACTCCACAATATTAATCTCAGCAGTCAAAATGTGAACTACCCAAGTAGGAATCATGTCACATCACATGCTTTTAGAGAAAACCCCACAATATGAATGACGGCCAATCTGCTGCCAATATCAACCTTGGGGTCCCATCAGATCTTGTTCAATGCATTGTCAATTCCTAATTAGTGTTTAACCCTTCATTCAAATTCCCCAACAGAGCAACCTCAGCAAAGTAGCGTTTGAATCTCATTGATTCTCTTATATATTTACAATAAAGTAAAAATACAGGGAATCGTGCCCAAAAGCATACAAGAGATTTTTGGCATTATGTAACTTTTTAAAGCTTTGATTGTTTAAGACACTGTGGTATCAGTTTTTTTTCAAGATAATCAATGAAGTGCATGCAGCAAATCAAATGGAACACACACACAATTGCAGCTCACATGGATGATGCCACTACAAGTAGGTGATGTCAGTGAAAGGGTTAAGTCCAAGTTTTGGTCACAATACCTGTTTACGCTTTGCTGAAAAACAGTAAAGCGGAACCATTGTTGACCAGATTGATCATAGGAACAAATCTGCTCCTTGTAACCTTGTTTAATGATATGTTGCTGGGCTCAGCACCTTGCTGTAGCTGTGATTCTTCACTGGCCTGGCCTGCATGATAGATCACAGTGGGAGGCTGATGGCGCAATCACTCACCAGCAGCCACTGACACCTGCACTGGTCTGACACCCGTCCCCCTGGACGGATCAACCAGGCAGCTCGGCCTACCGGGAGATGAAGGAGAGCAGTGACAAAATGATTCTGCAAACCAGCTAAATAAAAGTTCTTCCCACACAAAAAAAAACTTTTTTCCCCTCTGTTAAAGGACTTTGTACCTGAAGATAGTTCTGATCTATTGTCTCGTTGATTTAGGTCACAGATTTTACTAAGTCTGTGAATATATAGGAATTGTGATTAACCTGAAAACCTGTAATATATTTTACAAGTGGAGTCACTGCAACCCTAATAATTCCTCCGTGTATTCATTTCTAAAGCTGTTCACAAACAATGTTTTAGTATTGTTAGGACTATTCCATATTATCAGTCCATTTAAGATTTTAAAAGGCCTTCTAACTATCCAAAGCAAATCTGAATAATCATTGCAACGTCGCATTGGCAAAAGGCCCTCCAGAATGTTTACCTTGAAGAATGTTTGATTTATAAAATAGTTTAATGCTCATTCTTGTTCTCTGTTTTTAATTTCATAATTTATCTCTCCAAGAGGGAGTTGATGCTCAACAACTTCCACAACTGCAACCTCCATTCTGGTAACACTTCATACATCATAGAAATAGGCTCATCAACTTATTCCCGCCGACAAAAAAGTTCCACCTGCCTGCATTTGGCCCATATCCCTCTGAACCTATCCTATCCATATATCTATCCAACTCTCCTAAACATTGCAATAGTACCTGCCTCAACCACCTCCTCCAGCAGCCCGTTCCAGACACTCACCACCCAAAGTAAAAAAAATGCCCCTCAAGTTCCTGTTGAACCTCTCCTTCCTCATCTTAAACCCATGTCCTCCGATTACCAATTCCCCTTCTCTGACAAAATGCATTCACCCAATCTATTCATCTTATGATTTTGAATCCCTTTATGAGATTACCCTTCATCTTCCTGCTCTCCAAGGAATAAAGCCCTAAAAGCGGATCAACCTCTCCCTCTAGTTCAGCCCCCACCTCTCTGAATCCTGGCCAAATCCTTGGAAATCTTCTCTGCACCTTCTCCAAATTGGCATGTTATATTAATTTTAAAAGTATCAAAAGTTTTGAGACAATGTTGGGGTTAGCTAGTTTTAAGGTTAAATTGCTGGACTAGCAGCTTGAGTTCTGGGCTATTGACCCATCGATACAAATTTAATACCCACTGTGGCAGCTGGGGAATTTAAATTCAAGTAATTAAGTAAATCTAAAATTAAACAAAGGTTGATATTGGTCCATGAAACCACTGAATTGTTATTAAAAAAAAAATTACCTTACAGGAATGAAACCTGTCCTAAGCTGGGTCACCCGACATGTGTCTCCAGTGCAATGCATGTTGTTGATGGTTATCTGCCACCCCAATTTAGGGACAATTAAGGATGGATAAAGAATGATGGCATTGCCAGGAATGATAGCATCCTGTAAGTGAATAAATAAGAGAAAAGACAGAGGACCAGAAGCTTAATCAGAGAAGTAGGTTTACAGGTATTGCTTTAAGGGAACGACGGTGAGTGGAATTCTCGTTTTTTTTAATACAAGAAATGAGGAATAAGTAGCAATTTCAGAAGAGTTCTAGGCTGGAGGATAGATAGGAAAGATCAAGTTTATGAAGGGATTTGAAAGCAAGTTGAGAATTTTTAAATAAAGGCATTGGTGACTGTTAGGAAAAGTGCATGATACCAAGTTGATAACATGTACAAAGATGGCTCTGTTGGAATATTCAAAGGTAGTAAACAGATGAGGTAATTAGATCATTCTAAAACTGTCCTTTACTATGGTGGCATTATGAATAATATTCTCTGCCACAGAGCAATCAAGTGTCATGGGTTCTCCCATAGAAATTCTCTCCATTCCAATTGGGAAAGATGTGCAAAAAAAAAAAACCAAGAATCCTTCCCACAGTGAGAGAGAACTCAAAGGTGGTTTCCTGGAGAGATACACACAATGCACTGAAGCTAGTCTGGTACTACCTTGGAACTGGAGATGTAGTTTGGATTAATACATAGAAGCCAAACAAGAAAAAGGAAACTGTGGAAAAGATGAGGAAATGTACAATTAATGTATATCTGGGAAAGACCATGGCAAATGGAATAGCATGTGGTAAAATCAGTGGTTATCCACTTTGAGTACTGAGAGGTTAAAACCTTTAGCAAGCAATGGGAAAGGTTAATGATAGATAGGCATTTATTGGAAAATAATTTAAGTATTAGAGATGTGCACTTCCATTCCATTTGATTGTATCTGGAATATATGCATAGATTTGATTTCCCTAGGAAAGACAAGGATATTTATGATAGAGACATAGACCCATAGAGTTGCACAGCATAGAAATAGGCAATTTGGCGCAGCACACCCATGCTGATCTTTTTGTTCATCTACACTGATCCCATTGGCCTACATTAGGTTTGTATCCTTCTTTGCCTTGTCTATTTGAGTGGCACTCTGTGTTTCTTAAGCATTACAATTGTATCTGAATCAACCACATCCTCCAGCAGTGATTTCCAGAGATCAAATACTGTCAGTATAACAAATCTTTCCCCTCAGATAACCCTACCATAAGAAAAACACTGACCAGCTATCCTATCTCTGACTCTAATTTTGTATACCTCCATCAGGGATCATGGTCTTAAAGTTACAGGTTGGTCACACAACACAGAGATGCAAAGAACTTTCTTCATCAAGAAGTAGTGACTGATTGAAATCCTCTACTCAAGAGCATTGAGGAGATTCAGTCATTGAATATAGTCAGGATAGAAATTAATACACTTTTGGATAGTAAAGGAATCAAATAATATGAAATTAGTACAGCAAAGTGGCACTGCAGTAAAAGATCAGACATGGTCTTATTGAATGGCAGGGTCAAAGGCACAGTCCTGCTTCATTTGCTCACATTCTTATGTTTCTCTGCTAACTGTCGGTACTCTCACAATAATACAACATGAGTACAGGTACTGCCAAACTTGCAACCATAATTGGGACTGAAGGATCAGTGTATCTCAAAATGGACCAAATCGGAATTTCTCCCCCATGCGTTGAGTGCCAAATACTTAAAGCAAACTTTTTATCAAATCTTTTTTGATGATAACAACTTAAAGTTTCCTTAATTTGTTGATCAACCTTGGCGAATCTTTCCACATTCCTGGTCCATGTTTGCCTTGTTAGTCGGCGTCCCAGGATCCCGGGGTCTGTTGGCTGGGTGCGGCTATCTTGATTCCGCATGCACACAGGAATCAAGATGGCCGCACCCAGCCTATGGACCCAGAATGCTGACTAATAAGTATGCACATTTTGTCTCTTACTTGCCCTGAATCCATTTTATAGTTTGTTAAATACAACATAATCCATTTTTAAAAAAAATGTTCAGTCGTATGTGCAAATGGACATAAGTCAGATTGGTCGCAAGTTGGGACTATAAACCTTCTCCCAGCATCATTAGGAACAATCCTACATCTTTTGTTAAATAAATTCAAGCTGATGTCATTATATTTGATTTATTTTCACCCTAAGAAAAATCCTCCAATAAAGGAAATGTTTTGTAATTATAGAAGAATCAGAATCAAAATGCAATTACACTTTTACCATAAATATCCAGGAACAAAATTTATTCTTCCTTGGAAACTATTATTGCCCATTGTTGCCCACTTGACAATAACAATTCTGATAACACGATCTTTCTGATGTAGGGTTGTAGTGAACTCAATCAACTATTGTGCACTAAAAATGTGAAATCATGAACAATCTATTCATTCTTCTTTTCATCTTATCAGTGTCACATTCAAGATTATTGCAAAATTTATGTAGAATTACAGCCACATGCCCACTTCAGACTGCATTATTGTCCTTCTAACATTTAAGGAAAAATCATTTTGCTGGGTTCAATGAAATGAACCCACCTCTTGGTTTGTGACATTCATGGCATTTTCATAAGGTAATAAAGATCTTCACCGGTATGAATTCCTAATGGTTGAGACTACAGCAGGCAGTCCTTTTAGATTTTCAGGACAAAAAAAAATCACAAATTTTCTTTAAAAATTGTTTTCATTTTTAAGTCAAAAACCTATTGTGTCATAGATAGATTATGGTGTGGTCAGCAGTGAGATATGATGAATATCTCCACTCATGAGGCTGACCATAATTCATTTGTGACTTCTCCAATCGTGAGTTATCTGATCACCCTCAAGAGTAGAGATATTTATCATATCTCACTGCCAGGAATGACACTGTCTCTATTTATAACCATTTGAGAACTCGACCACAGTTAGACGGGAAGTTAGGTCCCCTCAAGGAACAAATATTAAAAACCTTTGGCAAGAGGCATGGTTCCTTGCAAATGATTATCAGTTTGATACTGCAGCCATGATATGCAATGCCTTGTTCTAATTGCAGAGTGGGATGACTGGATACAATTTTTTCTCTCCTTGGTATGACTATGGATTTGCAGAAGATTAGATACATGTATTCAAACATTGAATGTAGTGTTGGCTTTTGACTCGGCCGGGATTTTAATCAATGAAAAATCCTCATCAGGCAATCAAATCTTTTTTTTAAATTAGTGCACTTTTTCCATTTGTCAGAACTTGATGTTAGTTAGTTTTAATTGCAATGGATCATATATTTAGATTCTGGTGCAAAGCTCAATTTCACAGAGTGAACAAATACGCCTACATTTTACGCTGCACTTTTTGTCCGCATCAGAAATTCAGCAGAAATGGTGTAAAAGCAGCATGCAGGTTCTCCACTTCATTTTAGTTGTTTGCAAAGGCAAACTGAATAAGATTAATGGAAATTTGGTGTGTACACCTGCAGGGATCACTAATGCTGAATGGAAGTGGAAAACTACACATGAAATTTGGGACATTATTAGTCCCGAATTCGGGATGTTACCTCTATTCAATTAAATTATTGCTGATCTATACCTCCTTAATAATAATGATTATTATAAGTTTAGTGTTATATACATTGTACAAGGTGCATATGCACCAAAATTCCTACTTGCCACTGTGTGAAAAAAAACACTAGAAAAAAGACTAAATAAAAAACACTAGTATATTTAACTGAATTAACAATTAATATTAACAAGGTAATAAATATTCAATTATTCCCATGCAGGAAAGTGATTTTGCAATGGTTTAGACAATTCTTTTGCAGATTTGGAGCAGACTCTTATTGATATAACAAGAGGAGGTTCAAGAGCTTCATTGCTGTTGGAATTAAATTGTTCTTGAGACCATTGTTTTCAGCCTGCCCAAAGTTAGCAGTGAGAAGAGCTGGTGGCCAGGATGACACAAGTCCTTTATGATGTTGGTGTGCCTTCTTCATGGTTGACTTGATGTGCTGGCTCCAGTTGATAAGATCTTCTGAAATGTGGACTCACAGGACCTTAAAAGTTCAAACCCTCTTCACCTCCACTTCCTCATTTCAGACATGTGTTTGGTCCCTTGACCTCTCCTTTCTGAAATCAACAATAGGCTCTTTAGTCTTGGTGATGTTGAGAGAAAGATTATTATTCTAGCATCACCCAACCAAATTTTTGATCTCCATCCTACATTTTGATTCATGTCCAGTTATTCAGCCAATAACAGCAGTGTCATCAATAAATTTGTAGATAGTGTTGGAACTTAACTTGGCGACACAGTCCTGAGTGTACAGGGAGTAAAGGATTAAGTGAACAGCATGGGGTGTTCCAGAGTTGATGGTCAGTGAGGAGTGGATGATGTAGCTCTTTCATGCACATTGGGATCTGTTGATGAGGAATTCTGTGGTTTGGTCATAGGTTTTACTGGCATGATAGTGCTTCATTTACCCACCTTAGTTTTACACCCCTTAATATTCTAACAAAATCCACTAATTTCAGATCTGAAATGTTCAATTAACCAACCATCAATTAGAGATATCTGCCATTATTTTGGATAGATACATGGATGGGGAGGTATGAAGGGTTATGGTTTGGATGCAAATTGATGGGACTGGGCGTAATCAATAATTTAGCATGGAATAGATGGGCTGAAGGGGATTTTCTGTGCTGTTGTACACTATGGTTCTGTTGACCTAATATTCCATTAAGCTTTTACTTTTTTTTTGTACCTGTCAATGGCATTTGGGATTTCTGTACTTGGATTCCAAATTCTCACTTGCTCCTCTGTAGTTCCTTGGTTTTCTCCATTTTTTATTTTTTAAAAAGTACCCCAATCTATTTTCCTTGGACTCCTGGAAATAGTTTGATCATTTTCAGACTCTTTTCCTAGCAGACTTTGACTTCAAAAACTATTGACCCAGATTTACTGAGGCTAGTGAACTCAGACTGGTATCTCCGGTGGAAAATATAATTATGTTTGTATATTTATAGTCTACAATGCAAGTCTGTGACAGGACTAAATAAAATTAATGTCAATATTAATCACAGTGTCTGTTGGCACTGTTGGATTTGTTAGTCATCTCCTTGAATCTGCAAATTTGTGACTGAATGGATTTTCACTAAAGTACAATTTGTTGCATGGAAAATCACTCTTAATATGATTTTTTTTAAAATTCCAAATTACAATGGTAAGCACTGCTAAATAGACTGGAAGAATGAAGAAATATTTCAGATGATGAAACTGTCTTGCTTGACATCTTGCTTTGGATTATTGATTTCTGGCCACTCCTGTTACTTTATGGTTTTAAAAAAAAGAACAGAATGGAATCATTACCTGAATCTAACTGAACAAATCTGAAGGTGTCTTAGGTTTAGTTACCCTGCACTAGTATGCCAAAACACTAGAATTTGCCCAAGTGGATTTCAATTTTTTTTGATTGCATGTTGATTTTTAAAGCAATGTGGTGGCAAAGAAGGCGATTACGCTGCCTTTCGTAGCACTAGAAGTTAATGCGATGTCTTATCTCAAAATAATATGGGAATATGGTCATGCCTGTTATCAATGAGCAACAGAAGTCCTAGTTAAACATGAAAACTGCTGGTAACACTTTAACAGCAGAACAGGAACAGCTTAAAGACAATTCAAGGTCAATGTCTGTCAAATTGGTTGTAATGTGGTGAGAGGTGGTTATTTGACCATTTGGCATGTTGAGCACGTTCGTTTTCTTTCGTTTCTTTTTTTTTTCCAAATTCTTCTCCCCTTCCCTTGCTTTCTCCTTAATCTCTTCAATCCTATTACTCCTTTGAGAAGTTTTCTAATTCTGGCCGTTTGTTAAATTTCAATCTGAACATCAGCTCACATTCTTTAAGATGCTCCTTCTTTGACCAAGCTTTGACTTTGTAATTTCCATATGTCATTCTAGAATGTGTTGTCACATTTTGTGCATTGCCTTGGGATGTTTTATTCTGGAAATGCATTATTTTTGCAGACATTGATTCTATAGTTCCACAGCTTCACAAACTTTTGTATCTTATTTAAATGTCCATGTCTCATTGTACCAAATATCAACAGGCTAATCTTCAATAAAAACCACTAGATTAACTTTAACATTGTCCTTCCATAACATCAATGTATGTATGGACACTTCCCAACAGTCACTAGATCTTCCTGCCTATTTAGGCTGCCATTTCTACCCATCTAAACATTTCTGGTCTTTTTAGAATGGACATATGCTACTATTGTAAAAAAATATATGAGATATTGGTAATGCTTCAACAGATTTATTACAATTTTAAGATTAAATACTTTGCAAAGAATCCCTCATGACAATTTGTATTTTCCAGAGGGTTTAGTCCAAAATTTTAGTGTAACTTTTTTTTGACAAGTGATTTTGCTAAGAAACTCTAATCAACTTGAGGTAGGACACATCTTTCTGGAGATTAGACTAAGTGTTTGTGCAAGGGTATAACCAAAGGTAAACCTTATACAGACCTATCTTTCTGTTTCTGATCCACATTTTAGCATGTGCTTTTTTTAAAATCTGCCAAAATAAAGGTATATCACATGATTATAGCATTTAATATAGGGTGAAATGACTCAAAAGGGACTGTGAAAAGCAACAAAATTTGAGCATAATTGATCTAGCACACAGAAAGTTCTGTAACCTGTACAGTCCTGTATAGCCTAGCAGCAACAATCACTCCAATCTTCAGAAAGGGGTTGTGTTTAACCTCTAAACAAAATCACGTGGCCTATTCCAATAGGGATATCACTTTTGGAGGAAAAATATCCCAACCCATAAATATGAGACAATTATATTTGTGTTTCAACAGTGTTTTCCTGTTAATTTACATTATGCCTTTCAAAAATTCTGTGGCTCAAATCTTAATTTCAAACTTCTTATCTTCAAAATCATTAAAATTCTTACCCATGTGTCTTTGATTATAAAGGAGCTTCCTTTCAGTTGAGATGAACAGATAGTATCCAACTGGATTTCAACTTGTTTTACTGCCATCATTCTTTGTTTGACTCTTGATAATCAAATGGATAAACAGATACTGTGATTATGTTTCCTCTGGTTCCACACAGTATGAGTGTTAGAGACACACACCCAACATGAAGCCATCCTCATGCCCAAAGATCACAATCACAAGATCAAAAATATAAATACATTCCACTAAATTGCAAAGATCAAATGGACTTTCACTGCTAACAAGTACCAATATCAATCTTTCCCCCTTTTTTCTGTAAGGTTAAGAGACAAGGTAAATACAGAACATCCTACCTGCAGCTTTAATTTTGGAATAAAAATGGAAGTTTTATCCTTCCTTGACATTGGTTCCATGAACATCGAAGACTCCTGCTAAAAATCATTTTGATTGGGGAAAAATTCCTTGTAAAGGATAGAAAATAATGATGTTCATTTTGTCTTGTCATGTCCTGTTGTATGGAGGTGATTGCTTTTGTATTAAAGAACAGATCTTCTAATGCCAATATGCCCAAATTAGGTATAAATGCAGGAATTTGTGAATCATACAGAAGTAGCCCAGTTTAAATCATTTTAAATTTGCAATTCCTATTGAGTTCTGTGATGTCAGCAGTTATACATTGCCGCATTGCAGAGTCTGTGCTGCCCCTGGCACCAGCTCTCATTTGATTCAAACCCATTCTCAACCTAGATGGCGTGCAAGTAAGTTTAGTCACACTGCACAATATGCTGATCTGATTTTGGAATGCTAGAGAATTGCTTGTTTATGATTCACACTTAGCCCATCTTTGGGTTGTGCTTTATACTCATATTTGTTCTTTTCAAAGTTCATTTTCCTTGTTTGGTCTCCCTGGGCCTGGTGTATTTACAGCTGAGGGGCACAGTTCTGACTTTCTCTCTGTCCTTCTATTTAAATCCCCCTTGTCATTATGTAGACACTTAGCCTATGCTCAGCATATTTCAGTACAACACAGTTGTCAGGAACTCAAGAATGAGAGAAACCGAGTCCTTCCCTAAACTACTCCACCTCTATGTCCTCATTTAAGACAGTACTTAAACATTAGCTCTAACAACTCCTGATGTGGCTCGATGTCAAATTTTGATTGATAACATTCCCATGAAGTGCATTGGATGTTTTACTTCTCATCTTATGTACCATTGTGTTGTGGAGTACTATTGAGTCCTACACCTGCACTAACCCAGAGAATAAAAAGCACACCTTCAGAAATTCAACTTTGCTGACCCAGATGCTGCTACAAAAGCTATTTGAGATGGGTGCCCGATGCATTACAGAATTGCTCCGATTCTAACATACCTAACTTTAAAGGTATATTGGATGCAAGTTGATGAGTATTTGAGCTCCAATCATCTCTCACAGATTTAAAATTATTTTTAAAGAATGCTTTAAAATTTCATGCTATTCCCAAATAAGTACAAAACAAAATATCGTAAAACAGCAAGAATCCTATTGAATGTTCACTTTTTTTAAAAAAAAGCAGAGCAACCAAGAAGCAGGAAGAATTGTCCCGTCATAATACAGTGTAATACTGAACACATTCTAAAATAAATTTCTGTCTGTCTGATTGCCCATATCCACCAGAATAATTCTCCCTAAAAGTAAGTTTAAAATGATTTGTGATTCCATACAAGCTCGAAGCACACTTGCCAAATATCTCCACAATGACCAATTGTTTCAAGTGCCACTCAAATATGTGAGATGCTGTCCCTATTTCCAAGCTAAGATAGAAAGAATATAACATCTAATTCGTCTCTGCAAAGAGAAGTCTATCCAGAGGGTTGTTCCGTGGCCGTCTTGGTATATATTTGTAATATTTTAATTGCCAAATTAATTCCAAAGTAAATTAAAAGTATTAAAAGCAGCGAGCATGTGCACGTGTGTTTCAATACGATGCTGACTTGAACGTCGAGGCTTCCCGCGAGCGGTGCCCAGCCTGCTCACTGCAGTCTATCAATCACGGCAGGATAACGCATAATGGCTGCATTTATGACAGGTAATGATTGAGTGCTGTACCCGAGCCCCCTATACACGGGCTTCTCCGCTTTTGTCTTGCTTTGGGCCAGTTTTGTGCTTTTTTTTTGCCTTGCATTCGATGAAATTGTTCTTTTTGGTTTTACCCACAATTTTTTTTTAATACTAAGCTTCAATAAACGGAATCTTTCAACGTTACTGACTGGCAATCTGCACTTTGCAGGGAGAGCTCAGTCACCAGGTACATTACAACGTGGACTCCTGATTGTTTGTGGGCGAGAATAATTACTTTGGTTTTAAATAGCCTTTTAGTGACTTGATTAGTAAGCGAATTCCCTTTAAAAATCACTTTCTGACGCATAAGGCACAGTAAAAATAATTGATGCCCAAGGACCCACTAATGATATTAGAAAGCGACATAGAAGTTCTTTCCCCCCAGACCAGAGTAACTTCCTAAGGTGAGATGTTGGTTATTTTGATTTAAGGGGCAAAATTTCGTTGCATCGAGCAGGAATAACGAAATGATCACCGTGCACAGAAAGGATTTGAAAACGTACACCAAAGAACGGTTCAAGCAAAATTATGGCTCATGGAAAATAAACATGGTTATTAAACACATGGTTGTGATGGCACACGCCCAGGGATGGGGGGATGAAAGGTTTAAAGCAAAGGTTCAGACTGTTCCCCCCACCCCAACCCATCCACTGAGGTTGATTTGTTGCTCTGCAATGACAGGAGCCACCAGGTCATTCCAGAGCAATTGGTCTGACCTGGTTTGGATTTGGTCAATGTTTATCCCAGGTGAAGTCGTTTGAGAGGGTGGGATGGAACGGGAAGGGATGGGTTGTGCGCTCTTGCACCGGGTGGATGGGAATCAAACTGTCGTTCCGAAAACAACGTTAGCACTTCCTTCGCTGACCTCTCACTTTATAAAGCAAGACCCGTCCGGGTCTGCGGTGGAATTATTTTACCAAATGATGAATGTCCACGGCGAAATTACCATTTACAGCTAAATGTTTCAGCAAATCGCTGATGGGTTGCCTTTCCCCTTTTGGGAAGCTATAAAAAGGAACTCTGATGGTTGGCTCTAAGTTTTCACAATCACCGCTGGTTTCGAAACTGGCCGTCTTTAGCAAGGAACATCTGGGGAATGGGCCATATGTTTAAGCTTTGTCTTGTCCTTCAAAGTTCGGATGCCCTTGAAGTGATTTGTCAGTGGGGCTAAAGTGACAGAAAGAATATGTGTTGCAGCGGGCTGGGTGGAGAGAAAGTGTACTCGTGGCTGCCTCTGCAGCCAGCCAGTGAACTGATTAGGGTGTAATTAAAGCCTTAAAGCTTTCAGATGATCCACCTGGTTATTTGCTTAAGTCACCAGCTAATCAGCCAAATGAGCTGTTGCAGCGTGCACATCGGGCCAAGAGCTATACTGATTAATGAAGTTTATTGGGAGCTGTTAACGGCATTAACTGGAGAAAATCTATGTAATTCGTCATATTTAGTGTGGGAAATTAAATCTGTGCATGCCAATGAGAACTGGCAACACGCGTGCACGCACAAACACACACCTCTTTAAGGGGAAGAAGCTGGAAGTAGCAGTATGCGCACGGGGTACACGGAGCCCATCCTGTTCTGCAGTTCGTGATTCATGTGGGAGTGAATTCCTGGACAGTCCAAATGATGGAAGTGTTTTTAAAAAAAAAAACAGCGCTTGGCGGAGTGAGGCTCCTGGCAAAATAGTCTTAACATTAGAATTTTTATGGAATGAAATTACTTGTGGACTTGGCTAAGTTAGTTCGATTTGAAACGCCCTGATTTGGTTCTGCCTCGGAACAAGACGTGGGGATGAGGTGGGATGGGGGGGAGGACCACAAAAATCCTTGGAGAAAAGTATAGTTTATTCATCGAGACGGATAAAGGTTGGATGCAACCAACGCTTTCTGTAATTTGATTTCTTTCCCCCGCCCCACATTCGAGGTTGCAATGCAATATTGTTTTTGCGCCGTCGTCATATTCATTAACCCCTTTGCTCTTCATTGAACCAGTATCCTACCCATTATTGAAATGTGCACCAGCCAAGTCCTTGGAAATGCGCAGATAGTACTGGCCAGGACATGAGTGGGCGCTTCACCACTTCAGGCTCCTGCGATGCCTGGTTACACACTCTGATCACTTTTTTAATTAATGTTTTCAATAATCTGTGAGCAACTGATTTTAAATAGATAAAGTCTTCCTGTACAAAAAAAAACACCAAACGTGGGCTATTTTCCATTGGTTCTCTGCATAAGAAAGCCTGAGGTTGGACAAACTATCCACAGAATGCAAATATGTGTATCAGAGAAGTGTGAGACTGAACAGACATTGGTCAACAATGCACTGGAACTTTTTGAAATGAATGTAAACAGTTAATTGATGCATTACAACAAAATGAACAGACACGAACTGTGAAAGATTCCGTGAATGATACTGGTAGGCATCCTTCTGTCTCGGAAGACCATAGTCAGTGGGTTTTAGAGCAGTACCTAGAATGGCTCATGGTGTTACAGGATCTGCCACACTTGCTGCAGATGAAGTCTGAATGATGGATTGTGGTCGCCTGGCTCTGTTGCTCTGCTTCCTCTATGTGTCCTCTAGCTGGCATAGCCACTTTTCCTCACCACTCTTCACGCCCTTTCTGACAGCGCTTCTCCAGTGGCCACGGTCAGCAGCAAGGGACTCCCAGTTGAGCACATCGACGTGAGCTAGTTTCAGATCACGCAAGCATATTTGAACTGCAGCTGCGGCTGGCCAGTGGGTCAAGATCTTTCAGCCAGACAACCAACCGTACAGGTCTTTTGGGATGTGACCATCCTCCACATAGCCCATGCCTAAGCCACTGAAGTCCTCTCCGACACAGCAGGAGATGCAAGCTGAGAGAACTGGCTTTATCCCGAACCTTGGTGTTGGTGAATCTGTCCTGCCAGGATGTGTCGAGGGCATTGGTGATGGAAGCTCTCAAACTGGTTCTCCTGCTTGGCGTATGTTGCCCATGATTTGCTGCCATAAAACAGGGTAGTGAGGATATGCTGATACACCTTGAGCTTAGTGTTCACTGTGAGGTGTTTGTTGCCCCACACTCTTACTTAGTTTGAACATCACAGTGGCAGACTCAGCGATGTGCTTGTCGATCTCGGGATCAAGTGAGAGGTTGTTGGTGATGGTGGATCCCAGGTACGTGAAGCTGTCAGTGACATCAAGTTCTTCATCTCCAATGCAGATTGTTGGTGGGGTTGCAACATCTTGCCCCATCACATTGGTCTTTTTGATGCTGATCAACAGCCTGAAGTCCTGGCAGGCCTTGGCGAAGTTGTCGGTCAGCCTCTGAGGCTGCCCTATGTGGGAGGTCAGTATTCCATCATCAGCGAACAGTAACTCTCTGAAGAGAACTGGCCAAGCCTTCCTCTTCACTTTTACACAGGCAAGGTTAAAGAACTTTCCGTGACTTCTTGTGCGCAGATGTAGTTCATCTTCGGAATCCTGAAATGCATGTGACAACAGCAAGGAGAAGAAGATGCCAAAGAGTGTTGGCCCTAGGATCCAGTCCTGCTTCACTCCACTTAGAATCTTAATGGTTCAGAGGTGGATCCATTGAAGCTGATTGTGCCTTTCATGTTGTCGTGAAAAGAAGTGATAACGCTGAAGAGCTTTGGCGGGTATCCGATCTTCCCAAGCAGCTGGAACAGACCACGCCTGCTCATAAGGTCAAAAGCCTGTTGAGGTCTATGAAGGAGGTGTAAAGGGACATCTCCTGTTCCCGGCATTTCTCCTGGAGTTGGCGGACTACGAAGATCATGTTAACTGTTGATCTCTTTACCCTGAAGCCACACTGAGATTCGGGGTGGATGCGATCAGCGAGAGTTTGCAGTCGGGTTAGGACCACTCAGGCAAAGACCTTTCCCAAGGTGCTTAAGAGTGAGATGTTGCAGTCACTATGATTGCCTTGTTTTTGTTCTGGGAACAATCTTGGCATCATGCATATCTTGAGGTACCTTGGCCTCTCTCCAGCACAGATGAAGAAGCTCATGGAGTGACTCAAACAACAATGGCTTCCCACACTTAATACTGCTTGTTCTCAAATGAATGTTTTAATTGAAAGATGGCAAGTGTTGTAAATAAATCCTGTTTTACAAAACATTTGATGATTGCAATATGGTTCTGATCCAATCAACATGCACAAGAATATTTTGAATTTCAGGTTTATTGTCAGAATTCATGCATGACATTATGTACAACCCTGAGATTTTTTTTCCTGTAGGCGAGGCAGAATTATTGGAAGTGTAAAAAAAATAAACTGTACACAACGTAAACATGTTAAAAAAAACCCCAAAGAACTTAAAAATGTAAACAAAGCATGTAATACAAAGAGAATAAAAATGAAAATCAATGAAGTGCACAAGTAAGAGACCTAAAATGAGTCTCTGATTGACTTTGTCATTGAGGAGTCTGATGGTGGAGGGGTAACAACTGTTCTGGGATCTGATGGTGTGGGTCTTGTGGCACCTATACCTCTTTCCTGATGGCAGCAGTGAGAATGGAGCATGTGCAGGGAGGTGTGGGTCTTTGATAATTGCTGCTGCTCTCCAAGGGCAGCATTCCCTGTAGATTTACTCAATAGTGGGGAGGGTTTTGTCTGTGATTTCCCTCAGGCTGTGTGGACCACATTTTGGAGGGATTTATGCTCAGGGGTATTGGTGTCCCCATACCAGACCATGATGCAGCCGGTCAGCACACTTTCCACCACACCTATGTAGAAATTTGCCAGGGTTTCTGGTGTCATATCAAACCTCTGCAAACTCCTGAGGATGCAGAGGGACTGACGTGCTTTCTTCATAATGCCATTGGTGTATTGGTCCAGGAACAATCCTCTGAGATAGTGACTCCCAAGAACCTAAATTTGCTCACTCTCTCCACCCCTGATCCATTAATGATCACTGGATTGTCTACTTCTGGCTTTCCTGAAGTCAACAATCAGCTCCTTAGTTTTGGTGTCATTCAGTGCAAGGTTGTTGTTGAGCCAGGATTTCAATCTCCATTCTGTAGGTTGACTCACCCCCTTCCTCTATACAACCCACTCCTGTGGTGTCATCAGCAAATTGTCCTACCGAGCCACTCAGTCGTAGGTGTAAAGTGAGTAGAGCAGGGGGCTCTAGTACTGATTGTGGAGAAGTTCTTACCATTCTTTGTTGATTGTGGTCTGGAGGTGAAGAAATCCATGATCAGTGAGGAGTTAACTCCCAGGTCTTGGAGTTTGCTGATCAGTTTTGAGGGGATAATGGTGTTAAATGCTAAACTGTAGTCAATAAAGAACATCCTGATGTATGCAACTTTGCTGATTGTTTCAGCAAAATTTGTTTCATAAACTACTAACATGTCCAAACAATTTACCCTAAAACAAAAGTCAGGCTGGAGGAACTCAACCGGTCTCGCAGCATCCATAGGAGGTGAAGATGTATTAGTGATGTTTCAGGCCTGAGCTCTTTATTCATTTCTCACATCCCTTCCGTTGTTCCTGGCAACTGCAAAGGCAAGAGTCCTTGACACCACTCGGCTTCACAGCCAAGTAAGTCTGCTTGATCAATGCATGAAACAAACCGTTCTCAAGAGAAAAGCAATGCTCTCGCATCCCTTCTGCTGTTGCAAAGCCCTGGCAACAACAAATTAGGCATATCTTCCCTGTTTCTGGTTCTTGGCCTCACTTTCAACTCCAGTGCAAGCAAATTCTCTCTATGAATGACAACATTTTCTTTTACACTCAAGAACACAAGATAAGGATAAAAGTAAATAAGGAGTGGAACATCTGGCCACTTGAATTTGTTCTGCCATTCAATACGATCATAGTCAATCAGGCTATAGACTTAGGTCTGCATACCTGCCTGTTCTTCATCACCTCTAATTCCCTTAGGATTTTTTTTTAAACAGAAGTATCTTTCTATGTCTTAAATATATTTAATAAGGCAGTCTCTACATCAATGGTCTGAGAATTCCACAGATTCATTGCTCTCTGGAAGAAGCAGTTGGTCCTCATCATTGTCTAAATCTATTTCGCCAAATCTTGAGGCTATATGCCCTAATACTAGTATTGGCTGTCAAATCAAACAAGTGCCTGTCACATGACCAGTACATGTGGCTTATATTTACATAACGTAGCAATTTTTTGAAACAATCTATGCTACACCTATCGTCACAGAGTTTTGATAAACTAAGTAAAATGTATAATATTATTCTAAATTGATTACTAAGTTCCTGCTTTCTTCCTCAATTTATTACACCATGGTTTAGCGGCCTAACTCTGTTTAAATAAACCTACCCTTTTCCTAACACGCACAGACACACACAGTGTTACACTGACACATTACAAATTCAAAGGTTTGTGCATTTAAAGATGACTTGAATATTTATAAATGTTTAATAGGTTTATGAAATGATAGTGGCAGAAGAGGGTTACTTAGATTTGGAAAGGAAATTCACCAAAAGGCTTAGTAAACAGAATCTACAAATATTTTTAAAAAATTATATGAATGATTTATTCTTAAAAACTAGCATGCCTAATTATCTTTAATAAAAAAAATGAAGAATCAGTGTTTGCTGTTTATTTTGCAGTAATGTAGTGAATGGAAGACAACTTTGTTCCACAATGGCTTGTTAACGTCCGAATGTCTAAATTTAAAAATCTAGCATCATATTCTAGGAGACCACTTCAAGAAGGTACATTGCACTGTCTCCACTATAATTAGAATACCTTTAAAAATTAAATAAATGGTTTGAGCATCATGTCTGAAAAGTGGGAAGCTCATAAAGACCTGATCTCTCAGAAAGGTGACAAATGGAGTGTTGCAAAGTGTGAGGGATCTTGAGGTCACTGTTATTGAGTAGAAGCAGATGACATGGGGTTAAAATTTGCATGAACAGAAATCAATTGTACCCCTGATTTAGTACTAGTGTCGTGTACAAGACTTGAGTACAGGGTGAACTGATTCAGGGCACCAAAGTATCTGTATTTCGGGAGATGTGTCAATGGACTTTTAAAGTTAAAGCACATATTTTTATTCTATGTCAGATTACAGAGGATTTTCTTTCATATGGAATTAGGACATTGCAACAGAGGAAGGAGCAGGGACATTGCTGTTCATGTTTAAAGTCATTAGATGAAAATTAAAAGGTTTAATAAGAGCATTCCCAGCAGATAAAACTTGGGTTATATCCCAAAATAATCATGCTTGCTGAGGTTGCTATGATTTAAAGAAACACATTATTTGCTGAGTGTGGCCTCTTAAGGAAAAAAAATTGAATTCAATTAATCAAACAACAAATTTCAATAACCTTTGCAGAATCTCCTTTACATCTATTCTGGTCCATACATTTTGCAGGAAGTATTTCTTGTTGCTGTGAACGTGTTCATTGTCAAGAGGAATATCGCTGTGCTATCTTTCGATTGTGTGGTTTGATTTGGACCAATATTAATAGATACTTCCTCCCATTCAGAGACAAAGTTGCAAAGATAAAATTGATTTTGTTTTGTACAACATGGCAATACTTCATTTGAATATTACATTTAATTTTGTCGGTGAATGATCGATGTGAAGTAGTTACATTTGGGTTGAGTTTTTCTTTTAAAAATAAAATTGCCCTTTTAACCATGTGCTCTGTTATTTATGATGGTCTTGAATTGCAACTGTTACAAATAAGAAACAGGAAATGTGTTTCTCAGTTAAATTACTTTTTCCCAGAGAGAATGACATTTCCTTTTTTCGCTTAAGTATGAGTACAAAAGCAATGAAGTTAAGTGGCAAGATGTGTCCATTTTAAATATAACAGCAAAATCATTTTAAAGGACACTATGGTGTTTATAGCCCAAGGTCCTGGTTTTGCGAGGTCATTAAAGAAGACAGAGAATCTAATAAATGCTGCAATTATTGCCTTAACAAACTGGTGCAAGTTATAATTCAAGTTTAATGAAAAATTAAAATGCTATAATCTTAAAATGTAAAAGATTTTGTGTAATTCTACCTATAACATGGCTTATTAATTTTCAGAGCCTTTTAATCGAGCTGAGGATAGAAAATAAAATTTACAAAATAGATTATTATTGGTTTAAAGGGCATGTCCTGTTCAAGGTTGGGTTTTAGGCAGCTTATTATACTCTCACTTATTGGAATTATCGCACAATCTGTAGTTGCTATACTATCAGATTCTTTTTTTAAAAAAAGAACCTTACTCTAATGTAGTTAATTTTCATCACAACTCTCAAGCTATCTTTGGAAGTTGTAAAAAATGTGTATTAAAATGAAAGCAACTTCATTGGAAGACGTTTTTGGTGAATGAAAAGCAACTAAGAATGTGTGATGTAATAACTGCAAAATATTTACACTATTGTGGACCAAATGTAGTCCAATGGGACCAGCTCAGAACGCTAACTCGGTCAGCATGGGTGAGTTGGGCTAATGGCCCTGTTTCCTGTTGTCTGGTACTATGACTCCATTGGGCAAAGTTAGTGGAAATTGAAAAGGACATTGAAGAGGCTGCAAACCTGAATTTAAAATAGAAAATGTTAGAATTATTCAGAAGCTCTTCTTTCCTGCAGAACATTAGAGGAGTGAAAAACAGAGATAGTTAACATCAGACCAATGATCCTTCTTAACTTCTGATAAAGGGTCTCTATAACCTTAAAAGATAACACTGTTTCTCACAAAGCAAGTACTGCCTGATTTACTGAGTATTTCCTATATTTTGTTTTTTCTTTGTTACTTTATGTTCCTCAACATTTTGTAGGTGACCACCTTTATTCATTGCTTTGATCCTCTAATGGCATTATTCTCATTTTATCATGTGAAAAATGACCCTGAAAAGCAAAAGAAATCTAAATTTGCACAATGTAAAAACTTTTTTTTAAATAGTCAATTCATTGATCCTGACAAATCATTTTTACATGTCCATCTTGACTCCAAATTCATTTCCCTTGCTTCCAACTGAGAAAGGAATCATTTCAGTTTCCATTTACATATTTTAATGTTTATACCTGGAAACAAAAGTGTAATGCTTATGCATAATTTGCGACAGCAGGATTAGTGTCGCAGTTAGTGCAATGCTATTACAGAGCCAGTGACCGGGGTTTGAATCTGGTACTGTCTGTAAGGAGTTTTTACATAGTCCCCATGTCCGCGTGGGTTTCCTCTGCATGCTCCAGTTTCCTCCCATTCTTCAAAACTTATGAGGGTTGTTGGTTGATTGGGGTACTTGGCCGGCATGGGCTCATTGGCCTGAAGCGTCTATTTCAGTTTTCTATGCCCTGATGTCTAAATTAAAAAAAAATGTGAACCTGTTTCATCCAATGCTTATTCCACAAAAAAATACCTTTACCTCCAATTTATTTGTCCCTTATATAATTAAAAAGAAACAAACCTGCATCAAATGTAATCCCACTTCAATCTCTTGTCTCCTTCATTTTTCTTTAAACAAAAACCGAATAAGCAAGGACTGAGTATTTTCACTTGCTGGAATATGATTGGACTCGTAATTTCATCTGTGTTGCACATAATGCTTGAAACTATCAATAATGTTTCACTGAAAATTGTAGTCTTTGACTTTTTTTTCTCCTTTTCCCAACTATTGTGAAACTTCCCACAGTTGGTTCATTTGCTCTCTCAAATATGTACACTGCTTTGCTTTACTTAATATGTAACCTCTTATTGTATAATTATCTTGCTGTTTTCTCAATTTTTCATAGTATTTACAGTTCAAAATTAAATACCATCTATTATTTAACTTTCAAACTCATAAGTGCCTATAGACCAGTTTAACTATCAGTTGCCTGGGAGACCCTTTCTTCCAATAAACTTGGCAGCTATAAACATTATTAAAATTAGTCAAGATCTCTAATTCACTTCAGAGTAATGACTTCTGGACAAATCTTCAGAAAAAAGTCATGTTAATTGCATTTATTGCTGTGAAACTATTAAGCTAATAACTAAACTGCACAATCTTTTATCTGGGTCATTACAGCAAGTTACAACTTTATCTTTAGATTCCATAACCCATCACTTTGTTCATCACAGATTCTATGGTAGGCTTTATTCTTTGCTTTTGTTCTTTTTTTAAAAGTTAATTGAATCATTACTTCAATGATGTGCTCCTCACCCATAATTCACACTGAGTCAGAATTAATGCATGAAATTGTTTGTCAATATAGATGTCTAAGCTGAGAAAAATGGTTAATTATCAAAATTGTAATAGGTACATATTACAACTTTCACAAAGTCCCTTACTACAGTCTACTTTCATTTTGCAGTTTTAAAGTAACTAGTCCCAAAATGCTCTGTATATTTGTTGTTGGTTCACCTAAGACTCAGTGGACATCTGTTTTCCCTCTGAACCAGAGACAAATTGAAGTTTGTCCCTCAGATGAACTCTGAAGAATCACTGTGCTGCTGTAGGATGTTGCCTTTCAGGTGAAATTTCAAAATAAAAATCCAGGAGCTCAGATGGGCAACATGATTGGCATGGATGTTGGGCTAAAGAGGGTGTTTCCGTGCCATACAGCTCTACGATTCTCAGTCTCTAATGCAAGAACCACAGACTGTTTGCTGATAAGAAATTATTGCATGGATTTGTAGAAGAGCATTAAAATTTTCATCAATTATCCTAGTTATTATTCATCACTTGGCCATTGCTTAATATCAAATTATTCAATCATTTCAGGCTCTTTCAGAAGCCCTTTTACATGCAAATTACTTGCCATATTCCCTGCATTGCAATAGAAACACTCACAACTTGAGTTATTTTATTGATGTGGACTTTTGGACATCTTGATTTGGTGAAGTGTTACATGCATTTGTTTTTCATTCACTCTTTATTATCATGATATTAATAACCATTATTTTCTGAGGAGCCTAAGGTTGTCTCAGCTACCTAAATTATTGTCTTCAAAATACAATAAATATGTTGCATTAGTTTTAGCATTGGAGCATACCTTTTTTTCTGAAAACTATAATATGGCTGAATACAAGACAGGGGTGTATCTACAGAAAATAGTGTCCGTACGAGCTCTGAAATTGTGCCCGTGTCCAAACATCTGATGCCCATCTTTGAAGCCCCTTTTCCACTGGAACCTTGTCCCTAGAATTGACGGCCAATTTACTGGTTAAGGGTCCAGTGGAAAAGCGAATCAATCGGCACTCCAGTGTCAAATCACGCTGGGGATTGATGGTCTTGACCCCCGACTCACATCCCTGGCGTCTGCTGACGTTGGCATGCTGATTAAACCAGTGAAAAAAGGACAAGTTGCATCCCGGTAGACTCTCCTATCCCCAGGGATGACTTGTGGTCAGTGTGAAAGTAGCTAGTGTCCTGGTTAAAAGTGTCCCAGTGGGAACAACAAAAATGGCTTCTTTAACCCAGACACTGTGTGGTGAATTAACTGGAGTGCCAGTGAACAAAGGGCTTTAGATAACTTTACCATAACATCAGCTCAAAAATACGCCAAGCTTACTAATCCTTTAATTAACAAATTATGGCGCTACATGAAAATTATATCTGCACCTGTCTTGCTTTCACTGATGCAAATCGGTCTGTGATGTGATCAAAGTCAGTTTTTTTCAGTTTCTTCTCTTTCTACACTCAGCAGAGCAAGATCACAGAGTCTGCCTTGACCCATGGAAGCTCTCAAATATGAAAGTATCAGTTTTAACTTGTTGAATGACCTCTCACAGCTGGGGATGGAAACTGTGATGGTTCACATTTATCTGAATAGCAATGTGAAGATTGGGGAAGACTCTTTCAACTCCATACTGCACAATAAATTAGAAAAGCTCTTCAAGTTTTCATGTTGGCTCGCTTTGATAATAACATCCAAAATGTCTTCATATTAGCTGCTGTCCATCAACATCAGAGTTGTACAATTTGTTCAAATTTTCGCACTTCTTCTTTAGGTTATTACTGTCGGCACTTCCCTGGACATTGAGAAGGAACCCAAACTTGGCATCAGTGTCGTGCAAATGAAATGAGCGAACCTTTTGACCATTTCTCTGTGAAGACAGTCGAGTGTCCTCTTCATGATTCTTTCCATTTCCTCCTTTGCTATTAACCTAGTGTCTCTCACATTCTCATCTTTTGTCTCTGACATCTTTCATCTTCAGTATTCCATTTGTGACAGAGATAGAGTCCTTTGTCAAGAAACTGACCAACTTTCATTGTCAAAATTATTTCAGAGGGCTTTCAAATCCAGGGCAGCATTGTGGAACTTCATGCTAGGGTCCTACAGCCTCTTTTGAATATGGTCAATGCGAATTAGTACTTTGTTATATATAAAATCCTAGCAAAGTCAGAAAATTGTAACTCACCATATGGTTGTACAGCTGCATTGCATCACTTGTCTCATTTTCGTTGTCTATCACGTCCTGGAGAACGTGAATTATCTGCTCAAGCTACTTGTTGACGGCCTTCACTGCTTCATCCTTGCACATTTTGCATTCCAACTTAACAACCACAAGCAGGGCATTTTTGATTTCCCTTCCCCCTCCCCACCCAGCACTGTGTTGAATGAGAGAAAAACACGTAGAGAGCTTCTATAGTTCCAAAAAACATGACCATCATTGTATCCTGCTTGGCTGCACGTGCACCCAACAAGTTGAATGAGTGATTGTCGTAATTCACAAACACTGCCAGGTTGTTTTTCTCACTTATTCTTTGATGAACACTACTTCTGCATCCAGCCATCACCAGTGTTGTCATAGCACTGTGACCGACAATCTTGTAGCTCCATTTCATCCTTCTCCAGCTGTTTCAATATGTCTTCAATTAAGTTCTCAGCATCCTTCAGGCTTACCTGGATAAAACCAAGGAAGCTCTCTCTAACATGGACTGTTTTCCTCTCAAAATCAACTTCCATGTACCAAACTAATTCTGACATCTACTCACTTTGTGCCTGATCAGGAATTGAGTCAAACATGAGACCATAGTATTTGGCTTTACGAATGCTTCTCAATAAACTCTGGTGAACAGTGTTGATGAATTTGTTCTGGACACCCAGTGAAAGATGAGACATGGATCAAGATGACTTTCCACATGAGTGAGGTGTTATTTTATGACCGGATCAAAGATGGCCAGGAAATTTCCCACATTGGAGTAATTGTCTAGCTGAAATAACTCCCTGTGACCTCATAAAGCCAGGTTCTGATTCGCAAGGAATTTTATGCAGCGAAGATATCTCGTCAAGATATCACTCCACTTTTGCTTTTCCTTCTCAATTTCTGTCTGAAATACTGCATCAATAACTTCTCTGTTTCTGCCTACATTTCTTTCCACTGTGTGAAACACTCCTGACAGATCATACATCTAAAGAAAATTCTTTTTTCACTATCCAAGGATGGCTTGTCTGACCTGACTTTAATAGAAACTGCTCAGTGGCATCCCCCTTCAGGTGACACCCAGGGCACATGCCATACCTTAGATATGCCACTGATACAAGAATCATTTCAAGAACAGTTTTAATTTAAAGATCTAACAGTAATAGATTCTTCTGGCCCATGAGCTCATGGTTGGGCTTATACCCAACACTCTTCCCAAACCCCCCCAACCTGTGTGATAAATGTTGACTGGGCCCCTTCGAACTAATAAGATTACATTGAGCCCAGGACTACAAGTGAGAATTAGAATACATCTCATGAGGAATTATAATTATAAAAGGGAAAATATTTAATAATAATGAGGGCACATAGTCCTTAAAGCGTTCAGGTGATCTTCTTTCTCTTTTGCTCTTTTGGACCACCTCAGCGTGATTTGCTGTGCTGGGCTTTGCTAGGGACCTATAGATAGTCAGGTCGGCGGCAACTGCCCACCTTTGCTGACCTTCAGTGGCGACTGCCTGTCTTCGCTGCCCTTCTGGCTGCGTGTCTCAGTTACTGGACCCCTCTCTTGGCCTGAGGGGTGGGATAGTCGGGGAAAGTCTGGTTCCACCTTCTCCAGTTCATGAGGCAGTTCATGGACCTCAGTGTCAGACAATGCTCATAATTGGTCAATGTGTTGCTTCCACAATCTGACCCCCACTAGAATGGAGTATGAGCAGGGGCTCAGTTTTTGGAAGATTACTCCTACCACCCATGGGTCTTTATATTGTCTATAATCTTGTACTAGAACTCTCTCTCCCATATCCAATGTTCTAGATGAGATGCGTGGCGATGCTGTTTTTTTTGCAATCCGAGACCCAGATCTGGATGAACTGTGGACAACCTGGTCCGCAAGTTGCTGCCAAACATTAGTTCTGCTGGGGTATGTTTTGTGGTAGAACGCTGTGTGTTTCTGTATCCCAATAGGAAATCTGCAATTTTGTGTGTCCAGGAGGTATTTAAAAGTTTCATGGTTTTCATTGTTATTTTGAATGTTTGTACAAAACGTTCTGCCTCCCCAATATTACTTGGGTGATAGGGTGCGAACAAAATATGTCTGCTATTATTGTCACGCATACATTTTTTTAATGTTCCGATGTAAATTGAGGCCCATTGTCCGTAACTTATTTATGAGGCAATCAGTAAGTAGCAAAGATAGCTCGTAGAGAGTCAATCGTGGGATCTGCTTTGGTATTTTTCAGCTGTTAAACTACTGGCCATTTGGAATGTGTGTCCACAGGTATTAGGAAAGTCTCACCCATGAGTGGTCCAGTGAAGTCTACATGAATGCGATGCCAGGGTTTGGATGGCCATTTCCATGGGTTAGCTTCAGCTTGCACCATTTTTGGCTACATTGACTGACATACCATGCATTCTCTTACTTTTGTTTCAATGTCTCTGTCTCAGGAGGGCCACCAGACATGCATCCGGGCCAGTGTCTTCATTTGTACCATTCCTGGATGGTCGTGGTGTAGTTCTGATAATATGGTAGTTTGCCATTTGGCTAGAATAATTGTACGGACACCCCATAGTAAACATCCTTCTTTGACTGATAGTTCATGGTGGTGTGTGTGGTAAGGTTTTAGATCTTCTGGAATGACATCAGATTCAGGCCACCCATTAAGGATGAAGTATAGGATCTTGCTTAATGTTGTCTCTTTTTGGGTTTCCTTTGCAATCATCTGGGCTGTAATGGGCAGTTGTTGAAGATGTTCTTGGTTGACGGCTGCTGCTTCTGCTGTTCATTTAATAATTTCTTCTCATTGTTCTGTCTCGGGTAGCGGCATGCGTGATAAGGCATCTGCATGGCTGTTAAGTATTCCTGGTTTATGTTTTATTTCATAGTTATACATCGCTAGTAGCGTGGCCCATCTTTGAACTCTGGCCACAGCTAATACTGGTATACCTTTGTGTGGCCCCAGGATTAAACTAAGAGGCTTTTTGTCTGTGATCAGGGTGAATTTTCTTCCTTAAAGATATTGGTGGAATTGTTTTACACCAAAAAGTATTGCCAATCCTTCTTTTTCTAGTTGGGTGTAATTGTGTTCGCTTGTAGTTATTGTTTGTGAAGCATACGCTACTGATTGCTCACCTTTTTCTGTGATTGTACCATTCCTTGTTCCACTGGTGAAACATCCTTGGCCAGTGTAACTTCCTTACTAGGTTCATAGTGGATCAGCATTATTTGTTGACGTTAGTATTTCCTTTAGTTGATTGACTGTGCTTTTCAGTTTCTGTGTTCTAATACCATGTTTGATCTTTCTTGAGTAATTGGTTCAGTGGGCTGCATAGTGGAGGAATATTAGGGATATGTTCTCGGTAGTGATTAACAAGTCCTAGGAAGGACTGTAATTCTGATTTGTTGGTTGGGTTTGGGGCCTTGCAAACAGCTTCTGTTCCTGCTGGATTCATTCACACCCCCCTCGTTGTTGATTGTAAATCCAAGGTATGTTACTGAGGGGCGCATGAAGACACATTTGTCCTTTCATAATTGTATATTAGCCTGTTGTAGTCTGGTTAAAAAAGGTTTTCTAAATGTTCACTGTTGTTTCAGCCTGTGATGATAATATCATCTAGGTAACAACCAAGAGAGAGTCCATGTAGTAATTTGTCCATCGTTGCTTAAAAAATCGCAGGTGCTGTGTAATTCCATAAGGCATGGGTGTATAGGTGAATAGTCCCAGGTGGGTATTGATTGTCACATATTCCCTTGCTTTTTTTTGTCCAATTCTATCTGTCGATATGCTTGTGACAAATCTAGTTTTGTGAATTTTTGCCCTCCGTTTAGTGCTTGGAAGAAAGTTTTTTTTCTATTTGCTGGTTGTATTTCCCACAATGGAGGCATTGTTGACAGGAAGACCTCCTGACCAGTAGGTCTGGTTGACCTAAATCCAAGTTTTTAATCTGCCATTTCAGAGCTGCAGGCTGCCCTGTATACAATCTGTAATATAGCATATTCATCCATTGCTAATATTTTTTTCCATTGCTTGGCGATTTGTCAGCCCCATCACTAATCTGTCTCGCGGTGCCTGATATATAAACTGCTCAAAATGACAGTGCTCCGCCAGTTTGCGCAACGATGCCAGGTATTCACTTACTGTTTCTCCTGGTGCTTGTCTCCTTTCATAGAATCGTTGCCTTTCTGCTATATCTGGTGGTTTGGGACTTGAATGGTTCCTTAGAGCTGTGCATAATTCATTGAATGTCTTCGTCCCTGGATTCTCCATGGACAGCAAGGTCTTAAGGAGTCAAATATTTTGCTGCCCATTATACTGAGGAAGAGGGCATGTTTGCGGTTTACTGAACCTTGCACAATATTGTGGGCTAAGCAGTAGTAGTTATCCCAACTTTCTTCTACTTCGTTGAATTCCCCAAACTTTCCCTTCGCCATCTTGGCACACTTTCATCTTGATCTTTTGGTGGAAATTTGTTGGGGTTGTTAGATAGTCATTTTATACCTTCTGTTGTTTTCCTTCTCATGGTTAGTGCATGGAGTATATGTAGGGTTCGTTTCATTCCTCGTCGCCACTGTTGTGTCTGCCCTCACACAGTTAAGACTTGAAGATGTGATGCTTTCTCATCCTTTACTTCTGTTAGACTTGCATGGCTACTGACACACAGGATTATATATATATGGAAGGGTGACATGATGTCCAGCAGAGGTTGGGCTTATACCCAACAAACCCCATGTGTCTTTGGAATGTGAAAGGAAAATGAAGCATCTGGAGGAATCCCACGTAGTCATAGGCAGAACACACAAACTCAGGCAGTGTTGGAATCGAACCCAGGTCACTGGTGCTGTAATAGCATTGTACAAACCACTGCACTAACTGTGCCGACCTTAACAGTTTAACAGTTTTATTGAACTATTAAATACAATATGGTTAGTGAATATAATAAAGTCTAATAGAAATGGCCTGCATTATAACCACAGTTTAGAAAATACCAAGCCCACCCTGGCATGAAAAGTCCTATATTAATACAATTTCTTTCTAATCTAATATATTTGGAGAGTGCGGTTATAATACACAATAGATGGATACATTAATTAATATATTGGGAAGTTTCTTCTTTGGCTTGGCTTCGCGGACGAAGATTTATGGAGGGGGTAAATAGTATTGCCATGCTATTCCACAAATTTCATACTGCAACTTCAGTTTTCTGTTCAAACTTGGACATTGGAAGATGATGCAGAAATCTGTTTCATCTAATCACTAATATATAACACCATATGGCACTATTGGTGTAGCTCGACCAACATGGTTGACCTACCATTTGCCACTTTCCTGCACTAACCCATTTCCTTTGATTCCCCTAAAATCCAGAAATATATCATCCTCTCTACCTTTCTGAATAAACATAATGATTGAGCCTCATAAACTGTCCAAGTTAAAGAATTCCTAAGATTTACCATTCTTTGAGGAAATGCCTCCTTTCATCAGTCCTAAATGCCCCACCTTTATTCAGAGACTGCTCAGCCAATAGACAAACACACCTTTTCAAACCTATAATTATTCTTTTAGTGGGAGAAAGTGCAATTAATTAATTATAAAATACTATTATTGAAATCCATGCAAATGTGAAGGTAAACTAACACTACATCATGTAAAAGCAGTAAGCACTGAAAATGGTTTTCAACTGAGGCAGTATTTATGAATAGCAAAAAATCATAGACCTGAAATTTTATCTCTCTCTCTCTCTCTCTCTCTCTCTCTCTCTCAGTATTGTGGGGTGTTTCTAATTTTTTTCCAGTTTATTTCTTATCAAATGCATCCACCATATTTTGCTACCATTTCAGTATAAATTTTAGTTATTTTCTACCCTACTTCTATGATATTTAAATAGTAACCCCAGCTCTTCTCCCTTTATCTGCTCTGCAGATATTTCTAGTGTAGAAACCAGAATAAAGCTTAGTTTTAGGGAAGTCATAAATATGACAATATAGAGAGCCATGATTAGCTGCGAAAATATACCTGTTTCAATCATTCCTCTGATAACTATATATTTGCTTTTCATTCAAATTATTTTAATGACTGTTCTTCTTGTATCTACTGCATTTATAATATATTTTCTTCTAGGCTATAGTATGTTTTATTTTCCTTACCCTTTACTTTGTTCTTTGTTTTTCATCGATTAATTCTGATTATTAATACTAGCACCATACTTGTGTGTGGTACATAAATGCATTTACAGACCTTCCATCACATTCAAGGAAAATAATTAATTTTTGAAATATCTGCATCTCAAGTTACCATTGCTGCTTCCTTAGTTCTGTCCTCCATTCTTTAAAATTGTTCCTAAATTAATCCTTTCCACAATATCAACCCTAATGATATTATAATTGCTGACGTACAATTTTCACCAGCCACAAATTTGCCTCCATCTCAGGCACACTCCAAAATACTAAATGGAGTATATCATCTTCTCTCGTACCTCTTTTTAACCTGCTGCTACCAAGAAGCAGTCTTGTATTAACTCAATAAATTTGCCTCCTCCTTTTGAAGAATTCCCAATTCATCCTGCTTTAATTTTGAGTAATTAAAATAACACCGAATTAAATCCTTCCTTTCTTTGATGCAGCCTTTATTTACTTGGATAATTCAACATGGTTTTCTCTTTCCCCCCCACTCCCCCCCCCCCCCCAACCCTTTTGCCTTGGTGGACTCCAGCAATTCCCAATTATTAATTTGTTTCCTTTGCTGTTGCAGTTTTCCACTTAAATTGACTCAGACCTCCCCTCATCTGAGGTTAAATCAACTATTTCAATAACTGTCAGATCCTCCCTGACCGACTAAACTTCCCCTCACCCACTCTGTTTTCCTCTTCATTCCATATATTTTAAACCCTGCTCAATGAAACTCATTTTAAGATAACATTGCTGTCAAAGGGCTTACATTGGTTGATTATATTGCTACAAAGTGCAATAAGACATTTGGTAATTCTCTACAGATGTGCTGCATTTACATTGCTGACATTCTCTGGTATGTCAAACAGCCTGAGGTTGTTATTTGAAACAATTTATATGCAATGATGTATATCAATGCTGTATAATTCTGATTGGGATTTAAATTTGTATAATGTCGATCATGAACAGAAATTCATCTTCAGCTTTTTCAAATAGCTTATGAATCCTGTAACAAAGTTGGATCATTGAGTTTACAAGATATTTGGCCAATAATCAGTGTTTTTTAAAATAAAATAATACTGTGTGTCTAATTCATTTACTTTTTTATGTTGATTATTTAGAAAAGCACGTGAAAAGTTAACACTAGAATAACTAAATCCTGCTTTGTTCTGAGCTAACAAATAAAAATGCTCATTGTGTTTTACCAAGAAATAGTTAATATATATGTAATGAACAATCTATTGTTTCCACAGGGCTGATAGAGAAAAGGGATAGTGCATTACTGTGCTGCACACATTTAAAGCAATAGAAAACAATGAAAGAGAATGGAGAATTAACTTGGCTATAAATTACATCAGCATCTATTCACCGTAAATCAAAAATGGTGATTTAATAATATACAAATCTGTTTTTTTCATCAATGTGTTATTTAACAAATGTGTGTTCTCATTTTAATTAGGGGATCCAAGAAATAGTTACTGAGCTTTGAACAATACAAGATTTTATTTTATATTTATTTGTATTTTCCATTCCCTTTTAGCTTCTCGTGGGGCTTTGTGTACAATGAAGGGACAATATTTCAATTTATGTGCCTTTGACATTGTCCAGTAATTTTGATATCACTTTTCTTATGCCATTGCAAAGAAAACTTGTACCAGCACTATTGGAACAGTCACTGAGACCTGTGAATTGGTGGAACCTTTTCCATTTCTTGACGTGAACAAATTGACCTGGGTCCACTTGCAATACAAAATTTGGCTTGTTAGAGAGAGACAAGAAAATGGACTCCCTCATTAATTTGCTATTATACTAAACTACCATCTGCTCCTCTCAGCTCGGGGATGGCACCATTCTGACCTCCTTTGGATCTTCTGATAGTCAACCCAATGGGATTTCTTGAGTAACCTTAACCATCCACTTGCTTGATATGTTATTCTTGGAGCCTGACCCTATGGAGTACCTTAATTAGTGGTCAAAACCAAAACTTGATTCCATGTCATCCAAAGTTCTGCAAAAATCAACTGCAGTAAAATTAACAATTAGCATTCTGTTTCAAAAAATATTTCACCCCTAAATAATGTTCACTTCTATTTATTGACTCTAGCTTTATTAAATGATAAATTGTTTTTCTCAACAATTGTCGACTATTGTTTGTCTGCTGGTGGCAGTGTCATAAGGTTACCTTATTTCCCATGCTTTCTTTTTCTCTTGTGCTTTGGAAAATGTGCTGTGCGTTGGTGCTGAATGTCATTAAAGTAATACAATTTCCAGCCATGTAATATTTGTCATTATCCCTTCAAGTAAACCATGTTTTGTGCTCCAATCATAGTAATTACTTTGTACAATTCATTTACTGTTTACAAAATCCTAAAGCTTCTACGTGATTCCACAAAGTAATTGTTATTAGATTACAAATTTTTCAACCATATCAGAAGCTAAATGACAGATTTATGACAAAGAATTTTACTCACCAAAAGGAATAATGAAACTCAACTTGAATCAAAACACGATTGAGCAGGTTTGTGGTTTTAAACAAAACCATCAAATACTTGAACTAAATATTTGCCTTTTCTTTCCCTTCATTAAATTACAACTTCTCATTTGTGCTGTGAATGCTAATTTTCTAAAACATTACAAGGTATGGACAACTTAAGCTTTGATTGCATAAGATCTCAGTCCTGTTTACGAATCATAATAAATTAAGGATGCCTGTCGATCCTTCATGGAACAAAACAATTTTAAGCAATTTGGTGAGGATTTGTTTTATAGCTGGCCAGGAATAACCCTGTGTGGCCATTCCCAACTCAGAGTCAGGAGAAGGGTTCAACCCTTAGACTGGCAAAGAGAGACCAATAAATAGTTCAAGTGGTCCTCGACATTACTAACTGTTGGGAATTTGCAAACGTGAAGGTATTTTGAGGACTCAGAATTTTGGAAATCAGTGGAGGTTTTCTCTGGAGGAATTCCAGCAAGTGTAAATCATTTGCTGCTTTATAATTCCATCAGTGGAGTATAAATTAGATAAATCTTAAGAATGCGGATGGATAGGCAATGAATTGGTACTGAGATAGTCCATATTTACATCGTCTTTGCCTGAACTTGATTTGTCACCAAGGTGAACAATGCATGAATGTAAACAATTTCTTTATGAAAATATATTTAACTTTGTATTAAATGATATTTTATTAACTGTTTATGGGTGTACTACAACTGATGGATAATTAACAAGATGAATTGGGCAGCAGAATTGCAATGTGCTTCTGTTCATATAAAGCAGAAGAAAGAAGTCAGGCTATTTTCTTCCCAGATCTCTTTTGCTTCTGATTATTATTAATCTGTCTGAAGGACAGGTTTTCCTGTTTCTGTCTCTACGGCTGAGCACATTGTTTGAATTCTAGAATTTGTGAATATGTGTCGAGAAAGAACATTATTCTCCAGGAGACTACAAGTCCCCTGTTGATGGATCAAAAGTGTCCTTTAGTAATACTGACAAATGTGAAGCAGAAGTTATTTTAGTTTGTTAGATATCTTTCACTTTTTTTGCGCTGTGTAGTTCCATTGCTTACATAGTAGGCCTCTATAACTCTTCAAATATGCCATTCTTCATTGGTGTGTTGGCAGGGTTTATGACTATGACTGCATTGTAGTAAAATATTACCACTTCCAATAGGTGATCATGGGTACCAAGGGTTCCTGAAGGGCAAGTGGCTACTTTCCTCTCTCTAGTTAAGGAGTATTTGAGAATGAATGTTGAGCCTCCATTGCTGCTCTGTCTAAGATCAACTACTTGGAGATCCAATGTAAAGCTTTCATTTTGTCTGGCTCAATACAGCACTACACAGTACAATTACTCATCAGTGGACCTTCTACCAGTTTTGAAGCAATTTTCTTTTAGTCTCTAGTGAATTTTTAAAGTAAACTGACAGCTGAGTATAATCCAGTCTGACATTCAGAGAAGGGCATGAAAAGTTTGTGATGTTACCAGAGGTTTACAAATAAATTGCAACAGTTAGAGGGATACTGTGTGCAGTATGATATTATAACCTTATATCCACTGAACTTTTGTTCAAGGGCACAGCTGATGTGTTCAGATTGGATTAGAAAGCTTCACTTTTTGCAACTTTTTAATAGAAATGCTGGTCATATCTCTGCAGCCTTAAAATTATGCACTGGGGTTTAATGGACAAGCACTCATGTATTTATTTGAAGTTAACTTTTGCAATTATGTAAAAAAAAAACTCTGGTAGATATTTAAGCAGAAATTATTCATCTCCACAAAGTTATGTTATTTTAAAAGCTCCTGCAAAATAATGGAAAGAACAATTTTGGACAATGTGTTCTTAATTATTCCATTGGAACAGTGGCCTTGTATTTTTATTGAGTTAGTTCTTAGGTAAAGTATCATTGGTGAGTTATTTCTCCACCTATTGCTTCTCTCTTTTGCTTCCACTTCACCAAGGTCTCCACTCGACTACCACTCTTCACATCTTTTCCCAATGTGTTTCCTTTAGTGGTTGCAGTATTCCACTTCATCAACAGCTGCATTATGGTTATTGGTAAGCTTTCTTGCAGATTTACCGATAATAATTTGGAGGAGGCAGAGTGCATCGAAAATTAGTTTGCCTCTTTGATCTAAAATTATAAGCCTTCACCTCTCTCAACTCTCATCCCAGTGTTCTGCTGAGGTGCTTAGCGGAGGGATCAATCTTCCCACCTCTGTCACTAACTGCATTCTTTTTACCTTTTTTTTTCCCTACTCACATTTCCTCAGTAAAGACAGATTCCTACAGCCCTAAAAATATTACTAATTTAAACAGCTACACTGTAGAAGCTGACGATGATTTTACGTCAATGTTCCTTTATTGCCTTGCATGCAAAAGTTGCAAAAAATTGTTTTAGTGAGTCTATTTTCCAAAGGAGGGTATTGAGAGTGTGCACTGGTGGAGGGAGAGCAGTGGAAGAGGATGGTGGGAGAGGTTGGTGGAGGAGGGTGGAAGATGATGGAGGAGGGTGGCGGCAGGTTGGTGATGGGTTAGATTTAAGGTTTGGGTTGGCGGGGAGGGGCATGGAGAGTGTTGGAGGATGGTGTTGGAGAAGATTGTTGATGGTGGGTGGTGGAGGAGGGTGAAGGGTGGTGGTGGTAGAAGGATCTCACCTTTGTCATTATCACCACTCCCTGGAAACATAGTCACCTCTTGGCTACCATGAGGTTCCAAGATTTATTGTCAACCTTTGGGAATGTCCTCCTGGGTCTTCAGCCACTTCCATTTCAAATCAATCCCTCCCCCACGTGGTATCAGACACTATCTCAGTGCAGGGAGAATGGATTCTAGCTAAGGTTAACCATATCTGTGTACAGACCACAACATTGCATTGTGGCCATACAAAAAAGGATACAATACAGTTATAGTACTCAAGTTAAAACCTGATTAAAATAATTGTGCAAACTAAAACCAGAGAAGTCAGTTAGGTAATAGGATTTGTTAATTAAAATCACCAGTTTAATTGATGTTTGGATGAAGAGATCATCATTTCAAAATTGCCTGATGACATGGAAATAAGGGGCTTGGTGAAAGATTGCAAGATCACACCAAGGGAGACGAGATGCAATAACAACTTAACCAGGATGTCTTCGAAGCACGTACAGGCACAAGATACTGGCTAGTCAGCCCTTCAAATCTGCTCTGCTGTTGAATAATATCATGACTGATCTGATAATGATGTTTAATTTCTTAACCCCCCCCACCCCGCCCCTTGTTTAGCAAGTATATATCTAACTTTGCCTTAAAAATATCCCAAAACTCTGCTTCCACCCCTCTAATATGTAGTTCCCACCCCTCTAATATGTGGTTCTTATAAATTGTCTGCCTCAACTGGGCAGAATTTTGAGCAAAAGGAGGATGTCCTTAGAGACCCAAAGTAGTGGTTGATCAAATAGATAGTTAGGAGGGATTCAGGACCTTTCTGACCCCTGTTTATCTTCCTGTCTCTTTGACTTGCAGGAGAAACCAACAAAAGCACCACACAGGCAGAGAGTATGGCTGCCTAGTGACAATACTGCATGTACAAGAAAGGGCTCTGCTTTCCATGTCCTTCTGGTGCCTACTTAAAATAATAGGTTAAAATCGTAACCCAATGTATGTCTGTTATATTAGTTTTCTGGGTGGCATGTCAAAATCCATTCAAAATCTTCACAGAGTGAAGAATAAAGAGCGGCCTCCCTCTAATTGGGCAGTGAGTGATGTGGTGTTACCCCTTCACCTTATCACAGAGGGTGTGGATAGAAGGCAGAACAGTTTTTCTTCTTGCATGGAGAGCTTAATTTCAGGGAAAATAGAAGAATATTTGAGGTGAGGAAAGGTACAAAATCTAGGGAGAGCATGAAAGGTGGCGAGATAAATTTGCAAGAAATTAATACAGAAATGAGACTGAGTGGGTTCTCCCCATCCCATAACTGTAAGATTTTTTCTATGGTATTACATTGGAATTCCAGTGTACCACTGGAAGGGCGATTGGGGGCTTACTCAAGCTCCCACCAATACCATCCCCCATTTTAGAAAGGTTTAAATGATAACACCATAAATCCTGACTCGTCAGATGAATTTTAATTAAAAGCAAGATTCTCCTGTCTTATTACTCTTTCAGTATTTCTTTGTTTTAATATCATTGACCCATAAACACATCGTTAGTTGGAACATTGTATACAAGAGCAAGAATGTTATGCACTAACTTTAAAAAAATACTATTCAGACCTCAGCTGGATTTCCGCACACAGTTCTAGTCACTCTTCTTCGGCTTGGCTTCGCGGACGAAGATTTATGGAGGGGGTAAATGTCCACGTCAGCTGCAGGCTCGTTTGTGGCTGAAAAGTCTGATGCGGGACAGGCAGACACGGTTGCAGCAGTTGCAAGGGGAAAATTGGTGGGTTGGGGTGGGGTGTTGGGTTTTTCCTCCTTTGCCTTTTGTCAGTGAGGTGGGCTCTGCGGTCTTCTTCAAAGGAGGTTGCTGCCCACCCAACTGTGAGGCGCCAAGATGCACGGTTTGAGGCGATAGCAGCCCACTGGCGGTGGTCAATGTGGCAGGCACCAAGAGATTTCTTTAGGCAGTCCTTGTACCTCTTCTTTGGTGCACCTCTGTCACGGTGGCCAGTGGAGAGCTCGCCATATAACACGATCTTGGGAAGGCGATGGTCCTCCATTCTGGAGACGTGACCCAACCAGCGCAGTTGGGTCTTCAGCAGTGTGGACTCGATGCTGTCGGCCTCTGCCATCTTGAGTACTACGACATTAGGGATGAAGGCGCTCCAGTGAATGTTGAGGATGGAGCGGAGACAACGCTGGTGGAAGCGTTATAGGAGCTGTAGGTGATGCCGGTAGAGGACCCATGATTCGGAGCCGAACAGGAGTGTGGGTATGACAACGGCTCTGTATACGCTTATCTTTGTGAGGTTTTTCAGTTGGTTGTTTTTCCAGACTCTTTTGTGTAGTCTTCCAAAGGCGCTATTTGCCTTGGCAAGTCTGTTGTCTATCTCGTTGTCGATCCTTGCATCTGATGAAATGGTGCAGCCGAGATAGGTAAACTGGTTGACTGTTTTGAGTTTTGTGTGCCCGATGGAGATGTGGGGGTGCTGGTAGTCATGGTGGGGAGCTGGCTGATGGAGGACCTCAGTTTTCTTCAGGCTGACTTCCAGGCCAAATAGAAAAGGCGTGACAGTGCTAGAGAAGATGAAGAGGAGCCCCACAAAGATTTTCCTGGGAATGAAGCGATGATGATACTCAAGACAGCCATGATGCCTGGAGTAATACAATTTGGATACCCCACACCCAGCAGGAGGTCTCCTTCAAGATGTACAGAAACAGAGGAAAATCTATGATCAGGCTTAAGGGAGAGGCCCTTCTGCTAAGATGTCCAAAATTCACTCAAGTGATCAGACGCTCCATATTAGATTTGTTTACTTTGGGATGTCCTTGCCATGGGCGATTCTCTTAAATATCTGCTTTAAACAACCCAGCTCTTTCACTATTTCGGGCAATCTTTTTTTGATTATTTTAATTTATATTTTCAAATCAACATGAAAACATGAAATTCATCACTTGCATGAAAGAAATATAATCTTATTATTCAATGTTTATTTCGAGTAAGACAAGAGGAAAAAAAAGAACAACTCCTAATAATCCACCCTCCACACTCAGGGACAAAACAAAATGCAGAATTGAAGCGAGAAAAGAAAAAGGGACAAAAAATAAAAAGGATTCATCAATCTCCTGGAAAGGGACAAATATCCCGACATTTGGAATTTCAGGTGGTTCTCAGATGCAGGGGACCAAGGGCGGGGTGGGGAGGGTTAGCTACACCTACGTGTTGAAGATATGGACTCCAAATTTTTAGAAAAACATTGTATTTTTTCCTGAGGTTGTAAGAAAAGGTACAAGGACTGCCTAAAGAAATCTCTTGGTGCCTGCCACATTGACCACCGCCAGTGGGCTGATAACGCCTCAAACCGTGCATCTTGGCACCTCACAGTTTGGCGGGCAGCAACCTCCTTTGAAGAAGACCGCAGAGCCCACCTCACTGACAAAAGGCAAAGGAGGAAAAACCCAACACCCATCCCCAACCAACCAATTTTCCCCTGCAACCACTGCAATCGTGTCTGCCTGTCCCGCATCGGACTTGTCAGCCACAAACGAGTCTGCAGCTGACGTGGACTTTTTACCCCCTCCATAAATCTTCGTCCGCGAAGCCAAGCCAAAGAAAGTAATTTTCTCCAGGGGAATACTTGCATATATTTTCACTTTCCAACACGTCAGATCTAGATGGGAATTAGATTTCCAGATAACTGCTAAACACTTCCCAGACACTACCAATGTGATCTACACAAATTCTAAATGGTGTTTCAACAGGCTCATTTTAGGTATTACATCTGCTATATTTCCTAATATAAACAATTCCGGTATCTGTATAAATCAAAACTTAGTGATTTGTTCTAGAAGATTTCCCAAATCTTTCCAGGAAGGCCTCATCTTGAAACATGAACAGATTGAATTCAAGAAGGTTCCAGATTCTTCACCGCATCTAAAACATTGATCTGATTCTAATTTGTATAATTTTTGTGGCGTAAGATATAACTGATGAAAATTAATTGTATTGCGCCAATCTATATCTTATGTTCATAGTTACTGGTCATGTTTTCCTGACATAGGTTGGACAGCTTTTTTCATCAATCAGTATACTCAAATCTGTCTCTCATCTTTGTCTAGATTTATGTAACCTTGACTCGGGGTACCCATTTGAAGTTGGAAATATGCTTTTGAAATAAATGTCTTTGTAGTTCCCTTTTGAACTAGAGTCTCCACTTCACTGCCCTGTATTAGGGTCATCATTGTGTTCAATTTGTCCCTAAATAACATCTCAGTTGAATCTAGCAGAAGATAGTATTGTTAGTTATGCCATATTTGGTTTGTAATTGATCAAATGACATTAATTGCCCCTGCTCATAACAATCCTTGATACACCTGATCCCTTTTCGGGACCAGGTGTCCAGGATTTTATTGTCCATTGTTAAAGGAATAAACCTATTTGGAGCTAGGGTTGTTTTAGGAGATGGGTCTCCTTTAGTCCCGCTTTGATAATATATTTTATTCCAAATATTAATTATAAAAATAAAAATAAAGGGGGCTTCTTTTACACCTGAAATTAATTTTGAATTCCTTTTATATACTATTTCAGGCAACTTCATCCAATCACTTGAGCTTTGTGCAACTTTTCAAGTGATTCAAACCATGCTTTATGTTTATTAAATATATACTGTCCTTTGAAACTCTCTACCTGCTTGCCTTGAAATGTGATTACACACATTTTTGGGTGTTCTGAATGTTGGTTATGGTTAATTACTGTGCGAGATCAGGTAACTGGAAAATTGTACAATTGGGACAGCATTGCTTTGAAAAATATTAGCGTGATTTGTGTACTTTAAAACTCCACCATTTTATACAGACCAGATACCCAACAAAATGTTCACTAATGCTCTTTTGAAGTGTGTCACATGTGGAGGAAGGGAAATTGAGGTGGGATGGAGATGTTGGGGGGAGAAACAGGGAGTAAGATTGTAATGAAAAGTCAGGGGCAAAGAGCCTCAATCACAAGGTGAAGCACAGTGCAATGAACACACAATCAGCGTGGGGTGAGATGAAGACCACAATCCCATCCCATGCTGAAGGCTGGTGACCTCATTGAAATAAAACTCAGTGACTGCTTCATTAAATAACGATAATGTATTTTTCCTTAAATCTCACAGGTTTCATCAGTTTCACTCTGATGCACTTTGTTGAACTGTTGCTGCTCAGTTTTTTGATCCAGCTTCAAATACACAAGGGAAATGACATTAGCATGGTGGCGAATCAATAATAGGATGTGCCCTGTCCAATTTTCTAATTGGTTCATTTTCACCAGGAAATGTGTCCAAACATCCCAAAACACTTCCAAAATCATGTGCTGCCCACTTACAAGAAAGGGGTGCAAATGAATTTTCTACATTCCAATTTCTGTGCAGGTATCTTTCCATAACCCTTCCAGAATTGGACACAGTGTTTTAAATGATTAAAAATGTTTATGAAGTATGAACATCACCATACTTGAATGCAGCAACAATGTTAAGGCTTTGGTAAAAACAAGCTTGAAGGCCTTGGTTCTTAATGCAAGGAGTATTTGTAAAAGGCGGATGATTTGAATGTGCAGAGAGCTGTAAATGACTATGATGTAGTTGGGATCACAGAGACATGGCTTCAAGGGGACCAAGGCTGGGAGCTTAACATTCATGGATTTTCAATATTCAGGAGGGACAGGCAGAAAGGAAAAGGAGGTGGTTAGAGAGGAGTTAAAAGCAATAGAAAGGAAGGATGTTAGCTTGAATGATATGGAATCAATGTGGGTAGAGCTGCAAAATGTAAGGGGGCAGAAGACATTAGTGGGAGTTGTATATAGACCACCTAACAGTAGTAGAGAGGTTGGGGATGGCATTAAACAGGAAATTGGAAATGCGTGCAACAAAGGCAAGGCAGTTATAATCGGTGACTTTAATCTCCATATAGACTGGATGAATCATATTGGTAAGGGTACTGATTAGGATGATTTCTTAGAAGGTATACGCGATAATTTTCTAACCCAGTATGTTGAAGAACCAATGAGGGAACAGGCCATTCTAGACTGAGTTCTGAGTAATGAGGAAGGGTTAGTTAACAATCCTGTTGTGTGAAGCCCTATGGGCAAGAGTGACTACAAAATGGTGGAATTTTACATTAGGATGAAAAGTGACAGGGTTAATTCTGTAACTCAGGTTCTGAACTTAAAGAAAGGTGACTTTGAGGGTATGAGACGCAAATTGATTAAGTTAGATTGGCAAATGTTACTTAAAGGATTAACTGTAGAAAGGCAATGGCAAGCATTTAAAGATCACTTGGATGAAATACAGCATTTGTTCATCCCGGTTTGGAAAAAGAATAACTCAAGGAGGGTAGTACATCCTTGGATAACAAGGGAAATCAGGGAGAGCATCAAGTGTAAAGAGGAAGCGAATAGACTAGCCAGGAAAGACAGAATACCAGAGGATTGGGAGAAATTCAAAGTTCTACAGAGGAAGACAAAGGGATTAATCAGGGAAGGCAAAAGAGATTATAAGAGAAAGTTGGCAGGGAACATAAAAAATGAATGCAAAAGTTTTTATAGATATGTAAAAAGAAAGACAAATGTGGGTCCCTTGCAGTCAGAAACAGGTGAATTAGTCATGGGGAACAAGGACATGGCAGACCAATTAAATAACTACTTTAGTTCGATCTTCACTGGGGAAAATATAAATAATCTTCAGGAAATAATAGGGGACCATGGGGCTAATGTGATGGAAGACTGGGGAAAATAAGTGTAAGTTATGAGGTTGTGTTGGTTAAATTGAAGGGATTAAAGGCAGACAAGTCCCCAGGGCCAGGTGGTCTGCATCCCAGAATGCTAAAGGAAGTAGCCCATGAAATAGTGGATGCATTGTTGATATTTTTTCAAAACTCTTTAGATTCTGGAGTAGTTCCTGAGGACTGGAGGATGGCTAATGTAATTTCACTTTTTAAAAAGGGAGGGAAAGAGAAATCAGGGAATTATAGACCGGTTAGCTTGACATCGGTAGTGGGAAAAATGTTAGAGTCAGTTATTAAAGATGTGATTGCGGCACATCTGGAAAGTGGTGAATTGATTGATCAGAGCAGCATGGTTTTATGAGGGAAAATCGTGTCTGATTAATCTTATTGAATTTTTTGAGGATGTAACTAGTAGAGTGGATAGGGGAGAACCAGTAGATGTAGTTTACCTCGATTTTCAGAAGGCTTTTGATAACGTCCCACACAGGAGATTACTATACAAACTTAAGGCACACGGTATAGGGGATATGGTATTGAGGTGGATAGAGAATTAGTTGACAGATAGGAAGCAAAAAGTAGGAATAAATGGGTACTTTTTGGAATGGCAGTCAGTTACTAGTGGGGTACCACAAGGCTCAGTGCTGGGACCCTGGTTATTTACGATATATATTAATGATTTAGAAGAGGAAATAGAAAACAGCATGTCCAAGTTTGCAGATGACACGATGCTGGGTGGGATTGTAAGCTGTGTAGAGATTGTTAAGAGTGTGCAGGGTGACTAGGGACAGGTTGGGTGAGTGGGCAAATGCATGGCAGATGCAATATAATGTGGATAAGTGTGTGGTTGTCCACTTTGGAGGAAAGAATGGGAGGGCTGAGTACTATCTTAATGGTATCCAATTAGGAAAAGGGGAGATGCAAAGAGACCTGGGTGTCGCTGTGCATCAGTCATTAAAAGTGGGCAGGCAGGTGCAGCAAGCAGTAAAAAAGGCAAATGGTATGTTGGCGTTCATATCAAGAGGATTCGAGTACAGGAGCAGAGAGGTATTGATGCAGTTGTATTGGGCCTTGGTGAGACCTCACCTGGAGTATTGTGTTCAGTTTTGGTCTCCTTATCTGAGGAAGGACATCATTGCCATGGAGAGAGTACAGAAAAGGTTTACCAGATTAATACCAGGGATGGCAGGACTTGCAGATGAAGAAAGGCTAGAATGACTGGGCTTGTACTCGCTGGAGTTTAGATGATTAAGAAGAGATTTAATAGAAATGTTCAAAATTCTTAAGGGATTTGACAGGCGAGATGCAGGAAGATTGTTCCCAATGTTGAGCAAGTCTACAACCAGGGGTCACAGTTTAAGGATAAAGGGGAAGTCCTTTAGGACTGAGATGAGGAATTTTTCACTCAGAGGGTGGTGAATTTATGGAATTCTCTGCCACAGGAAGTGACTGAGGCTGGTTCCATAGCTATATTTAAGAGAGAGTTAGATTTAGTACATTACTAGGGGGATCAGGGGGTATGGAGAGAGAGCTGGAACAGGGTACTGAGTGGATGATCAGCTATGATCAAAGTGAATGGTGGTGTAGGCTTGAAGGGCCAAATGGCCTACTCCTACACCTATTTTCTATGTTCCAAGTTAAGAATCATATGTCCTTTGTGCATCTCGTGCTCTTTCATGCCACCATTTTACTCACTGTCAATCTGCTGCAACTCTTAAATAGTTGGGGCCACGGCCACTGCATTTAGATGGCGCTCAGGTTTTCTGAAGCATATCTAGCAATGCAGTACAAATAATACTGCCATTGATTACCATAAGGCTAATTGCTGAAACCTCATAGAAAGACAAATGATAGAACTTAAAGGCATTATGAGTACGGAGGATCTGCAAAAATATTTCTGTTGTCATTGTAACCCAATATAAATCAAAGGCCCACAATCTGAAAAATCATTGTTGCTCCATTTCTGCGCTGAGGTATAAATAAATAAATAAATAGATAGATAGATGGATATATATATTATATGAATAGTGACAGGATTATAAAAATACATAAACTTATCAACGAGGATCAATTGAAAAGAAATTTTTTTGAAGTGACCTTGTAAAGGTATAAGGCTGGAAGTGTGACTCCCTCAGCTTGAACCATCCAAATTCAACACCTCATTGTTCTGAACTCAACTGTTCTATTTGTAGCAAAATATCCTAATAATATTTTTGTAATTAATAGTTTGTGAATACATTGTGCACCGATAGAGTGCCTCTTCCTCATGCAAGGGATAATGTTTAACAGGAATGCATGGACTCCTTGACACGTACCATTAAATATAATGTGTTCCTTAAAATCTGGTAATACATAATGTATCCATGGGGACATTTTTGGAGGGCTTACTTAATGAATCATGAATATATCCCTATATGTGTGTGTACTTGCAGGTTTGTCTTTCATATATGAAAATCAATTAAACTGATCATTTTAACAAATAGAATGTTATAGGAAAACTGAAGGTCAGGATCCCATGTGATCTAGTTTATCATATAATTGTACACTTCCAAGATACAAAATAAAATTTAACTGCTGATTTGTGGTATAATTCTTCAAATACACATATAGGAATTTGAGAAATTTTATTCAGACACAATTTCATGCCCTTGATACCTACGTTACCAGAAACTGCAGAACCCTTTAACTCAGTGGTGGTCAAACTTTTTCTTTCCACTCATATACCAGCTTAAGTAATCCCAATGCATAAGTGCTCTGTGATTAGTAAGGGATTACTGAAGATGGAATGTGAGTGGGGGAAAAAGGTTGAAAACCACTGCTCTAGACCCAATTGTTACTGAAATATTTTGCTTGAGAAAAATTGCCATTGGCCCATTTCCTTTGGAGTTATGAAACTGTGCACATAACAAGTCAATGAGGTACGATTAAAACAATGATTTTCAAACTTTTTCATTCCATTCACTTACCACCTTAAGTAATCCCTTACTAATCACAGAGCACCTATGGAATAAGGATTACTTAAGGTCATATGTGAGTGGAATAAAAAAGTTCAAAAACCACTGCACTTGACTAAATATAAATCATAATCAGAAATGGACAAAAGGTAAAGAAACAAAATTTAAATCTTAAGGACAATCTTTTTTCTATGCCTTTGAAAATATCCTCAGATTAACATTTCAGGTCAATAACCTTTTGTTAGGATGATTTTGAAAAAAAGCTCACTAAACTAAAATGTTAACTTGTTTCTCTTCATGCAGATGCTAAATGTCTTGCTGAACGTTTCTAGCATTTTCAGTTTTTGCTTCAAATTTACATCATCTGCAGTATTTTGCTTTTGTATCCAGGATGATGCCGTCTGTTCTAATTCAATTTATAGATTTACTGGTGAGGCACTATTTCAGAAAAGGCGCCTATAGATTTCAAACCTGATAATAGAGATAACATCACCCCTCTGGTTTCACTGTTTCTTCTGTACTTACTGCTATTCTTACCTTTCTCCCTCCTCCCATTGTCTCTGCCTTTTCATTTCTCTTGCACCTTTTGTTCAATATTCTGTCACCTTTTGGGTCCTCGCTAGCTCCTCTCTCCTTCCATATATGTAATATTTCCCTCTTTTTAGCCAAGTCTCGATAAAGGGTCCCAACCCAAAATGTTGACTGATCATTTCTACTCATGGATGCTTCCTGACCTGCTGAGTTCCTCCTGCAGAGCATTGCTTGCTCAAGATTTCAGTGTCTGCAGTTTTTGTTTCTCTACAGAAGGGAAATTATTTAGATGAGATTAATAACTGGGAAAAAAGTGACACAAGTTTTAAATCCACTTACATCATTTTATGAGCGCTTCTCACAATTTAGACAGAGCTGTATTAAAGAATATTTCAAAACCTGGTTTTTTTTAAAAAAAGCAATGGAGAGGTCTCGTGGTATAAAATTACATCAGAATATTGGCTTTTACAAGTTTAATTTATTTGAGCGAACATTTTGGTTACTCTCTTGGTATATTTATTCAGCACTTTATTGATAGCTGCAGAGCTATGATATTTTATTTAGTAATAGGCTGTCGAAAAATGCAAAACTGAGCAGACTTCAAAGGGGAACCTCAAAGGAAAGTCCCAAAGGAAAACATTTTTGAAATAATCATTATGCAATGATCTTAGATATCGTTTTTTTTATTTTATAAAATCAGCAGTAACAGAAATTATATTAGTGTTCCCCATTTTATTCTTGCCTTGCAGAGAGAAAAGTATGCAGTAGGCTCCTAGCATCCTTTGGGATAACATGCAGCTGTTTCTAAATCTTCCACCTCCATGACCTCCACCTGCAGTTCTGGGTCACTTGGCAGAGGATGTTTGCTCTCGCAGGCTATTCTTAATTTCTGCCTGCGCTGTGTAATTTCTCTTATGAATCCAAGTTATTTTGGATCACCTTAGGTAGGAAGGTGTACTAACCCAAATTAGATTTGGTTCAGCTTATATGCTCCATTTAATAGTTGGGTTGGCCTGAGCTTAATAATTTTGCTCTTTTCCATTTTAAAATGAAAACCAACTTTAATTCCTATTTTGGAGAAAAAAAACCGTGCCATTTTCAATGAGCAACCTCTGTCTTTCCTGGAATTAATCAATGACTGAGTGGTATAGGGGTTTATAAATACTCATTCTAAACAATAGACTTACATCCACCCAATCTGATAATGTGCCATATACATCTCCTGAAGATCTCAGTAAAATGAATTTGTTGCTGTCTCAGGCTAGTTTCAAACAGCCACATCAGTAAGCATGAAACTACAGTTAATTTAAAGCAGGTTCCCATTTTGTCTTCAAACACTTGCCTTGGTAATAGGTATTATCATGAAATAGCCACGATTGTACAATATCTACCATTGAGAGGTATTGTGAAGTCCCATAATTCTATTCAGATTTCTTAGGTGGCCTATCAGAATATGCATTCTTCCAATTCTTAAAACCATACATGTCACTCCCAAATTCTTTTCCTTCTTCCATTACCTCAAAACAGTGAAACCATTTGGTCAGTGGTTTCCATTACCTATACTCATTTCCTGCAGTTTGGTTGGAGGTCTGCTTTTCCTGAACAAAGAAGAGACAGAGCTTCCCCAGCTCCTTGCCTTCCACCCCAGTTGGCTCCCCAGTCAATGGATATTCTTTGTAATTCCTATCACTTTTAAAAGATTCCACAGCAGGTACACAGTCCCTTCTCCTCCCCTTTTAGCATTCAATTAGATTGTATCCTGTGTACCTCCCTGGTCTGCTCTTCCATCTCTGTCTGCTAATCCCCATCTCACGGCACTTACCCTTGTAATCACAAGGTGGTGCAACACTTATCTTTTCATGTCTTTTCTTCCCACCATTCAGGGACTCAAGCAGTCCAGATGCTGCAGTGATTCACTTGCATTTCTTCCATTCTGTATATTGCATTCAATGTGGTCACCTCGACAAAGGAGAAACCAAATGTGGATTAAGGAATCACTTTGTGGTGTTACGAGCCCAAAGGACCCCAAAACCCAGCAGCAATAGATATTCACCAAGACAAATGATTACTTAAGTAAAAGTTGCTTTTAATTATCTTCAAACATGAAAACAAAACCCTTTAACTTATCACTATTAACTTAACTAACCTAACTTAACCCCCTTCTAATTCTAAGTGTACGAGTATGTAATGTGTATGTAAGTTTAGAAAAGTTCTTTGATTCACAGACCAATCTCACTTCTCATTCCTCTAAGTTTACTGGTTGCAGGTAATTGTTATACTGTGCACAGAATGTAACATTTTTGAAGTTCACCAAGCTTTGGTGCTTGAAAGGTAAATGGTTACTGTTCAGGAAGGTTCTTGTTGGTTTTCAGAGAGAGAAATTTGTTGTTTGCTGAACACCTACCCTTGTAACCAGCCATTTCAATGTCTTGCTGAAGAAATCTGCCCCCTCAGGGTACTCCAGATGATAACCTCTTTCTTTCATGTCAGCACAGAATTCCTTTCTGCTACTCTTATTTCAAGTGAAACATTGGGCAGCCAGTCCTCTCCTCTTGCATGAACCACAAGGGCTTTGACCAGGCTGAATTAAGAATTCGCAATCTGCCTTTCAAATAGGGTTTTCTGCAAGCTGGCCAGCTTGTCCTATTCCAGTCCCAGCTGCTGTTGCTGGCTGTAACACTGTAGAACTGATCTGTCTGTCTTTCTCTCTGTCTATCTCTCTCTCTCTCAGAAAAAGCCTGTTTTACTCACTCTGCTTGCAAAACCACATGACCCCATTAGAACAGCAAGTTCCCTTCCAGACAATCTGCGGCTCCAACAAGCTCTTTCATCTGTTGTCTTTTTGTAAGCAACCATCCATTAATGAAATCCATTTGGCACTCTCCAAAGCTTTTGCAAAGGGTCTTGGTGCTGGCCTGTCTTAGCATGAGCAGAGCTCCAGTATTTTAAATAAGATCTGTTTTAAAGTGTTTGTATGTGACCTACACTTAAAAAAAACCTGCCCCAATTTATCTCCCAAAAACATCTCCATATACAATACAAACACAACGTAATCTTTCACAGTGGAGGAACTGCGGTCAGTGCACAGGAGTAATGCTGGGCTTCCAGTTGCTTGCCATTTTAATTCTCCATCCAATTTTGTGGCATTTCTGTGTTTGGACTTATGTAATGCTATAGCAAATCTCAAAACAAGATTAAGGCATAACAACTCTTTTGTGGCAACCTGTGGGAGTCAATGTCAAATTTGGTTTTCTGGTTTCTGCTAACCTGCTCTCCTCTACCCCTTCCCTTCCCCTTACCAGTTCTCCTCCCTCCTTTCCCCCTCTATTCACCCAGCCATCTCTCCTCCTCTTGATCACTGCTGTCCCCTCCCTCCATTCTCCACCTATCACCTCCTGCATTTGTAACCACACCTCCCCTCCTACTCTTTTGTTTGGATGCTGGCCAATTTTTTTCCATACCTTGATAAAGGATTCTAGCCCGAAATGTCAGTTACATATTTTTACTTTTGCTCTATAAAGGACACTGCTTGACCTGCTGAGTTTCTCCAGCTTTGTCAGAATCAGAATTTATTGTTATCAACAAGTCATGAAATTCAGTGTTTTGCGGCCGCATCATAATGCAGAAATTCATATTATAACCATCTTACAACATTACTATATTTTAAAAAATGTATACAAAAAGTGAGGCAGCATCTTTGGTTCAATGATTATTCACGAATCTGATGGCAGTGGGGAAGAAGCTGTCCTTGTGCCATTGAGTGCTTGTCTTTAGGCTCCTATAACTTTTTTTCAATGCTAGCAGAGTGAAGAGGGCATGGCCTGGGCGGTGGGGGTCTTTGAGGAGAGAGGCTGTGTTTTAAGACACCGCCTCTTTTAGATGTCCTCGATGGAGTGAAGTCTGGTGCCTATGATGTTGCAGGCAGAGTTAACAATCCTCTGGAGTTTATGTTGTTACTTCAACCATGGTGTCTGCAGATTTTCACGATTTATTTCAAATTTTGTTTGTATCAGAACTGGCATCATTTATACCTGCCATTTTTTTGGATCAGTTTTTCCTTTTTTTCAAAAGTGTAGAAGGAACAAGACCTAAATTGAACTTACCAATATATCAAATATATTGCAATCTTAACTCCAAGGAGTCATCAAATCTTCCTCACATACGTTCTTTCCAGGAATCATTCTTGTGACCCTTCTCTGAACCCTCTCCAATGCCAGCACATCCCTTCTTAAATAAGGAGCCTCAAACTGTACCTAGTTCTCCAGGTGAGGCTTCATCAGAGCCTTCTGAAACCTCAACATCACATCTCTGCTCTTGTTTCCTATTCCGCTAGATATGAATGCTATCATTGCATTCACCTTCTTCATCACCGACTCACAAGAAACAGGGACAGCTTGACAAAGCTGTCTGTCATACTGTTGAATCACAGCGGATCCTGTGCTCATTCATTATTCCCATATTTAAAGGACTAGTAACACAAACTTCTAACTGACAGAATTTCTCCACCATTCTAATTCATCCCAAGTTTATGCCCCAGATCTCTCAATATTCTGGGTTCCTTTCAGAATAAAAGATCATTGCTTATTTTCCTAAACTGCAACGAGTGCAGAGCAATCTTACTCAATCTCTCTTCATATGACAGTGCCAATAATTGGTCTTGGAGGCAGTGCAGAATCATTACACCAGTATATCACACCCTGAGTATGCAGGTGATGTCTATGAGGGCTTATAGTTATAAGCAAGTACAATGTTTCTTCTTTTCTTCTTCTTTGGCTTGGCTTCGCGGACGAAGATTTATGGAGGGGTATGTCCACATCTGCTGCAGGCTCGTTGGTGACTGACAAGACCGATGTGGGACAGGCAGGCACGGTTGCAGCGGTTGCAAGGGAAAATTGGTGGGTTGGGTGTTGGATTTTTCCTCTTTTGTCAGTGAGGTGGGCTCTGCAGTCTTCTTCAAAGGAGGTTGCTGCCCGCCGAACTGTGAGGTGCCAAGATGCACGGTTGGAGGCAAGATCAGCCCACTGGCGGTGGTCAATGTGGCAGCCACCAAGAGATTTCTTTAAGCAGTCCTTGTACCTCTTATTTGGAGCACCTCTGTCTCAATGGCCAGTGGAAAGCAAGTACAATGTACAGATGCACCAAAACTCTTACATGCTGCAGTCACACAGGTATCCAAGATGCACCAACCATAGGATAAATTCATTTACCACAATATATCATGGCACAGAAAAGGAGATAATAAATATACAGGATAGAAAAATATTCACAACTGGTGTTAATGCAAAAAAAAACTATTTTCCACACAAAAGTAAATAACCTCACTTTTCAGCATATAATAAACAGTGTGTGACCTTTTCTGTTAACTTAGTATTTTGAGATCTGTGTCACTTTGTGCAATTCTTATTGCTCCCTTTGTTAGGTGGCTTTACATTGTTAGCCGATTTATAGATAGTCCATTAACATAGACTGTAAGTCAGAGGTTCCAACACCATCTCCTGTGACGTTCTTCTCCTTCTCCCTCTTAGACCAGATCCTTGAGAAGCATCGGCTGAAAGGAGAAGGTGGCATGAACATTGTATCCTTAGTGAGGAGAGCCCAGCATGTGACTACTGATGTGAAAATTACAGTTGAAGGGCTTCAAGCACAACTAATAAAGAATTCGAGTATGTATTTCAACTTGTTATCTTTTACCTGAGACTGTGATATTCCAGTGCCAGTGACCTAGGTACAAATCTGGCGATGTCTGGTTGTATTTTCTCCCTGTGAGCAGAGTAGGTTTCCTCTAGGTCTTCTGGTTTTCTGCCACCCTCCAAAAACATCTGTAGTTGGTATGTTAATTGGGTGTAATTGGGCAGCATGGGTTTCAATGGCCGGAATCAGGTTCTATATAAATAGATAGAAAGATAAATCACAGATGAAAGTCAGCCTGTTCACTCTACAGTATATAAGTGAGTACACCAGATATCATCAGATTGTGGGTATCCATTAATAGCCCTAATGTAGCCCTGAAAACTAATGATCTAGATCTCATCACATCTCCAGTCCAAATGCTCCAGTCTGGCTGAATCTGCATTTACCTGACCGATGGCAAAATTTCCTATTTTGACCTTGAAGATAGGGTAGTTGTGGAAAGATTCATTAACAGTATTGCCAAGTGGTACTTAGTCACAATAACCTCCTCCCTGAGGTTAACTCTGGGATTTGCTGAGACACCTTTGCCGCTTTGCTCATCCAAAAATGGAAGAGAAAATTGACTTTACCATTCATCAAGTGAGCTTTTAATGAACCCCAATAAAATTGAGGTCACTGGAGTCGAGGAAATTGCTAAACTTCCTGGGATCAACATCCTGGGTCTCACCTTTAATCAGAAATTTAATCAGGTGAGCTACATAAATATTGTGTCAGCACAGATACTTGATATTGCAATCCAATTAACTCATGAGTCTCAAAAGTTCTCCATCATATACAAAACCCATCTTGCCTGGATAAAGCCAACAACTGCACCAAACAAGAAGCTCAGCAGGATAAAGCTGGCTTGATGATCACCCATTCTGCCAACCTGAACTGGCACCCTGTGGTTTTAGTGTTTACCACATGCAAGGTGCAGTGAAGAAATTCGCTAAGGCTTCTTTAGAAATAGGACAAAAGACATACAGATATCACCATCATAAAGTTATCAGGAGATGCATCTTTATCTGACTGAGAAAAGTACCACATCAAATCTTGTAACTCCTTGCCTGGAAATATTTTGGGAGTCAGTTCAGTCAAGTGACTGCAATGGTTCAAGAAGTCAAGTAACCACTTGTCTGAAATGAACAGCAACAATTCCCACATCCAGTGAATGAATGAAAGGAAAACATATGCTCTTCTGATGTAACGCAAGTAATGGAAACTGATCTGCATAGATCCTGAGGCTTGCTTGGATTTTGTAATTCCCCCTTCTGCCTCTTTTTTACTGGGAAGAGAGAATTAAGAATCATTCTATCATTTTGACCCACAGATATAATAAGTAATTCACGTTTTTGTTTTAATTCCCCATGATTGTGTTGCAATTTTGTATTCAGGTTTTAAATTAAAATGCATTTTGCACTTGTGATTGCACTCCAATCAAATGAAGGCTGTAACTATCAGTTTGTCCTGACAAGCTACAATGCACTAAAGTTCTAGAGCTATTTGACTAAAGATGCCTACACCCACAGTGAGCTGCAATTAACACAAGGATTGTGTTGAATGATCCATATTCCATTATTATTATTAATGCCTGATTTCTGATACTTTCTGTTATATCCTGCTTCTGACATTGAAATAGCTGGCCAATTACTTGGAGTTAAACTCACTGAGTGATGTTGAAACAAATCCTTTTGCTAGGTTACTACCTTTTGCCAAAAAAAGGAAAATCTTATTCAGTTTTCTCATGGTGGCTTTGTCTGATATTTTAGCCACATTTTACTGATATGGGGTACTTGATGCTGACATCTGGACAAAATATTTGGATATAGTTCATTCCCTATTTCTGTTATCATTCACTTTGATAAAGCTTGACTTTAAATTTATTTGCAAACAAAGACTAATGAAAAGTGTAAAGCATGCAAAAATCACAGGAAAAAAACCAATGGAATGAGAAAAATGAACTATTTTTCTCCTCATCCAGGGCCACAGCTACACTTGACTGTGCCAAGTGAATAATGCTCAACAGTCTGCTTATATTATCTGCAGCCTGTCGCTTCTGTACAAAGCCTGCTTGATCAATATTTATTAATTTTGGAAAATGTTTCGCCGATCTATTTGCCAGGGCTTTGGCAAGAATCTTATAGTCCGCATTCAGAAATGAGATGGGTCTATAAGTAGACGGTTTCAGTGGGTCCCTGTCCTTTTTGGGAATCACCGTAATAATTGCTATTGAAAAAGATTCTGGAAGAGTACGGATCTCCATCGCTGATCCACAACCACCATAAAGAGAGAAAACATCATGGACATTACAATGAGGCTGTCCAAATTTCAAATTCAATTTGTATTTATTGCTTTGGTGGTGGCCAGAAAGTGTATAGCGGTTACCTGGAAGTCAGACTCTCATCTGGGCATTGCACATTGGAATATGGAAATGCAGAACTGTGTTCCCTTAGAGAAAATCACATAATCTAAGGAAAAAATATGAAACTTTTCTTAAAATCTGGCAATCCTACCTGTGTTACATATGTGCAAGGATGTAGTGTGGTCCCCTTTGTGCTTTGATGCCTGCCCCCACACCCCCACCCCCTTTTTTTGTCCTTCTCCTGGAGGAGTGGATTCCAATCAGGTTAAGTTGAAATGAATGTGAAAGACCTGGAGGATGGTTGTTGAGCTCCGACAGACCCTGTCATTAATGTATTTTTCTTTTCTAATATGTTATATCCTTCAACAGTAGCGTCTTATTTTTTATGTTAAATAAGCGTTTTTGCCTTTTCCTGTAAATTGAGTTTTTTAATTTAAATGGTTAATGTTTTTTTTTTGTGTTGTGGGGGGAATAAAACCATATTCAGTAGAAGAAATGTAAAAATACTTGATAAACGTGACTGGTGTACAGTAAATTGGAAATGGCGGAGTTTGGAAAAGTCATAAATAAATAAAATATTCAAAATAAAATGAACTATTTTTGTTTTCATTGAGGCTCTGAGACAAGTCCAAGGATTTTCATTGCAGGTCAAGAGTAAGGTTTCCATAGTAGGTAAAGTTTTAAAAAATTCTAACAATGATGGTTTGCGACATTCCCTTACAGCAGAGTGAAGTATTGGCTGAGCCTAAGGCCAAGTGTTAAGACTATAGAAAAATAGTAAAACATCCACAGGCTAAATGTGTGAAAGATATCCATTCTACTAAACCTGTGTGGATCCACAGATCTTGCAAAATTATAGCCTTGAGTCCTCAGTCCTAAGAGAAAGATGCTAGAAGGACGATGTTTGTAGAATTAATTGACTGCAGGAAAAAAAAAGTAGCCATCCACCCTAGATACAGTCTTCTCATTGTTAAAAAGATTATAGAAGAGCGTTTTCTGATTTTCCCAGTGTTCATGAATGTTGACTTAAAAATAGCTGATTACCCCATATTGGTTTTATCTATAAGGGTTAAGCTAGTTGAATTAATACAGAGCATAAAAGCATTGCATGTCATATAATCATGAATTACTAAAAACTCTCAGGGGCTGTCCATAATTCTCATTCTTTTCATTAAAGTAAAATCATTGCTTAGCTCTGTATTTCATAAACATGCCAAAAAATGAAGAATTGATTCTTTCATTTGGGTAATTAATTGCCCATCATAAATTACTTTTGTGATAATAATTGTAACTAATTTTGTGTGTCTGTTTATTTGGTGGACACAGTTTCCATGTTTCCAAGGATATATCAATTTTAGGTTTCCTGTTTCTGCTTGCAGGTTTAGTCTCTCCTATTCAATATTCCTGAGTGTTATGTTGTTAGCATCTTACAATGGCAAATTAAGATGTTTTGCAAGTACATTCATGTTTCACAAAATAGGAAGCACACTTTAAATTAACTATAAACCTTATCCATGTTATATTTGCATTTTTGTATTAAAAAATGCAAATGCTACATTTGACATATCCAGGTGGATTATAATAACAAAGTGAAGGCCAGACAAGATATATAAATGAAAATATATTATTTTGTAAATCCCCACACAGTCAGTGTAAAATTATCCAATTTTTAAATTTTAAATTTTAATGGTTCATTTTAGAAAAAAATTGAAGGTGCTGGGTTTTTTTTGCCGTGTTTTGCAGTGTAGTTGGCATGGCGATTAACTTAATGTTTTTACAGCACCAATGATCGGGTCAGGTTCGAATCCTGCACTGTCTGTAAGGAGTTTGTACATTCTCCCTGTGTCTATGTGGGTCTTCCCCAGGGGCTCTGGTTTCCTCCCACCATTTGAAACGTGCCAGGTGTGTAGGTTAATTGAGTGTAAATTGGGCGGCATGAACATGTGGGCCAAAATGGCCTGCTACCATGTTGTATGTCTTTTAAAAAATAATAATTTAGCCCCTTTGTTTTTGCTGAAAATTGTGAATGTCACAACATCAGATCCAAAAAATAAAATGAGTCACATTTATTAGTTTTCAAAATATGGAACATCATCATGAAAATTAGCTTTTAATTTAGAAATAAAATTCGATTAATGTAAATTAGATCATGGGGAAGTCTTCTGATCTCAACCTTGGTTCTTATTGTTCTTTATTAATAAAGAACTGATGCCTCCACTTCAGAGGAAACGCAAAATTAATTAATATATCTAGATTATGGATACAAAGCCAATTCTGGAAAATCTCTCAAGTGGAAATATGTATATACTTGAAAGGTATTCAAATAGGACCTTACAGCTTATCTTTATTGCCTATCGCTGATATTTTCATTAGACTAATTGTGTCTCCGACCTACATCAATACAGATACAGAATATACCCCCAAAATCACAAGTAACAGAAATCTACTGGTGAGCTGCAGTTCTGAGAGCATCATAAATTGTGAGGATTGTTGTTCAGGTGGATGATCATAGATTAATGACTGAATTACAGTTTTCAATTCATTACCACCTATTTGTTAAGTAGTGTATGCTATTATTAATGACCCTCCAATGCAGTCTTGAGTTGCTGGTTATGAGTTTGAGGCAAAGTGACATAGGGCCTGGATCTCAGAGCATTATTGATGGTGATGGAGGAGCTGAAACACAGACCAGTGCGTGATAGAACATGGATGACAAAGAGCTTTTCGGAACCATTTTATAAATGGTCCTTAAATACACCATTGCAGTTTAGTTAGTCAATTACCAAATTAATGTGAACACTGAAACTTGAAAATAAAAGCTCCTAGAAATATTAGTCATTTTAAAATAAAATACTAACCACTCTCATATTTAAGTAACCCAGAATTGGGTGGTAAATAATCACAAAATCAAATCATTGAAGCCATGTCTGTCAGAGAAAACATAGAAACATAGAAAATACGTGCAGGAGTAGCCATTTGGAATATCCAAAGTGAAACATGTAAAACAACCTTAAAAAAAAATAGCATTTCCATGCAAATTATTAACAATAGTCTCTTGATATTTATTCCCTGCTCTATTTATGGAATGGTATTGTTGAAAGGAATTATATTCCATCTTCTAGATGACTGAAAATGAGAAAAGAGTAGAAATACTCTTTTTGTATTAAATTAGTTCATCAAACCAAAGGCAATTGGAATGTTTTTAGAATGTGGAATTAAATTTCCTTTTGCTGCTTTTCTTTCAAGAGGGGTGCTGATACTATACATTTGAAACGGATAATGTGTCATAAGATTGGCAAGAAGCTTTGTGGGTGAGGGCAGACTTTGTAATTTGCATATTGTTGATCAAAGTTGGGGTGGTTGCATGTACGAGGGAGGGAGGGAGGAAGGAAGAAGCAGTGGGGAGACGGGGGGGGGGGGGGGGGGGGGGGGGTGGTTGGGGATGAAGTGGACAGCTGGTACACTTAACAGTAAAGTGCAGCATCTGCTGGACTGATATGCAAATAGCAACAATCTCACTTTGGAGCAAGAGCTTGAAAGCTTCTCCAGAAGTTTGGAAATACTTCATTCAGTTCCAAGTTGGACTTCATTGCACAATGTACTGAGTCTGACTTTGCATTATGTAATTCTGTTTAGCTTATGCAATTTAAAAAAAAACTATTGCTCTTTAGGGGAGTTTTTTTTTCCTCACAGTTTTGAAATGCCATTAACTCTGCCCCACCCCCCTCTACAGAGAAAGGAAATAGTCTTGCTATTTTCTGGGATCTTTAGACATCCTGTTCTGTCTTGTTTTCATGATTGCTGGTCTAGATTTAACAGGTATGTTTGAGTTGACGGAAGTGCAGTTACCAGGCCATTATGGTTTTTGAAGAGGGTTGCAGAAATTCATTGTGTTTTCAGGAACATTCTGGCATGTATCAGATGTCACAAATCCTGCATATAAAAATCCAAGTCCACATTTTGAATCTCCATGTCAGTTTCAATTCTAGTATCTCACTAATATCTCAACAAGTTACGAGACCAGTAGAAATAAGTGGTAAATTTTATTTTGCAAATAGAAAATCAACACCTTTGGCAATGGAGGGTAGTCTGGGGAGAATGGATGTGGCAGGTTGAATGGTCTCATCTAACTCCTGGCTTTCTTATTTTCTTGTGAAATAGCCGAATCCTCTTTGAAGTGGTTCAGTCAGACTTCATTCCCAAAGCACCAAAATGGATTCAGTTGTCAGTAGGTTCTGCAACCTTAGTGCATGATCTTTCCTCCTCTTTCTTGTCCATTCTAGAGTATTCAAGACAGATGAATTTTCCTCCAACTATTCCCCATTATCACAGTGTTTCAAAGGTCATCTGTTTTGTGGAAATTGCAAATTGACGAAAAAGTATATGGCTCCAAATTGACTAGGGCCTGACATACAAACAGAAAGTACCCATGACACTTAGTAACCAGGCACCACAGTAGCACAAGAAACAAGGTCAACTGATCAAGACAAGGACACTTTATCAGAAATCGATGGGAAGAAAGAAAAAATGTTTAAATGTTGTAGAGAGGAGAGATGGGAAATAAATGGCCATGACAAAATGGAGTGCAAGGTTGTCCAAGCAAAGTAATTGCTTTGGATGCAACACTTCCTGGATACCTGAATAAATGGGAATGCTTGAATCTGAGTGAGTCCGTTTTGACAGAAACAGAGAAGGCCGATTACTTGAAATTTCTGCATTCAGAACACAATTCAGAGATTGATGTGACTTTAAGGCATAGAAATCTTGGTTTTCATTGTGGAATTATTTTCAATAACCTTCAATATAGATTACTAAATACATTTACTAAAATATATTGGTATTCTGTCTCAGGACTTGATTCAATCCAATAACATTATTGTAACCAAACTAGGTAGAGTTGGTTCATAAGAAAATAGGAAAGTCCACAATAAGACAACCCATTCAGTCTATTAAGATTATTCTTCTCTATTCTATCTCCCAATTAAGACAGGCATGGCTTTTCTTATGGAAACACCTAAAATCTGGTACTTGTATGATCTGATCATAAGCCCAGTATGTGAGGATAGAGAACAAAACATCTGATTGCCACTTATTTCTACTGGCTTCATAACTTGTTGAGATATTAGTGAGATACTAGAATTGAAACTGACATAGAGATTCAAAATGTGGACTTGGATTCTTATATGCAGGATTTATGACATCTGATACATGCCAGAATGTTCCTGAAAACACAATTAATTTATGCAATCCTCTTCAAAAACCACTTGAAACCTAAAGCAGACAGAAGGGGCAATTAGTTTTTTCATGAATAGGCAATTTAGAAAAAGAATGATGGTGTCTAGGCAATTTTTAGCAAATTACTTCGATGCAAATTCCACAAAATGTGTAATAATGCAAAGGAAGCTATTTGGTACATCAGGTCCAGGCCAACTCCAGAGAAGCAAACCTGTTATTCCTCTTCCCCTCCAGTAATTCTCCTGTACTTCTGCAACATATTCTCTCATAGATGTCTACCAACCCCTCCTTTTGTGAGAGGGAAGTTGGTGGGTATATGTGAGAAAGAGTCAATCTTTCTCACAGTCTGATAATAGTCATTCTTTGAGGCATGGGAGGAAACTGGAGATCCCAGATGAAACTGACACAATGATGGAGAGAACCTACATAGACGACACTCAAGGTCTGTACCAAGCCAACGTCCCTGGAGCCGTGTGACAGCAGTACCACTGTGTCTTAATTCCCAGGGACCAAAGAGAATAATGTCATGCTCAGTGGTAAGCTGAGTCCAATGTTTATTTCAGGAAATGGACAGAGAAATTGAAGGCACTTTATATCCACAAACATTGGATTCATGTTTGTTTTTACCAGCTAACTTGCCTGTGATGAGAAGTGTAGCTGGATTTGGATAAGTTATGAATAGCATTTCTAAGTAATTGAACAGAATATAAATCTTCCTGTATGTGACACTATTTGCTTCCAGTTTTATTTAAAATAGAGGGGAGTCAAAATATGCAAAGATTACATTTCTGTTTTTCATCTGTAGATGTATGAACAATGCCATTTTCTAAAGCATTTCTCTGTTTAAAGAGTACAATTAATAGGCTCCACTGATATGCCTATTGTCTTTAAGCTAAAAACCATAATATTCTCATGCTGGAAATCAGATACAAAAAACTAATTTACATGTACTTTACCTAATCTGGTAAACTGTATTCACTGCTCACAGAGCAATCTCCTCTGCACACCAGCTACTAATGAATCAGCTGCCTGCGATGTATCCCACCTGATATTTCTTTCTATTGATTTCAATAGGAAGGAACTGAGGCACAATAATTACGATCCTCCCGTTTGCACTGGAATTGAATGTCTTCACAATTTCTGGGTTTTTTTTCTTACAATTGCTTGTTGACAACATTTTGTTTGAGCAACGTCCACTTCTAGTTTTGTGCTCCATTTGAAACCTGCTTTATTTTCCTTTCCATTTCTCTAATTTTCCTCAGGCTTCTCATTCTCTCGGCTATTTACAAAGACTGGCAAAATGCAAATAAAATCAGCTGCTCAGTTCATCTACCCCATAATAACATTCATCCCCTTGACCAACAGATTTCTTAATCTGATGTCTTCTCGATCTCAAATCTCCCTTCTCCTTACACCACCTCTCGGTCTTATTTTTAAATGTAGGGTTGAAAGGAGTAGATTGTAATGGCACTGATTCACCACAGCTTAAAAACAAATAACGAACTCATTTCTTTCAGCACACCGTGAAGTTGTCATTCTTCATTATTCACTATACACAACATTGCATTCTTCAACTCCCCAAAAACCACCCAGCCAAACCATGCTGACCTTCTCATTGGTTCATCACCAAATGTGTGATCCTGACACTCTCTCTCCTCCTCCTCCTGCATCCAAGTTGCATCACCATATACTGACGCTTAACATACCCGCGCATGGGTATTATTAACACCGCATCACTTACATCATCAGCGGTGACTGTCACCACTCCTGACAAAGGTAAATATGCGACCACGACAAAACCAATTACAAAGCCATCTTCTTCTGCCTTCTCCCTCTCCCCCCGCCCACCCCCACCTTTCTTTGGGATGGCAGAGGTGCTACACCTGCCTGTATATCACCAAGATCATTTCTATAGGTCCAAATTCCAATTTGTATGAGCCTGGACCATCCCAGATTGGTCAGCTTTGTATCCAGAATCAGGCACTAAATAATATTCAGTGAAATACAAAAGTTTACAGATGTTGTGAGAACACATTTAATCCTGGAGGAACACAGCCAGTGTCACAGCATCCATAGGAGGTAAAGATATATTACTGGCATTTCAGGCTTGACCCCTTCCTTAAGGTAGAAGCAAAAAGCAGACAGCCTTCAGAATTAAAGACTAGGGAGAGAAAGGGGGAAGAATGGGAGGGGGAGGAATCCACACCAATGGGGCCTTGTCTTCCTTTTCAAGTCAAGTCAAATCACCTTTATTTGTCGTTCATACCATGCTTGCATGGTAGATGAGATTGGTTTTTCTCCAGGATCACAGCTATTTACATAAATATAGGTTAGAATAGAAGTTCAACACTTATAAAATATTTAAGATTGGTATATTAACATTCCACACTATCCAATCCACACATGTTCTGGGAGTTCCGGAGTCTGATGACTTGGGGGAAAAGTTCTTGCCCAATCTGGATGAATGGACCCTAGTGCTGCAGTATCTCCTACCAGATGGCAGAAGGAGAGCAGTTTACTTGAAGGGTGTGTGGAGTCCTTCACAATGTTTATTGCCGTTCACCTGCATTGTGTAGTAGATGTCCTTCATAGTAGAAAGAGAGCCCCCAGTGATCTTTTCTGCTAACATTTCTATCCTCAGCAGGGTTTTGAGGTTTAAGGTGCTAAAGCTTCCAAACCAGGTGGTGATGCAGTTGCACAGGATGCTCTTAATACATTCACTGTAATGAGGATGGAGGGTGGGAGATGTATGTTACTCAGTCTTCAAAGGAAGTAAAGGTGCTGCTGTGCTTTCTTGGCAATGGAGCTTGTGTTAAGTGAACATGTGAGGTTCTCCACCAAATGCACTCCAAGGAACTTGATACTCTTGATGATCTCAATGGTGGAGTTGTTAACCGTCAGCGGACCGTGGTTCCCCCAAGCCCTCTAAAAGTCTTTAGTTTTTTTGACATTCAGATACAGGTTGTTGGTTCTGCACCAGTCCATAAGTGACTGCACCTCATCTCTGTACACTGGCTTGTCATTCTTAATGATCAGGCCCACCACGGTTGTGTCGCCAATGAACTTGATGATGTGGTTCGAACTGTGTTTAGCTGCAGTCGTGGGTCAGCAGAGTGAACAGCAGTGGACTAAGCACGCAGCCCTGAGGGGTCCCCATGCTCAGTATGATGGTCTTGGAGATGCTGTACCGATCCGGACTGCTTGAGGTCTTTTTGACAGGAAGTCAAGAATCTAATTGCAGAGGGTGGTGTTTAGATCCAACAGGCTCAACTCCTTATCAGGTACTGAGGTATGATTATGTTGAATGCCAAAGTGAAGTCAATAAACAGTATTCGAACATGTGAGTCCTTGTTTTCCAGGTGGGTGAGGGCTAAATGGATAGCAGTGGCCATGGTATCATCTATAGAGCGATTGGATCTGTATGCAAACTGCAGGGGGTCCAGTGATGAGGCCAGCAGGAGCTTGATGTGCCCCGTGACAAGCCTCTCGAATCTATTCATGACAATGGACATGAGTGTGACATGGCAGTAGTCATTAAGGCAGGTCACAGTGACTTCTTCAGGACAGGGACAATAGTGACAGCTTTGAAGCACGTTTGGACCATGGTGCTTCTCAAGGAAGTGTTAAAGATGTTGGTGAGAACCTCCACGAGCTGAGCCGCACATCCCCTGAGCACTCTGCTGGGAATGTTACCTGGTCCAGCAGATTTCTGTGGGTTGACCTTGTTCTCTTTTCACGTCATTCACTACAAGATCCAGCACCTGGTCATTTGGAGGAGAGGTGGTCTTCTTCACTGCAATTTTTTTTTTGCCTCAAAGCGTGCATAGAAGTTATTCAGTGTGTCTGGGAGGGAGGCTTGTAGTCGATGATATTTTGTCCTTGCCTGTCCTTGTTGTCCAGGAAGTGACTGTGAATGCACTGGACATGCACACGCTTTGCTTCCCTGATGGTCTTGGATATCTTAGCTCTTGCACCAGCTAGGGCTAATTGTCATCCGCTCTGAATGCTACATCTCGGTTCCTGAGCAGCATGCACACCTCCGCTGTCATCCATGGCTTCTAAATGGAGCGAGTTATGATAGTCGTAGGCACAGGGATGTCATCCAAATACTCACTGATGTAGCTGGTCACTGATGGCATATACTCCTCCAGATTCATGCAATTGCCACCGGTTGCTGCTTCCTTGAACATGTTCCAGTCAGTTCATGCAAAACTGTCTTGAAGTATATGAGTGAACCCCTACAGGCCAAGTTTTAACCAGCTTCTGGACTGGTCTAGAGCATCCAGGCACCCTCCAACCAGATGGCAGTAAGATTGATTTCTCCATTTTCTGTTAAAGCCTCCCCTTCATCTCCTGTCTCCTTTCCTCTAGTTCTCTCTCTCTCTCTCTCTCTCTCTCTCTCTCTCTCTCTCTTTCTTTCTCTCTCTTCCATTTTTCCTCTCTCCTTTCACAGAGCCAAAATCAAATCTTCTCTTATCATATCTAATTGATACCTTTTATCCTGTTAGGACTGGACTCCTCTCTCTTCCATTCTTCACTCTTTCTCTCCCTAGTCTTTAATTCTGATGCCTGCCTGCTTTTTGATTATGCCTTGGAGAAGGGTTCAGGCCTGAAACGTCAGTAATATATGGACTCTGCGAGACAGACTGAATTCCTCCAGTATTTCTGTGTTTTTAAAGGTAAAGGTTCTGTTATTGTCACGTTATACCAAATTTAGAATGTAACATATCTGAAATTCTTTAACTTTTGTTGACCGCAGCACCTAATAGCCTGAATACGCCTAGGATTGTCTGATCTCAGAGGCTAAGCAGGTCAATACTTGGAGGGGAGACAGCCTAGGACCATAGATGCTGTAGGTTTCTGTGAGGGAGGCTGGACAAAGTGGCAACTGTCTGCCTGCCTTGTGGTCGACAAAAGTTAAAGAATTTCATGTATGCTACATCGTAAATGACAATAATGGAACCTTTACTTTTAGCATTCTTTCCTTTACTATAGGGCCAACAGAAAGTTGCCACTTTTTCTGTCAAGCCTTACAGAAATCTACAGCACTAGGTGATATCCCCTCCAAGTGCTAGTGCTGAACAGTCTCCTGTGCCTGTTTAGCTTTCAAGATCAGACGATCCCTGGCACATCCAGGCTGTTAGGTGCTGTTTACTAACAAATATTCATCCTGTTCTTTCAGTCCAAGTTCATAGGTTTCAAATGGAAAACATCTTTGATATAATTGGTGGAACCTGCCTGATTTTGCCCTGTTATGATCTGTAAATCAAGTAGACTTGTCCTCCAGCATTCCTCTCCAGTGTATTATTGAATAACAAGGACCCATTGCCCCCAACATCCATAACACACAGCTGATTTCATTTAAAATATATCATTGAGACATGCAAAGAACAGACATACGTTTGATGATTATTTACTATTCCATTTCTATTACTGTTTTCCCTCAGACTATGTACTTGATGGGGAGATTGTGCCTTTTCCTACCCTAATTTTTAACATCTTTTGTTCAGATTTTGAAGCAAGATGCTCTGAGACTTGTGTTATCTACCTATGAAGAAAATTAGAGGACTCTACAGACTGCAAGAGCAGGAAGACGAGTGCTTCCACTCTCAGGCACTGACGGCCTGAGTCACAGAGTGGTTTAGATGCTTTTTTTGCCTGCTGACGTTGGGAACCGCTCAAACCTGATTGAATTTTTCATCAATCACTTTGATACAGGTTACTGTATGGTCAGAGGATGTAACAGCAGAGACTTGGTCTGTTTCTCAGGGGCAGGGGATAAACAAGTTGGCTTTCTTTGCCCTGTTCCACCTTGCATCAATCAGGTGAATGACAGAATGAATGGCACTGACTATACTGAATATAAACTCGAATATTTCTCATGTCATATTTAAAGAGACATTGACCAATCCAGACTATTATTCAGAACCATCAAAGTCTAAGCTTCAGATCATAATTTCAAGTCCAAGTGGTCTGTGTAGTTTCCTTCAAAAAAAAGTCAGCTCAAAGTGCCAAACAGGGATTTTACATTTATCATTGTTTCTATTTCAACAGGCCCTGAATATGACCCAAATGAGAAAGTGAACTAGATGGGCTGTATGGGACTTTCTCATTACTCTCATATATGTAGATTGATCTACCTATCATCCCTCCGATATGATGGATGGTTTTAGAGCAGAAACTGGCTCTTATTTAACATATGTCACACATGTGCCACCTACTGGCCCCTTAAGGAACTCCGTTTACCAGGCCTTCATAATAAGCCAGATGTTTCTCAAAAAAAATCTGACACTGCTGTTCATGTAAAAGACTCATTATGAACCATTCTGAATTCTAAAATCTAAATTTCTGCATTTCATTACTTCAAAACCCAATCCGTTGTTGTACTTTGCATTCATTTAAACGTTGGCCTCTGTTTTCTCACTGCAAAGGTTCAGGACAGCGATTATAATTGACTAACAAAGATACTCTGACAGCAGTAAGAGCAAACTAATATAACTGTTTTGTATGTGTGTGTATTTTTTTTTAAATTTGAACAAAATTGCATGAAGAAAAAGTAATAAGAATAATACTCAAAGTTTGCACAGTCATAGCTCTTGAATGCAATGATTGACAGTAGAAAGCAACCACTGAGCACTTTGTCACAGTGGACTAAATCATTACCTGATCTGGGGCATTCAGATTCATTGTGATCATTCTGATTTTTATGCTGTTGTTACAATGAGTTGAATCAGAGGAAGGAAGGAGCAAGCTTCATGGCCTAGCACTGTTGATAACTGAATATGAATGTGTCTTTCACTAATTATGATTAAGAGTGCAGCATAAAATTGAATATGATCAAATTTCTTTATTCTTCACATAATCACTTCATTGCTCACGTCCTTGCACTTGTAGATTCATGAAAGTTGATCATCCACTCTGGCCAATAGGAATCCCAGACTGTGACCACGCTGGACGGAAAAGGAACATTTGGTATGGGTATTGAAAATCTCGAGACCATTTATTGGGAGCAATCTGAATCTGGTATAGAGAACACCACCTCTACCCACTTTCCCAGCAAGAACCTCCTACGGCAGGGTCTGCAGCCCCCCAACTGGCCTCCTACAGAACTGGAGTGAAGCAAGTCATCCTCTATCCCGAGGGACCCCTACGACAAAGACACTCATCAATTTAATCCAATCAATGAATGCATCCAAATTTTACTGCAGTTTAATTGAATTATATCAATGCTGTTGTAGAGCTTCGGCTTTGAAGAGAACATATTGCTTTATTCTTTCTGTCTTCCTCCTGTAGTTTATGTGCACTAATGTATCTATATTAATACATTAGAGACAAATTAATTCCTTCTGTGTTTATGCCTAAGTGATAATAGATTGGTGAGTATCTCTTTTATTGGGTTCCAAGGAACAGCACACTAATGATAGTCGTCAACAACAGCGTGCAAATTGCCCTGTTTACATATTTGCTAGCAGGATATTAGTTGAGTGTGCTTTTCATAAAATGCCAAGGCACCATGCTCAAGCAGAGGAGCACATCTAGTCAGCAGTAACAAACAGTTAAGAATGCTATTTCATGAGAAGAAAACAAAAGGGAAACAAGTGAACAACAAGCTTGATCATTCACACATTATTGCCTAATTCCTCTTAGATCATCCCTCAGGGGCAAGGATGCTTGTATCCTCATTGTTTCAATGAGTCCTGGGGAGGCAGAGGAGTTCCATATGGAACCTCTTAGATTTGCCACCGGGAAGGTAGGAATTTTTTGACAGGACAGGAAGGTGGGGGAGGGTGCGTACCTTCCAATGTTTTGTAGTCTCTGCCATTCAATGTCCTTGATCTAATGTGTTCAGGGGAGGGGTGGACAAAAAAAAGTGGCAGAGGTATATATAATAAACTAACCAACCTAATGTATGTTTGTTGTTATAACCAGATCTGATGTATTGGTAGGCCTGAACCCACTGCATTTTGCCTACCACCACAATCATTCCAGATCACAATCACCACAGCAGATGCTGCCATCTCACTGGCTCTCCACTCAGTCCTGGATCACCTAGACAACAGCAAAATGTACATCAGATTGCTTTTCAATAATTGTACCTCAGCTTTCATCATCCCCTCAGTACTGGTCAGAAAGCTTCAAAAACTGGGTTTCTGAAACTGGATCCTTGACTTCCCCATGGGAAGACCACAATCAGTGCGGATCAGTAACAATAGCTCCTCCTCGCCAAAATCAACACAGGCTCATCTCAAGGTTGCGTACTTAGCTTGTTGGTCTACTCTCTATACACCCATAACATTTGCAAATTTGACAATAACACCATGGTCATCAGCAGAATTACAAATGACAGGAGGAAACGTACAGGACTGAGCTAGATCAGCTAGTGCAATAACCTTGCACTCATTGTTAGCAAAACTAAGGAAACTATTGTGGACTTCAGGAAGGGGAAACCAGGAGAGCACAAACCAGTCTTCATTGAGGGGTCAGCAGGGGAGAGGGCGAAGAAATTCAAATTCCTGGGTGTCAACATCTCTGAAGATCTATCCTGATGTCTTCATGTTGATGCAACCAAGAAGAAGGCCTGCCAGCTGCTATATTTTGTTAGGAATTTGTGCAGACTTGTGGAGTTTAAAGAGACTGGGTATTTCACCAAAGTCTCTTGCATATTTATGCAGGCGTACCATGGAGAGCATTCTGACCAGTGGCATCACTGCCTTGTATGGAGGTGTCAATGCACAGGACAAGAAAAGGCTACAGGGAGTTGTGAACTCAGCCAGCGCCATCAAGGGCATTGGTCTTCACTCCATTAAAGACATCTCCAAGAGGCAGTGTCTCAAGAAAGCTGCCTCTATCCTCAAGGACCCTCTCCACCCAGGTCATGCCCTCTTCTCATTGCCACCATCAGCAAGGAGGTAGAGGAGCCTGAGGACGAACACCCAATGACACAAAACTAGCTTCCACTCTGCCATTAGGTTTATGAATGGAAAACGAACCACAGACGCTACCTCACATTTTCCTCTTCTTTTGCACTAATTTATTAATTTCTTTATTTTAAATAGTGTATATACAGAAATAATTTATAGCACTTTTTGCACCTGCTGCAAAACAACAAATTTTGTGACATGTTCATGACAATAAAGCTGTTTCTGATTCTAAAATCAACTGCCCTTTCCAAAGTTTTCCCAGAGGCAGTGAGGATGTCGTTCATTACATCCAATCTTTGGGATTCCAAACTCAAACATTTCATCTGAATAGAAAGGTTCAGGAATGTTGCACATTGGTTTCACTACCTCCCTTGCTCCCTTGCCTTGGTGACTGAAAATAATTCATAAAAAGGCAGGAACATGGTAACAGCTTCTGAATCATTATGCCTGTTGCTGACCTATAGAGGGAGACATGAAGGAACCTAAAGCTGTTGTTAGACAACTTGTTCCAGGAATCAGTTGGGAATCAAGTCCATGTGCCAATGGATTGAGAGGCCAGATAAAACAGACCTGCCTGAGGCTATTCTGTGCCAGAACAGCAGCACACATTGTGGTTTCTTCTTCCCAGTGGAATATCATGTCAGTAACTCGTGAGAGGCAGTGCTAATCTGTACATGATCCAAACATGCAGCTGGCAGTGGGTCTCATCCAAGGTGCCACAAGGAGAGAATCACCACACTCGGTGACCTTTCATCACCGGCATCGCAGTTGTTCTCTGACGCAAGCTTGGAAGTAGACAGTGAAGACAAGGCTTCCTTCCTGGGAAAATGCATGTCCTACACCCCTCCCCCAAACCAGGGAGATGGAAGCATTGTCTGTTTCACATGGAGGAGTCAACCACCTTCTACAATAGCAGGCTAATAGCAATAATGACCAGCCCTTTATTTGAAGGTGAGAGAAGGAAACCAATTGGTAAACACCTTTGAATGGAGATTTCCAATGATAAGATTTATGAGGTATCTCTGAATGAAGGTCATCAGAACGTTCTTCATGTGGCTCCAAAAGGGCCATTAACACCAATATATCTTGCAACAGCCCTTTTGATCCACATCCAATTTTACTGTACATCAATCCATGTAATTGGATATCAAACCTCCCTGTTCCAAACCTGACAAGATCACTAATTGTTAACTGAATAAATAAATTGTCAGACTATGAATGCACCATATTCTGCATACGTGCAATATTCACAAAAATAAAACAAAGCACCAGTTCAGCCTTAGGAAAAATAGGAGACTGAATCTCTACCATTAAAAAAGACTTAACAAACTTTCTGTGTAATGATTACCAATGGAATGTTTCTCATCAGCAGGAGCTAACTCAGTAAGGTGTCATTCATGCACTAGTCCTTGTCTGGCCCCCGTGCACGGCCCACATGTAGACTAGGTGTAAAGTGGTGGAGTGAGTGATTCCAGGTTCTATGGCTTCACTGGAAAGGAGGTAATTGAGGGATCAAAAGGATCATGTGAGGTGATGACAAGCAGATAGCAAAGCTAATTGAGAAAATGCACTGCTCAGTGACTTCAATGAATCAATGAAAATTCAGGATGTTTACAGTCATAATTTTTGTTCAATAGGGGCTTTAGTTGTAGTTACTTAACCATTTCTTTGTACAATGGCTGTTGAAGTGTGCTTCGGTAAAAGCAGAACCGCAGTTCCAATAAGTAGGAAAGGGATGGAGATGGTTAGGTTGTATGGTTACAACAACCAAATACAGTCAGACAACATATTTGTCAATTAATAGAAACATAGAAGATAGAAGATAGGAGCAGGAGTAGGTCATTCGACCCTTCGAACCTGCTCCGCCATTCAACGAGATCATGGCTGATCTTAAAGTTCAGTACCCCGTCCCCGCCTCCTCTCCGTAACCTTTAATACCCTTATACTGAAGAAATATATCTAATTCCCTCTTAAATAGATTTAATGAACCTGCCTCTACTGCCCTCTGTGGCAATGAATTCCACAGATTCACCACCCTCTGGGTAAAGAAATTCCTCCTCATCTCGGTCCTAAATGGTTTGCCTATTATCCTCAAACCATGGCCCCGGGTTCTGGATTTTCCCATCATTGGAAACATCCCATCTGCATCCATTCTGTCCAGTCCTGCCAGAATTTTATATGTCTCTATGAGATCCCCTCTCAGTCTTCTAAACTCCAGCGAGTACAATCCCAATTTGTGCAATCTTTCCTCATAAGTCATTCCTGTCATTCCAGGTATCAGCCTGGTGAATCGCCTCTGCACTCCCTCCATTGCATTAAGTGCATGTTCCAGCAAATAAAAATAACTGGACAGTTAGCAAGATGAGAAACACAAGAACAGCTGATGCTGGCATCTAGAGAGAACAAAATGAAGCTGAATGGACCCAGCAGGTCAGGCACCATCCATGTAGAGAAGTGGTCAGTCAATGTGAGATCAGGGTTAAAGCAAGTCGGCAGACCCTGGAGTCGAGTAAAGGGTTACCCATGTATCGGGTCTGGGCTCTTCATCAGGTAAATGGAAACATTGGTTACCCTTTACTTCCTATGGATGCTGTATGACCTGCTGAGCTTCTTCAGCATGTTTGTGTTTTAGATTGGGACTCTTTGGTCCTGACCCAAAATGGTGGCTGACCATTTTTCTCTGTGGATGTTAGCAACATGACTAAAGGACGAATGATGAATGGGGTCAAATAAGAAAATCTGCAGATGATGATGTTGAGTGCGGTTCACAGAAGGACTGCAGAACTCAGCAGTCATGCAGCATCCATAGGAAATAAAAGGCAATCGCCATTTGGGGCCAGAACCCTTTGTTTCCAGCACTTCTGAATTCTGTGTAAAGTGAATAGGTGTCTGCCCTAACTATGGCCAGACAATTTACACATCCTTCTCATCCCCATTTGAATAAATACTGAAGACAATGCTAGATGCAAATGTAGCACTGTTTACCTATTCATGATTCTTGTAGGGTAACTTGTCAAATATCTGAATTTTAATCTCCCATTTCTTTCAATCTCAGAAAGTTACTTAATTTATTCTTATAATCAGCAAGCAGTTAAAAATGAAGTAACATAACAGTCATTTCTTTTGGTCAAATATCCCTGTATTTCAACCAAGTTCAAGTTTATTATCACATGTGCAACCTGATGAAACAGTGTTCTCTGGTCCTCAGTGCAAAACATGCAGACACATAACTAGACATAACCCACATACAGACAAACACATGCATAGGACAAATACACACCTATATCAATAAATATTGTTTGTAAATACGTATTGGTGTCTCGGAAGGTTAGTGTGTTCCTTTGGTTGTTCAGCTTTCTCACTGCATGTGGGAAGAAGCTGTTTCTCACCCTGGTGGTTCTGACTCTGATAATCCTATATCTCTTTTTCGGACTGGAGCAGCTGAAAGATGCTCTGTACAGGATGGTAGGGGATCCTCAACAATTTTGTGCGTGCTCTTCAGACAACAATCCTGGTAGATCACATTAATGGCAGGCTTTGTGGGGGGGGGGTGGAACGGGAACGCATAGGGAGGGAGGAATATTACCTTCAGTTAAGAATATTTTCAAGGTCAATAAACTATTGATCAGGTTGTTAAAGTTGTACCTGGTGCTTTTGTGAAGAATTATTTTCAGCGTTTATTCCTAAGAACTCTTACATTTGAATGTCCCAAAATTTTCAGGGCCACCATTTAATTAAAATTTGCCTTCTCATGATACGAGTCAATTTTTATTTAGAAGTCATATAACCATATAACCACATAACCACTTACAGCACAGAACAGGCCTGTTCGGCCCTACTAGTCCATGCCGTAGCAAATCCCCACCCTCCTAGTCCCACTGACCAGCACCCGGTCCATACCCCTCTAGTCCCCTCCTATCCATGTAATGATCCAGTCTTTCCTTAAATGTAACCAATGATCCCGCCTCGACCACGTCTGCCGGAAGCTCATTCCACATCCCCACCACCCTCTGCGTAAAGAAATTTCCCCTCATGTTCCCCTTATAATTTTCCCCCTTCAATCTTAAACCATGTCCTCTAGTTTGAATCTCCCCCTTTCTTAATTGAAAAAGCCTATCCACATTTACTCTGTCTGTCCCTTTTAAATTCTTAAACACCTCTATCAAGTCCCCTCTCAATCTTCTACACTCCAGAGAAAAAAGCCCCAGTCTGCACAACCTTTCCCTGTAACTCAGACCCTGAAATCCTGTCAACATTCTCGTGAACCTTCTCGCACTCTCTCTATTTTGTTTATATCTTTCCTATAATTTGGTGACCAAAACTGTACACAGTACTCCAAATTTGGCCTCACCAATGCCTTGTACAATTTCATCATAACCTCCCTACTCTTGAATTCAATACTCCGATTTATGAAGGCCAACATTCCAAATGCCTTCTTCACCACATCATCTACCTGAGTATCAGCCTTGAGGGTACTATTTACCATCACTCCTAAATCCCTTTGTTGCTCTGCACTCCTCAATTGTCTACCATTCAATGTATATGACCTATTTAAATTTGCCTTTCCAAAATGGAGCACCTCACATTTATCTGTATTAAATCCCATCAGCCATTTCTCAGACCACACCTGCAGCCTTCCTAAATCACCTTTTAATCTACGGTAATCTACCTCACTGTCCACAACACCACCAATCTTTGTGTCATCCGCAAACTTGCTTATCCAATTCTCTACCCCTACATCCAGATCGTTAATATATATAACAAATAATAGTGGACCTAGGACCGAACCCTGAGGAACTCCATTAGTCACCGGCCTCCAATTGGACAAACAATTTTCTACCACTACTCTCTGACACCTTCCATCCAACCACTGCTGAATCCATTTCACTACCTCCTTATTTATACCTAATGCCTCCACCTTTTTTCCTAACCTCCTGTGGGAAACTTTGTCAAAAGCTTTACTAAAGTCCAAATAGACAACATCCACAGCTTTCTCTTCATCAACCTTTTTTGTAACCCCCTCGAAGAACTCAATCAGGTTTGTCAAGCATGATCTACCCCTGACAAAACCATGCTGATTACTCCCTATCAATCCTTGTACCTCCAAAAATTTGTAAATAGCATCCCTCAGAACACTTTCCATCAACTTGCCCACCACAGACGTCAGACTTACAGGCCTATAATTCCCAGGTTTGCATTTGGACCCTTTCTTAAACAGAGGAACCACATGCGCTACCCTCCAATCCTTTGATACCACCCCCGTGGCCAGTGACATCCTAAATATCTCTGTTAATGGCCCCACTAAATGTCCACTAGCCTCCCTGAGTGTCCTAGGGAATATTTTGTCCGGTCCGGGAGATTTATCCACCTTTATCTTTTTTAACACAGCCATCACTACCACCTCGGTTATCCTTATATGCTTCATGACCTCCCCACTATTTTTCTTTACTTCAACTGGTTCAACATTTTTTTCCCTAGAGGCAAAGAAATCATTCAAAATTTCCCCCATTTCCTCAGACTTCTCACTCAGCCTACCCTCGCTATCTACAAGGGGATCCAATTTTATCTCTCACTAATCTTTTACTTTTAATGTACTTATAGAAACCCTTTGGATTTATTTCTACTCTGTCAGCCAAAGCCTCTTCATGCCTTTTTTTGGCCTTTCTAATTTCTTTCTTAAGATTCCTTCTACACTCCTTGTAGTCCTCCTTCAACTTCTCAGCTCCCTGCTCTTTATATCTCTAGTACACCTCCCTTTTTCTCCGAACCAAATTTCCAATATTCCTCGAAAACCAAGCCTCCCTATGACTTCCAGCCTTTCCTTTGATCCAGACTGGGACATAACTACTCTGTACCCTCAAAATTTCTGTTTTGAATATCCTCCATTTTTCATTAACATCCTTACCTGAAAATATCCTGTCCCACTCAATACTCCCCAAATTCCTTCTTATTCCTACGAAATTTGCTCTTTTCCAATCCCGAACCTCAACTTTAGGCCTAAACAAAGTGGATGAAATAAATAGTGATTACAGTAGCTGGAAGCAATCTCTGGAACTAATAATTTCCACACAAAAAAGTGGCTTAAACATCAAATAAATCCCTCCTGAGATTGAAGGTGCTGTTGCACATATTACAGGAAACCCCATTCAGCATGGAAGAATTGGAACCCTATCCATGCCTACCCAATCCTAATCCATCCTCTTTCTCCTTTTTGCTTTATTTCTCATTTAATACAGGAAACTGAGCAAGCTCATTCCTTTTAGGGTAATAAACAAAAGCGCTGGAGAAACTCAGCAGGTCACGCAGCATTCATAAAATTATAAAGTGGAAAGGTAATGTTTCACCCACTCATATTCAATCGATACTGATAACATGACTTATTTAAGTTAGGAAAAAATTAGATATATTAAAGATGCAAAGTCTGATTTTGATACGATGTGTGGCCCATTCAAGGATTATTATCATAATCTGAGAATTTAAGTGGTGGCCATGCAACAACCATTACTGGGTGCAGATTTCCTGCAGGCCAACTCACTCCTGGTGGATATCAAGGGGCAAAGGCTGGTGCACGCCCGGGCATTTCAGTCACTCTCACTCAGGGGCACTGAACACACCAGCCCTCACCTGCACTCAGTGAGTACTGCCGACAACAAATTCACTCAGGTCCTAGCATGCCTCACTTCCATTCAGCAGAACCCAAACATGGGGTGAAGCACCAAATTGACCCTAGCCCTTGCATCAAGTGGCCCTGGCTGATGCGCAGCAAGCAGACCCTGACATTCCAGCATACTGGACAACGCTAACTGGCTTACAACTGGAGGACATCCAGATTGCCTCCGGCAATCGCACACTGCTTCTGTGGCACCTCAATGGGTAAGCATTGCCCTGTCATTCCAGCTGGATGGAAGAGAGGGAGTTTTCGACAGTCCACAACTTGGCTCACCCCACCATCAGGACTACAGTCAAAATGGTGGTGAACAGGTATGTCTGGCACGGCCTCCGCAAAGAGGTCGCCCTGTGGACCTCAGTGCCAGTCATCCAAAAGAGTTCGCCCTGTGGACCTCAGTGCCAGTCATCCAAAATCCAGACTCATATCAAAGCTCCACCACAGACATTCGAGCCAGCACATCGCAGCTTCAGCCAGGTGCACATTGACATTGTGGGGCCCCTACCCATATCCAGAGGTGCAGGTTACCTTCTCAAAATAGTCAACTGGATGACCAGATGGCTAGAGGTGGTGCCACTATCAGAGGCTTCCACAGAAGCATGCACACGGGCTTTACTCAACACTTGGGTAGTAGCGCATTTTGGGGTCCCCAAACACTTTACATCAGACAAGAGAGCCCAATTCACTTCTGACTTAGACCACGCCCTGGGGACCCAACTCCACCACACCATAATGTATCACCCACAGGCCAATGGGTTGGTGGAGAGATTCCACAGACACCTTAAGGCAGTCTTAATGGCATGGGTTACTGGACCTAACCTCAATCTCCATTGGGTCCTGTTAGGCATCTGCACCACACCCAAGGAGGACCTTGAGGCATCCTCTGCCGAGTTAGTCTGTGGCGCACCCTTAGTTATACCAGCGAATTTGTGATGGCTCCTGAGGACTTAGGGGAGCCGCTGGCAACCACATTGTCCTGACTACATGAGCGCCTAGGCACCCTGGCCCCCATTAAGCCTAGACCCCATGGCCAACCCTGCAATTACATCCCAAAGAACTTTACTGACTGTAAATCTGTGTTTGTTCGATACGGAGCTCACCGGCCATCTCTACAGCAGCCTTACGAGGGGCCATACTGTGTCCTCAGACACAACAGCTCCACTTGTGTTTTAGACATTGCCGGCAGGGAAGAGACTTTCACACTCGACCAGTTGAAACTGGCCTACTTGGACTTTGACAAGTCCATCACTTACCTGACCCCACGGCACAGGGGTCAGCCTCCTAAAAACAGTTCCCCGATTGCCGGTTCAGAGCAAGGGGGGGAGGTCATGTAGCGGCCTGCGCCTTGGGCTGACACAGGAAATAGCTGTCGAACACGGCGACCAGCAAAGCATTGTGTGGGCTGAAACGCCCGTTTCCATAGGCCCGCTGGCATAGTGGTGAAACTGGCCAATCCTCGCCGGTGAATAGCAGGGAGCAGCTGGCCCACTCAAGCGACTCCCCGGTGGTGACACAGCCGAGCTGACTATAAAAGGCAGAGGTGCCACTGAATAAACTCAGTGTCAAATACACTACTGGTGTGTGTGTGTGTGTGTGTGTGTGTGTGTGTGTGTGTGTGTGTGTGTGTGTGTGTGTGTGTGTGTGTGTGTGTGTGTGTGTGTGTGTGTGTGTGTGTGTGTGTGTGTGTCTTTCTTTCCCTGTGGATTTGAGTTACAGCCTTAG